>NC_134853.1:55786272-56111045 GCF_049852395.1 Peromyscus maniculatus bairdii | reverse complement strand
ACTTTACAATGATGAAAATGTGAGTTGTGATTCTGTGGATTGAACTACAGATCTCCATGTCAGCTTGGAGCCCTAACCATTAGCCATTTTATTTGGAAGCAGTGGTTTTAAGGGGGTAGTATAGATTTCCTTGTGGTGTTTGGGACTGAATCCCAGCAAAGAATTTCTCTACCGCTCAATTAAGTCCCCAGCCTTGGAGTAAAAAGTGAGGTCATGTGACTTGGGCCCTGATCTAACAGAACTACAATATTTATACAAAGAAGCAGAGATGAAATATGAGGTTCTGTCTTCCTACTAGCTGGAGACACAGAAAGAAGGTGACCTTCCTCAAACTAGAGTGCAAGTGTTAGCCAGAGACTCAAAGTCTGCTGGCACCTTTAGGAATTGGGACTTCAGCCTCCAGAACTGGGAAAAAAGAAGATTCTGATACTTAAACTATTCAGTGTATTTCATGACAGTAGCCAAAGCTATTGTACCTGGAGCTATGATAAAATAAATAGTGAATTAGTGAATGAGTGAATATTGTTGATAAATATAGACTTAATCATTGCAAGTGAGATGTGGTATAAAAATTCCTACAATGCTACATCATAGATGTAATCTTATATTTTACCTTTTGTTAGGACAACTAAGAAATTTCATTTACCACCCGTTCTGAATGAAATCAGACTGATCTGAAGATCAAAAATCAGTAAAACAGCAGAAGGCATTGGTTGTGAGAACAATGTACCTTATGACCATCTCTCACACATTCTGAATTCTAGACACTTGGCAAGTCTATAAAAATGTCACTTATGAACTTTCTTCAATTGTCATATTTTACTGCCAGATATATTAATTTTCAATTGCATTTCAATGAAGGTATTAGTGATAACCAGTTAAATAAATCTGAGATCCTAATAGATATATACCACTGGTGTCTTCTGTATAGTTAAAGGTAATACTAAGTTTATGCACATTGTTCGGGAACTCAGTCATTTATTTTCTTACTTTATGGGTGCTGTGATGCCTCATAAAATTTCATATTAACAGTGTCTCCTGCTAGGAAAATAACATGGCAGTTAAGTTAATTTACATTTTTCTACTGCAGATATTTAGCTTTGCATATTTGTGTCACTATGTATATTTTTATCCGTTTTATAGAACATCCTCATGGACATTAATGAATTGGAGTGGAGAAGCAGGTTGTGACCTGATATTTAAATATGATTTGCATACTGTTTCAGAAAATGAAGGAAGTTTAGGGCTGTTTTAGAAGTATTAGAGACAGAGCTGTGTAGCAAGGCATGGCAATTACATGGAGGAACTTGTACTGCTGTTTTTCTTCCTCGCCTCCTTGACCAGAGCTACCAAGAAGCCTGAGGTCAGTGCTCAGGAGAGAGAATCTCGCTGACCTGATCCTACGCTTGCTTGAATCTGTAAGATTTATGAGAGAAGAGATCTTGTTGGTTTTGCTTACCACAGAGCCTGACACATACATTAGCAATTAAAAAAATACTTGTTAACTCATTAACTTGGATAAAATGCAATGCAATCCATTTCTACTGCTTTAGAACACAAAGAGAAAGGGAATAAATTGTTTTGTTGAGAATTTTGCCTTTCCTGTTTCAGTTCTGTTTGTACTTGGGAAAATCCTTGAGAAGGGTCACATACATGGCAGCCACCGTCAATGGTTTTGATACAAAAAAGAATGTGTGCATTAGTTGTCTTTATTTGTTTCCATAGTCTACTATTAGAAAAAGGGAAGGAGTCACAAAGGAAGAAAACCTGAGCAGAGCAATTTTTGTAAGTTCATGGTGACAGAAGGCTCTTCTGTCCAGACAGTGTGGAGTAAAGAATGGAGCTGAACTCTCTCTGTGAAACTTAGAATACCATGGTATTGGGTGACAAAGTGGGTGGGGGGCTGGAGAGGAAAGTTTTCATTCATGTGAAATCTAGACATTCTTCTGAGGGACCCAGTGAGGCAGAGGAGGCATAGAACTAGAGCTCAGACTGTGTCAGCCTGATGGGCCCAGCTTCAGGGAGATGAGAAATTACAGTAAAAGGGCAAATTTTGTGGCATGGTGAAGATGCTAATTGAAATGTCTTCATGTCACACATGTCATAATGGTGATAATAAGAATTCATATGCTACTGCTAGTAATTTTATGTTGGGAAGGTTTGAGGCACATCAATCTGAACACAAGGGGCTAACTTAAAACTCTGGAAAATAATAAACTAATAATAAAAATAACAATTAGTAATTAATAACAATAATAATAATTCTGGTTGCATTTTACTATGTGTGTTTTATGCCCATTAGTGTGTGGGTATACATTGTTCAGGCTTTCCCCTGATATAAAACTTTCCATCTTGTAGTGAAGCTTGTTAAATCACAGGATATTCTAAAGGGAGGTCAAACAGCCCATCCTGCTTGAAAGATCTTAAGTTCCTAAAGTAAACAACTCCAAGTCTTCAAGATGCCTCTGAAACTGACAAGATTCAGGATGCTTCTCACTCCTGAGGTGTATATAAGCTAGAAGGATACCTTAGAGACATGCACAGACAGGACAAGCCGTTAGATCATCTGAGATACCTAAAAGACTCTTACACCAGCCAAGCCCCCTGAAAACAGCAGGTCAGCAAAGCTGCCTGGAAGAAGCTCATACCAACTGACACCCTAGAACCTACATTGATTCATTCAGGTTGTATAGTGCCCTCCAGTTTTTCAGCTTCCGTGAGCTGTCACCCATGTTGGGAGAGAATTTTGGTACCACAGTTGTCTTTTAGTCATTTCTACTCCTGTAAGTAAACCCTTGCTCATACTTTTGTTAGTGACCCCAATGAAAATCATGGGTTCAGCTAGCTGGGTTCCAGTGATATTCTTAGTTTGGTCTGATGCTGGTTGCCTAGCTAGGATAAGGAAATGTTTATTCATATCTCCCCAAGAATACTGTCACACAACAATGTATATGACCACATGTGTGCATATGGAGGCCAGAGCAGAATGGCTGATATTTTCCCATCACTCTCCATGTTCTAGCCTTATGAGAGTCTCTTACTGAAACAGCAGTTTGCCATGTAGGCTAGTCTGGTTGGCCATCAAGCTCTGAGGAATGTGCCTCTCCTTGCCCATCAATACTATGGTCATAGGAACATACAGCTATGCCCCTCTTTTTTAGTGGGTGCTGGGGATATGAACTTTGTTCACAGAGCAAATACTTTTACCCACTGGGCCATCTCCCAAGCCCATCAATTAATTATATTTTGTAGATAAATTGCAACCTAACTTTATTGGGAAAATTCAGCTTCCACCTTGTTGGGAATATTACGTTATCTCTTTGCCATGGTTTGAGAAGGAGCTGCTGCTGTTCTTATAAGTCAAAATGATGACTCCATTTACACCAGGAGATTGATGCTGATTATAGAAAGGCTTGAGACTGGGAACAAGCTTTCTTTTCCTTCTCAATATACAGTGCCTTGTGCAGTGCTATGAAGCATTGCAAAGAACCCCAGCAGGTACAACTCCATTTTTCTGGTCTCACTGTCCTCCAAAGGTGAAGTAAATGCATCTCTGTTCTTTGTAAACTGCTTTCCACACTTTATGGTATCAAACTATAGAAGCACAGGATAGACCAAGATAGTATCACAAATGCAAGGGGAGATTATAAGAAAAATTACACACTTCTTCCTCAGGAATTGTTCACTGTGTACACTAAGCTATAATGCCAAGAAAATAATTTTCCATACCAAATGATCTCTTTGGATACTTTATAAATTGCATCTTGTTGATGGCCAGTCTGTATATATTTGTGGATTGCAATCACCCTCTCTGTCCTTAAAATATCCTGATCACTTCTTTTATCAGCATGTGTTAATAAAAGAATTTTCTCTTTTTAAATCTTTGTTTCTCTTCTCTGTTGTTGGATAATCTTTTTGTACATTTGAAGATGTGTCTCTCTTTTACCTCATCTACCTAAGGTGTCTTTTGACTGGTCTAATAAAGAGCTGAACAGCCAATAGCTAGACAGGAGAGGATAGGCAGACTTCCAGTGGGGAGAGGAGCTCAGGGGAACAATCCGAGACACTAGATTCACTAGCAAGATGCTGAGGAAGTCAGATGTACTGTACTGAGGAGAGGTAATGAGCCATGTGGCACAACATAGGTTAATATAAACTGATTAATTTTAGTTATAAGAGCTACTTGGGAACAAGCCTAAGCTAAGACCAAACTTTCATAATTAGTAAGTCTCTATGTCATAATTTGGGAGTTGGTGGTACAAAGAAAGACCCACTACACTTTTCTGACTCAAAACAAATGTATTTTAGGGGCTTTAAGCAAAAATCAATGTTAATATGTTTAGTGACATTTATTTTTACCTATGTTTATCCAGGCTGATGGAGATACAAATGCAGTTTGCAATCATCATTCTTATTGTCAGTTTCCATTATTCTAAAGTACTAATGTTATTGATTACATTTATCTCAACTTAACGTTTAAAATCTGAATTCCGGATTTGTACCAACATTTCTTAATAAACATTAATGATATTACCGGACCCTGATGTTTCATAATTCTAATATGTTCTACTATCTGATGAAATCAAGGGTATATCTTCGGTGGCCTGATCCTTTGTGCAGCTACTAAAATAGCAAATGGAAACATACCACTGTGTCTCACGTTGTGTTCTATTTTGGAGTGGTGACACTTTTAGATTCAGCAAGGGCAGGCTAAGTTTAGGAGAAAGAGAATGTTGTAATCAGAAGAGATGTATACATGAGAATGCACTGAATATTTATAGTGTTGTAGAGCATGATGCTACTGGAGTACATAGGGGAGTGATGGGACATGGTGAGACGCTGGAGGTCTGCATAACACAGAGTAAAGGAACCAGGGTTTTACTCTAAGGGAAGAGTAGTCATAATAAAGGAATTCTGTGAACATGTACATTGGTGAGGTCAGTCTCTGCAAGAAGAGAACCTGCATTGGTGGAGGAAAGCAAATCCTACAAGTAATCATAAAAAATGTCTGTCTAAGCAACAAATAAACTTAAGTGATGAACAGGAGTAGAGAGAAGGGAGATTTGAACACCCTTTTCTGACAGACAAAGAAAAGTCCCCGCTTCTGTGGCTGGGGAGATTAGCAGTAACATGTCATATTTAGAAAGCTGGAAATTCAAGAATAGAGTAACTGTCTGTCCAGCGTGAGCATGGAAAATTATGAGTTCAATGCCAGGTCAAGTTTATTGTACAAGTGGAGAACTCTATTGAAGAGATTATGTGTGGTCTAGAAATACTGGGATTAAATTAAAATAAGAAAGGGAATTTTAATATGCAAAACAGAGGAGGAATGGTAAAAATGGATTAAACATAAAAGGCATTAAAATTATATTTAGTAATACTAATTCCTAGTTAACTTCATAGAAATTCATTATTTTTATTATGCTCAAGAGTTACGGCTTCTAAATGTGTGTGTGTGTGTGTGTGTGTGTGTGTGTGTGTGTGTGTGTCCTAACCTTTAAACAGAGTGTAATTACATTTTAATATGTTGTAGAATATTTTTCTCTATTGGGTGGTTTACTGTAGATTACAGGTGAATGCTTTTGTCATCAATTTTATTATTTAAAGCACTGACCATTATGTACATATCAGTATATATTCCTTAAATTAAATTGGAATATCTGTGATGTACCCATGTTATCACCCATTTCTTCAGCAAGCATTTAATGAACATATAGGTATAGTACTGATGAAGATATAAAGATAAATATATTCAAATATTCACAGTATTGGTTGTATTATATATTTCTTTGTATAAAGGCAAAGAAAGATGTATAAGATGACACTTGGGAAGAAAAAAGGTAGCATAAGATAAAATGAAACCACAAAAGAGGAATATATTATCAACATGGAGTTTAGGATTGGAGTCCCACAGATGATGACTTTGCAAATCCAAAGTTTAAGCAGAGGCTAGGCAGGCAGCGAGGAACACTGCTGTAGTGGAGCTCAGCATCACTTTACAGGAGTAAGGCAGAAGTCTTTGAATGATTGGAGCTTTGGTGAGATGATGAAAATGGGAGGAGTATGGAAGGGGAGAACAGGTGGAACAATGTGACTATGCCATGCTTTGATATGTGAAGAGAAACACAGGAGGAAAAGAGTTTCAAGCAGCCTATGAATTCAACATGAGGTACATTGAGATGGAGATTCGTAATAGGATGTGTCAACTACTGTGACAAATAACCATTAAAGTTGCTTAACCAAATGAAAGTTTGTGTTTCCATTGACATCAGAGTACAATGATGAATATGTTGTGAAGATCTGTTTTTAATGCAGTCATTCAAGAGCTATAGGTCTATCGATCACTTGTTCCTTTTCTCTGGATCACTTTCAGAATTGTTTCCTTGGGAATGGTGGATAAGCAAAGAAAGGGAGGATAGATCTAAGAAATGTATCTAGTGAGAGGATTAAGGTACAGTGTGTTTCTGGGGCAGACCTGAAAGAACTCACCGCACCTCACTTCCTACCAGACACATGGCAGGCATGCAGGCACTCCTGACTATGAAGAGACTTGGAAATTTAGACTCCTTAAATGTTCTTCAAAGGAAAGGGCAAGTACAAATACAATGCAAAGGGCTATGTTTGTAATGTGTTGTGAATGCACACGTGGTGATGATTTAAATTATTGAAATGAAGGAAATTCTTAAGACAATGAAGAGACAATTCTGAACTGCAGAATTACAAGGCTACAGAAAAATAAGGTGGAGTGGGTGGCAGACACGGGCTTGAACAATCATTTAATAAAGATAGCCAGGGAAGAGGAAGACAAGAAAAGACTGTCATAGACAAGTAGGGTTAAAAGGGGAGAAAAGAAAGAACAGTCAAAGGTAGTATAGTCCAGGGTAATGAGTAAGAAAGAAATCACTGTCTGTATTCAAAGGCTTCAGATTGTTACTTGCTCTTCTAGCTGTGGTCGAGTAACCTGTGGCAAGGGATTGTGATTGTATCCAGAACAATAAAATGCCATGATTTAAGATACAGTGTTTATTTCAACTGGGTTTAAAATTTAATAGTATAAGATCTACATAACCCAACTGCTAGATTTCAAATTAACTTTATCAGAATTCCTATAATGTATAATGGAGTTACTTTGGTCTGATAAGTTTTGGCATAATATCTTACCCCATAGATTAAAAAAAATCAATAAAATCATTCTAATTCAGCTTGACGTTTATGTTTACAGTCTCTCTGTTAAATACATTATTCAGATAGCAGATCCCTTGTGTAATCCAGAATGCACTGTATAATATATTTGTATGTGTACTTTATATATGCTTAACTACATGACTCCTTGTGGAGTTGTATAATTAACATCAAAATAGTGACAATAAACACATCTTGTAAAAATGTTTTGGGGAATACCTCAAAACCATATTTTCTATAATGAAAATCATTATGTGCCACTATTTGAAAATTCTGTTGCTTAAAAAATGGAAAAGTATAGAAGGAAGAAGGATTCATTATATAATGTTGTAATATCAAGACATACTAAAAGTTTAGGTACAAACTGCTTGACATTAAAAATACTCGAAAGAATTAGTTCACAGGCATTTGTTAGTCATTGGTCTTTCTCAGGAAAAAGTGCTTTGTGGATAAAAAGATGAGGCCAAGAAACCCAAGTGTGTAAAGCCAAAAAGACTGAGAATTAGAAATGAAGGAACTGAAGAAATCCAAGACCTCACAAACAATGCAGCTGCTGTAGGTGGGTGCTTTATGCAACAGGCAGGCCCAAGCCTTGGAGAGAGCTTGAGAGAAAACCTCTGCCATCGGCCTGGGTAGCTATGTAAGAGTAAAACCACAGCCCAAGGGAAACAAAATAGACAAATGGTAAATCCTTGCAGCACAGTTCAGTGATATCTAACAGCAGTGAATTGACAGCATAGTTAAGGAAAGGACTTGTTTGCTACTTAAATACATGCAACATGCCAGTTACTCCAGCACTTGGGAGGTAGAGTCAGAAGGATGAGGAGATTAATGCTAGCCTGGGCTATATAGACAGTTCAAAGTCATCCTGGGCTACATAAAATCCTGTCTCAAACAAGACTAACACATAGTATAATAAAATTGCTCATCTTGAATTCAATTCTACTCCCATCTATTCATTCAAAATGCATTAGTTTCTGTGAGCTGGGGTCTCTGCTAGGCACTGATAATATAAAAACAAAAACAAAACATGCAAAATGTCTTACAGCAAGAAACTTTAATCTTCAAGAAGACCTTGGAGTACATGAAAGTAATGGAGGAGTAGGGCATGCTGAATTAGTCAGGGTTACCCAGAGGAACAGAATGGATAAAATGAATATGTATAAAGGGAATTTCTTAGAGTGGCTTACAGGTTGTCATCCAGCTAGTCCAAACAATGCCTGTCTACCAGTGGGAAGTCCAAGAATCCAGTGGTTGTTTAGCCCACAAGGCTGGATTCTCAGTTGGTCTTCAGTATATGCCCAAATCCTCAAGAAGTAGGCTCTAATGCCAGTGAAGGAATGACCTTGCTAGTGAGTGAGGGTAAGCAGGCATAGAGTAAAATCTTTCTTCTTCCACGTCCTTTATCTAGGCTGCCACCAGAATTTGTGGCTCAGGTTAAGGTGTATCCTACTACTTCAAAAGATCCAGATTAAAGGTGGTTATTCCCACTTCAAATGATTTGATTAAGGAAACAATTCTCACAGGTGTACCCAGATGCTTGGGTTTCACTTAGCTTCAGATGAAGTCAAGTTGACACCAAGACTAGCTAGCATAGATGGCATTTTAATACAGGGGTTCTCAACCCTCCTGAAGCTGTAACCCTTTAATACAGTTCTTCATGTTTTAGTGACCCCAAACCATAAAATTATCTTGTTGCTACTTCATATCTGTAATTTTGCTACTGTTATGAATTGTAATTTAAATATATTTGGAGCTAGAGATTTGCCAAAGGGATCATGGCAAACAGATTGAGAACAACTACCCTAATGCAACACTGAAATGGAATTTCTAGGCTTGATGGACAGGCCAAGAGCCTATGCCTGGCTGAGAGGATACTTTAACTAGCTTAGTGATATGCCATAAATGGCTACTTAGGCAGATTAAACTTCTACAATAGTCATATCAGAAATGACATCAAATTATCAAAGTAAACAGACCCAAAATTACATACACTGATTCGTCAGTATATGCAGGACACCTGTATTACATGGCTCGTTTAGTTTGTCATTGAATATGTACAAGCAGCCCTTGAATTCTAACCTTGACACCTTAATCATACTTTATATATAGGAAGGTTATTAAATCTGTTAGGCATCTTGTCCAGTTTAAAAATTGTTTTGGTAGCAAAGCAAGGATAGGGGTCTGGGAAACTGTTGTGCAGCAATTTCCTTCAGGATAAAGTACTAAATCCAACATGAAAGTTCCTTAAGCAATGGAAGTCAACAGCTCAAAAGCCTTTAGGAACACCCTGAAACCAACCAGATGTACTAGGCTCCTCCCTTCACAAGATTACATTAGTGGTAAGAACTGTTGAGTGACACTCTCAGCCAAACTGAGCTTCCTAGAAGAGGCTCAGACCAGCTGAGCCACCTGGAAAGGGCACTCCCCTGCCTGTTGAGCTGCCTGCTGTCTGTGTAGTGTACTTCAGCTTTCCAGAAGCGACACCCCACCCTTACTGCCTCCCAGAGCTAAGGTCAAAAAATAGTGTGACGTTCATGCTTTTTCCTAAATGAGAGATAACATGCTATATTAATTTTTTTCTCCATTATTTCGCCCTATTACCTCTCTTTAAATCTATTCTCTCACAGTCTCCCTGTAATTTAATGTCTCCTAGCTTTGAAAAAGTCAATAATAATATATAGAGGCTTTAAAAATAGTTTAAAATATCACAACTACATAAAGTAATAAAATTGGTATGTATTTATGCTCATTTATTTTTTGAGAATTTAATAAACATGTAATAAATTATGATTAAATAACTTCCCATTTTCCCCTCTAACTCCTCCCACAAAGCCCCAAAACTTCCCATTTCTAACTTCATGTGTTCTTTTCATCCTCCTCTGTCTCTTCTCTTCTCTTCTCTTCTCTTCTCTTCTCTTCTCTTCTCTTCTCTTCTCTTCTCTTCTCTTCTCTTCTCTTCTCTTCTCTTTTCTTCTTTCTTTTCATTTCTTTCTTTCTTCTTCCTTTCTCCCTCCCTCTCTCCCTCCCTCCCTCCCTCTCTCTCTTTCCTTCTTTCTTCTTTCCATTTTTCTTTATTTATTTATTTTCTTATTTCCTCCCTTCTTTCCTTCTTCTTCCTCTTCTTTTTTATTCTTCTTCTTCCTTCCTCCTCCTTTCCCTCTCCTCTCCTTCATCCTCCTCCTTCATATTCCTTGATAATTTACTAAGTCAAATTAATACTGCCTATATGTACATGAATGTATGCCTATCTACCGGAACATGTAAAATCTATCAGAAGGCACATCCTCAAAGAAGAATTTTCTTCCTTCCCCAGAGGTGTCAACTTCCAATAGTTCTTCAGTAAGAGTTCCTCTTCCCACTTATGCCCTTCCCCTCATAAGTAGTCTCCATTATTTTATGTACATATGTATAAATATAAATATATACATAATTTTCACATATGAGAGATAATTTGCAATATTAATCTTTCCTCCATTATCCTCTCTTATCTTTCCTTACCTCTTCTCGTTAAATCTGTTCTTCCCTCAAAGGTCTCCCTATATTTTAATGCCTCATAGTTTTTAAGTCAAGAATAATTTATAGTCTTTCAATGATATTTTCAATATGTTTTATACAAAATATGTTACATAAAATATATTATAATATCTTTTATAACATTATGTATGTGTAAATATATTTATAATATTAAATATATATTTTTATAGTCCTGATCCCCTGGTGATCATCTTTCCCATCTATGCTGGACTTTTATCTAGATTAGTTGTATAGGTCTTATTCAGATGTAACAGCCATGGCATGTCCAGAAGACAGCAGTTCTCAGCATTTCTCTCCAACTTCTGGCTCTTGCATCCTTTCTGCCTCCTCTTGGGAGATGTTTCCTATCTTGTATGCTAGCTAAAATACTAAAAATAAAAATAATTTAATTTGAAAAAAAAAACAAAGATAAAAGGAAAGAATATACACATCCTGGAATCTTAAAAATACATAAAAACAAAATCAGAAAATATTAGCAATGGTAAAATTTAGATTCAGATTGAGATGATGTATAAATTTATACTTTAAAACAATTATCAGTATGAAAGGAATTAATGCTGTTCTAGAAAAATAGGGATGGTCACTTTGTATCTGATACAGCCTCTACTCTAGGCTACTATAACTTCATACCTGCTGGCTCTCTTCACTATCCCTGACTCCCATGACTTTGTCTCCTTTATGCATTTTGTTCGCATTGAAGGATGTGTGACATCATTGTGCAGCAGCATCTCACCTCTCTTTATTACTTCTTTTTGGATTTTGTTGAGTATCATCCCTTTGAATGCAGTACTAAGGCTAACAATTCTCTATTTTATACATTCAATCAGAGTGAGCCCTAATTGTTGTGTCTAATTGCTCCCTTCTTATCTCAAATAAAATCTCTAATAAGGGTTGCACATATGCCATGCTGTGTTTCTTGTTTCCATTTTCTCAGACTACCAGCTAGCTCACTTTTATTTCAATAAAGGCCAGTTTTCATTGTAGTGACTCCAGACCAGCTCAAAAAAAATGACAAAATTTTGGAAATGTGTCCTCAAATTTTTCTATCTCTTTCACTACTCTAATAAGTCCCTTATTAAGTTATTCAATCTAGCTCCAAACTCGATAGTCTCAATACTTCTCAGCACCTCCACAGCCACCCCTCTTCCCCAAATCACCAACTTCTCTCATCTGAACTATTTCAGTCATCTTTAATGTATCCTCCAAATATCAAAGAATAATTATGCAAAAAACATAGTCAGACCATCTCTTTCTCCACAACACAGTATTTTATATATATATATATATGTACAATATATATACACATATATACATACATACAATATATATACATATATTGTATATATATATATATATATATATATATATATATATTTCCCTCAATGTTTCCTAACTTACTGCTCAAAGCATGGTGTGGGAGCTTGTGCCTAGCCAGAATCTGTTCTTTAGCAAAAGGCAGAGGTCACCTGGATTTTCAAGAACATTGCTGGGCAAGTACTCACACAGTTCCTCTCTCCCTCCATCATTCTGAATGCACCCAACTAGTGCATACATTTCTGGCCCTATTTAGAGTCTGAAGCATAGCAGCCATCCTCTGCTTCCTAATTCTTACTTTGCTCTTTCTTCAGCCTGGCAGCCCTTTCCTGGGCACAAGTTAGGTTCCTCCTGCACCCAATGGTTACTTTCTTTCTCAGTGTTTCCTGACTCTCCTCTTACTTCTCTTTTCCACTTCTTGATAACATGACTGTCTCATCACCATGGTATTAACTACCCCTTTCCACAGTACATATTTTATTCAGGTACCTTATATATTACCTATCTTTTATCACTAGATAGTCTATGTATACCTGGCCTCTCCCCAGCTTCTATTTCTGTTTTGTCTGTTTGTTTGTATATTTGTTTTGTTTTGTTTTTTAATATATTTTTTTTCAGCAATGAGTGGTTCTTAAAAACTGTATGTTGAATAAGAGCACATTGCTTTATTATCCCAAGTATCCCTAACGGCAGGTTCTTCACCCCCTGAAGCTTTCCAATATTCTAATTGTTGGCTCTATTCATTGGTGTTAGCATAGGCACACTTTCTCTTCTGTGGGAGAAATGACTGCAAGCCTGAAGCCTTGGACAGACTGCCTCCTCCAATGTCATGATGGTCAACACAGAGAACTGCTGGTGTTGCCTAATGCTCTTCAACAGCAGGCTGCTTGCAGAGAGGATCTGCCGGCCCAGAGCCCTCATTAGGCTGTATTCTGATGTCTTCAGTTTCCGACAAGGAATTCTGTAGTCACCCTGAAAAGCAGTTATGGAACAAAATCAGAATTAGAAATTTAAGAGTTTTTTAATTTCCTAAATAATATAAAATTTTAGTTTCTCTAGTTTGTACAGCAGCAATATGATGATGAAAAATTCATGTTATGAAATAAGTCTTTAAGAGCCATATTTCTTTGAGAAAGATATATTTAAAAAACAAATTCTTAGATGTACAGGATCAACACATTTCATTATTTTAAAGAATGTAGTAAAATTAATAACTATGTATAAAGTATGATTTAAATTAACCTTATGTCATTCATAAGTTAAGCTAAGAATATATTTTTAGCTTTAAATTTGTATTTTCTCTTTCTTATTAAATTTCTATAAAACTTTTTGTTTAAATACATGGATTCTACATAATTTATTAAACGATTCATTACTTTTCTATCAATATAAATATGGTTAAATGTCACTTTTAATGATAATGGCACTTAACCTACAGAAGCACATGCAGGTGATGAAGCTGACTATTTTAGTGATACAATTACTCTGTTACTATCAATGCAACTAACCAATTTGCAAGCTGAAAGTGAGTGAAATATTTCATGACCAGGATAGTTCTCCCTCCACCACAGAAAAGCCCCTTGAACCACCTCCAGCCACGTAAACAAAGCAGTAAAATAAGTGCACAAATCTAAAGAGTTCTGACTTGGTGCTTTTTCTAACTTTTTCTGTTAACCTCTCCCACAGCAACTAAGAAAAATGCTATTGGCACTCTGTGCATCTAAATCCTTAAAGTCTAAGACTGGAGAGATGGCTCAGTGGTTGAAAACACTGGTTGCTCTTCCAGAGGTCCGAGGTTTGATTTCCAGCACCCATATGGGGGCTAACAGCTATCGGTGACTAGAGTTCCAGGAGACCTGACATCCTCTTCTGACCTCCTCAGGCACTGCACACACATGGTACACATACATGCATGCATGCAAACCTTGAAACATAAAATAATAAAATATATTTTTAATAAGTAAAAATAAGTTCCTTAATGTCTGAAACCAGAGAGGATGTAAGAGTTCCTTCACATGTTTTCAAGATGACCAGGCCCAGGAACAGAGTCTTATTCTTTCTGTTGGAGTCATACATTGACTCCATTAAAAATAGTTACCATGAAAAAAGTCTCCAAGTGAACAGAGTTTTGAATGAAGAAGAGAAGAAATTCCTCTAGAATCATGTGGTTAATATTGAAGCAAGGGAACTTCTAGAATAAATTTGTGAAAATGTAGAGCCCATTTGGTGAATTGCTGCAGAGGACAGGCACTACAACAGATGTTTAAGTAATTCATTTTAGATTTTTCTGCTACCAACTGGAGACCATTGTCCTAGGAGCTTCATTGTTCTCTATTTCCTCATCACAGCAAAAGACATACATAATTTTAAGGTGATAAATAGAATAGTTTATACCTAGAAAGTAAACTTGGTTAAGTTCTTAGAGAATCTCATTTCTTGAAGTGACTTAATAGGATTATAAATCTATCTAAAGACCAGGAGGTTTGTGATAGTACATCCTAGCATGGAAATTAACATGCACATATTGCTGTCAAGATTTTCTCATTTGTTTAAAAAGCTTAAAAAAGTATAATAGCTGAAGGAAGAATTCTGCCATACAAAGTAATGTAATTAAACAGACAAGGCTAAAATGATGTTTCCAGTGAGCTATGTACTCTTTTTTCTCGACGACGAAGATATGAGAAGTGTTTATTTTTTTGACAATATTTTGTGAACTAGGTCTACAGAGCCTTTGAATGTCCAGGTGGGATTGTCCAGAAATAATGAATCAAATAACAAAAACAACAAATATAATTAAAAAAAAAACCCAGAAGGTTCTTGTTTGCTGACATAGTTTTGAAAACTGCATTGCCCCTCACACTTTTATCATGGATCTTTCTAATTATGTCATTAAAAATTAATTTTGTTCAAGGGAAGTGTTGAGTTATACAGGTGCTGCCACTGCCCTGTACGTTGTGGGAGAGACAGTTACCATGACACAGTAAGCTTCACAGCGGGAAGACTTTGGGTCTGTTCTGGTCACAGCTTCTCCTTGACACTCAGGCCAGAGCCTTATTCACAGATAAAGAAGAGTGGATATTTTTAAGTAAATTACCTAATTATTATTAAATTGTAATTATAGAACATTTTCTTTTGATATATATATATATATATATATATGACACACGTGTGTGTGTGTGTGTGCTATAACCTGTCTTTATAAATGTGAACGAGACCAAGTCACATAGGCAAGTGATAATAAAAATGAAAACTCAGGTATCTTATGATCTTACTTCCATGTAACATTTCTGAGAAATCATGATGCAAAAAAGCCACAGTGTGATTTAAACAAATGGAGAAAAATAGCAGATGATATAGGTAAAATCTCAGTCTTAATTTTTAGATTTGAATAACTAACAGAGGGGTTATTTCTCCCTTACAGAAACATTACATTAGAGCATCACGAAAGTGTGCTGATGTATTTCCCAAACAGGATAAGCCTCCACGTAGGAGAGAATGTTGTGAAGCAAGACATCACTGCACAGTATTTACAGGTCATCACAGAAAACTACTTTTGTCAATGGTTGCTGCTTCTTCTTGCAGTCCTGACAGTAAACTTATCTTCAGAGACTGCACAGCCAAATCACATGCATTTCAAATGCAGCCTGTCAAACACCCAGTAGACCCCAAGAGAAGACAGCACTCTTTTTCTTCTTGGTGTGTGTATTGTTTGCATCTGAGGAGAATTTGTATTCTGTGAGGCCATTTTGGAGTACAAAATAGATAGCACTATCTTTAAAATGGGCAGTTGTCTTTGCCAGAGAGAACTTTCATGGAAAGACAATCTTGGAGCACCTGTGAGGCTTGGCAGCACATCTGTTTGGCTGCTTTCTTGAAAGAAAATGTCCCATGTGTCATTATGACTCATTGCTTTGATGCAGGAGTACAATGTCAGAAGACACAGTGCCAGAAATTCTGAATGGAGCTTCGTCTACCAGCACAGAACCGGAATCTACCAGAGCCAAAGATGGAAATCACTTTTCAATATTGAAACAGAATATAGTCTTCTTTAGAAAACATCACACAGACAAAATCCAAGTGCTTGATAGCTTAATCTGAAAATGGTTTTATCTTTTCCCTTTCTTTTCTTTTTTTCTTCCCTTCCCTTTCTTTCCCTTCCCTTCTCTTTTCTAGTTCTATGCTTTGGAAGAAGGCAGGTAAATAAAAATCCCACAAAAGACTACTTGACAAGTTTGTAGGCTAAGGAAATTAAGTGATATAATTAAGACAAATCTTTGAATTGCAGACACTGCTAAAAACAAAACAAGCCACACATCCCTCAAACTGCCAGCACAGTAAGCCATAAGCACCAGAGCCAAGTTACCAGCAAAGTTAAGTTTGAACATTGACACCAAGTTACCAGCACAATAAATGATGAGCATCATAACCCAGTTACCAATACTATAAACCATGAGCATCACAGTCTAGTTACCAACACAATAAACCATGAGTACCACATAGCCCAGTTATCAGCAATGTAACCATGAGCATCACAACCAAGTTACCTACTCAATAAATCATATAAGCATTACAACCAAGTTACCATCACAATAAGCTATAAGCATCAACACCCAGATAGCAACACAATAAACCTTATACATCACAATCTAGTTACTAGAACAATAAACCATGAATACCACAATCAAGTTACCAGTTTTGAACCAATAATTGAAATCTGACACCTACTAGAAATATACAATGCTTCAAGAATCTTGCCTCCAAGTCTGTATTGAATGTGATAATCTTACCGAACTCCCTGTGGGGAGCAACCTACAAACCCCTGGAAAACAAGTTTTTCTGGACCTTACTTCTGATCATTTTAAATATGAAATCTGGATTTGTGGTAATTTTTCATTGCTATCACATAAAGCATCTGTGTGGGAGACTTTGGCCTAAATGAAATCAAGACAACAGTCTTTCTCTGGGGAGATCTCAAGGCAAAGTATTTCTAGAGACTCCACTTGACAAAGCATATGTACTTGTGTTACTTGACAGTGCTTATGTACCTGTGTGGGGGTTAGTCTTAGTTATAGCCTACAGAAAAAAAAAGCTACACACCCAGGAATGTGTTGTTCCTGTGGCTCTCCCTCTACCACTCTTTCCTGGAATCGGGACATCTTTTCCCTTTTGCCCTTGGACACCAGAACTCTAAACCTCTGGCCTTTGGTTCTGACTTCCATTTACTTTAGAGCTGAAATTTGAAGGTATAGCATCTGCTTCCCTGGTGCTGATGCTGTTAGATTTGGAGTCAGGCATGCCACCAGCATCCTTCGGTTTCCACCTTTTGCAGACACATCACTGACTGAATGCCTCACCTTTCATAATTACATAAGAGCCAAACCCCAAAATTCCATTTTTATTTATAAAATATCTACTCTTTCCATCATCTAGCAATCATTTACTTATCATTTTTCTATCTCCACTGCCAGGACATACTGTGCCTAAACTGTGAACTAAAATCAATTCTTTCTCTATTAAGTTGCTTTTGTCACAGTGTTTTATCATAGAAACAGTAAAACAAAACAACAGAAAAGTTATAATATCCCTAATTGGCTGATCACTCTAGAATGACTGCCACTCCAAGCCACTGGCTTCCTTCAGAAAACTAATTTTCAGTCTCCATAGAAATAAGCCAGATTCCTCCCCACATGTGATTTATAATTCCTCTGTACCTCTGTAAATCCCATATGGCCTTGACATCTCCTTTGCAGATGGAAGTTACCTTAAGTTCTACTACAAATCCATGAAGTAACATGTCTCTGTAGATCTAATCTTTCTCCTTTTTGTCCAGTGGATGGACAGTGAAAATGACAGAAGTCTCATGGAGGCAGTCCTACAAGTTCTTCTATACTAATGATAACACAAGGGGAGGTCATAGCACTCACACACCAGTGTTCTAGGAGCCTAAGAGTAGGTATGTCATGTTAGTGTCATCACACTGGGATGGATATAGGAATGAAAACTGAACACTTCCTTTTGTTCCAGGTGTTTAATGTAAGCATTTAGCAGGTGCCCTAATTAATCCACTGACCTTCTCTCAGTCTTTCTGAATAATTTCATCTATTGTGTAGCTTCAAAATTATGTCCAATACTATCAATTCCTGAACCTATCTCCACAACCCATAGCTGGGTAACTAAATGTTACGCTGAGAACTTGGGTAGGTCTCAGAAATGAAAATTTAATGAGCCCCAAACTTTATATCCTGTTACTCAAGCTCTTTCTTCTCTTCTGGCATGAACATGAATGAATGGAAGACATCTTTGAGTACCTCTCTATATTCAAGCAGAGGGTTATGGCTCTCCTACACCTAACTAAAAATCTCACAAATCCACCAGCATTTCTCTTTGGGGTTTATACCCAAATTCTAGGGCATTATCTCTGTTATCAGTCCATTCTGTGTTCCATTCTGCAGAGCAACAGGAGTGAGCTTCCCGGAACATATTTCGGAGGACTTAAATCTTCTAGTGTTCTTCAGCAGAACTGAGCTGTTTTTACACTGCTCTGCATGATGTCCCCCATGTGCTCCTTGCCAGTGTCAGCTGTTACTCTTCACATGCCACATTCTAACCCTTCTAAGATCTAATCTTCAGTTTTAAGGCATCTCTTTTTTGTAACCACATTTATAAATGATGCTTTCTTTAAAAAAAAGGATCCCTTTGTCAATCAGCAAATGTCTCCTCCTTGAGGTCTTAACATGGGAGCCATTTCTTTCAGGAATTCTTCATTACCTTTTGCAAGTGAGGGCTGGCTGTTCCTCTTATTTGAGACTAGGTCACATGATCATGGATGGCAATGTCCCTTGACTATTCTATCTCTCATTGGACAAGGGCATATTTTTTCTGGTTTGTCCTCATATGCCTTGTAATAAACACTTCAGTTTTTGTTATCATTACTACCACAGAGTAGGGATTCAGTAATGACATATAGTATAAATAAATGGTACAAACTATTTTCTTGAATTAGTTTTAATTCATTAGGTTTGGAAGTGCTCATAACATTCATTAATTAGCATAAACATCCTTGACTCCTCAAACATAGAATGATTTCTTTTCCCACATATCTGCACAAATTTTTCATTGTATTGCTTATACAGTCCACCTCAATAATGACTGGTAGTATACTTACCTCACCCTACTATCATTTTATGGACTGGTTTTGTAGTTAGGGGTGTAGAAATTATCAAGAAAAACACAAAGGTTTTCAAGTACCTATTGTAAAAGTAATTAATAAAAAATAAAAAGGGAGGATAGAAGATATCCAGGAAAATAAAAAATGATGATAATTTATCTTAAAGATTTACTAGTTTTAAATCCTTTTATTTTTCAATGGAAGTTATGAAAATACTAGAGTTTCATTTATCTAGCACTCAGTTTAGCATTTTACAAAACTAATGCAAGAAAATGAATTGCTTTTTATTAGTTTTCCTCACAGAAATTACTCATTTCTATAAATGAGTCTTATACATTCAGTATGTGAAACTGCCTAAATTCAATGCCTAGTTGAATTCTATTATTTAAAGAGCTGTTAATATTTGTCATAGAGTTTGTTAAGTATGTTAATTTCTTCAGACTATTCATTGGAGTAAATTGTTACCAGTTTGATAGATGGTGATACTGAGGCACCATAGATAAGCTGAACATTATACTAAAGACCACATAAGAATATCAGGGGCAGGCTTATGACAGCAGATTTCAATCACACCACTCAGATACTGGAATGCCTCCAAAAACGCCTTCCATCTCTGGAAGAGTTAAGAATTGATTGACTGTCTCCCAGGAATGAGATTAAATTGCTTGCATGCTTCCTTGCATTCTTTTAAAACCTATCATCTAAAATCAACTCCCTAGAGGAAGAGAGAGAGAAGTCAAGAAAGAAAGATGATTCTGTTTAACAAGCCTGAGTGGAAGGTCAGGAATATCAGGCTGAAAGAGCAGTAGAAGCTGAGGCATTTTTCGATGGTTCCTAATGGTCCCAAGTGGAGTCAAGAATGTGGTAGTATTCCGAAGGCCTAAAAAAGACGTCCAAATATTTTGCCAGGCAGTTCTAGATCCAGGAGGGATTCCAAACTTGTCAGCATGTGTTTAAGAATCATAATGCCTTCTAATCTCAGGATCCAGCCTCAAGACATTCTGTGAGCATTTAATAATCCATTTTTTTATTTTATTTTATAGGTCAATTGTAATTCTGATTAAATGGAAAATATAAACATTCTGGAGAGTTATGCTTTGCTGCAACATACAGCCATGTCTTAGTTTTTACATAGAATGATTTCACAGGAAGACTAACCAATGCTCCATTTGTCTACCACATTGCCTAAAAGTTAGATGATTTAGATTGAGCTGATATTTTTCTAAACCTAGTAATAACAATAACAATGTTTTTTTTTTTCTGTGAAAAAAAGAAAGAAACAAAATCTTGACATACTAACAACTCTTTTTTTTTGTAGTAGGATTCAAATTGTCAGAAAGTGAGACTGCCTCAAATATCTTCTCTACGGAGCAGTTTATGGCAAAGAGAAAGGCTTTGCTCCCTTTCTAGGATGGGGTATAAAGCACACAAGTCGTTTCTCTTTTGCTGTTTCCTGGCAAATGTCTTAATGACTCTTTCACCCATATTAATGAAAGGCTCTTCTGCACCCAACTCTGTGAAACATCCTCACTAAAGTTAAGAACCTCTGAGCGTTTGCAAAGCTGGAATGGCATTTAGAGAACAAAGCAGAGATGAGCCACAGGCATCCTTAATAAAGACATTGCTTGTATCTGCTGAATGGTTTTGCTTACACAGCTTTATAGACGGTCTTTGTCTTGAGGGTACTAAACCCATTCAAACGCTCTATTTTTCTTCTAATTGGTTTTCTGCCACTGGCTTATTAGCAGGTTTTACTCCCCCCCCCAACACACAACCCCCGCCTCCCTTTTAGTATTTACCTCTATCCCAGTATGTCCATCTGCCTCAGGATGTAGGAAAGTCAGGTTCCCTAAAAAAGCAGGCAGAAATGTGCTCATCGGTACCTCCTTGAAATATTTATAAGCTCTGTCGTTTCACCTTCTCTTTTCTTTGTGTTCTGTGATATTCAGCACTTTCTAAAAAGAATGTAATGGGGGACAGGGGCAAAGAAGATCAAAGGCGGTGCTTATCTCCAGCAACATGTCCAAACAGGCACTTGCCCCTCTCTAATATGTTCATCTAATTTGCTCCAAAGCCCAAGCCTGGAAGAAACGCATCTTGAGGAAGTTTCTTTCCGTGAGCTGAGCCATCTGCTAATGCAAGCCTGTACCAGCAATTTACAAGTAATGGTTTACAGCTGTGAACCTTGGCTTCTGCACTGTTTTGGTCATTTAGTAATTACAACAGTTTCATTAACATTTAAAGGGAATAGTCTGCTCAATATCAATTAGGGGCTATCTGCAACTGTGTAGCACCAATTTCATATTTGCATGTGACATTTAATATTCTGCACATAAATTCTTGGTCCTGGAAATGCATTGCCACAGAAGGTCAAAATTAATCCAGAGCCTATTTCAACCTAACTCTTGTAAGCTTTGGGAAATATTTCTGCAGAGAACAGGATCATAAAAGGTTATGTTGGGGACATTTCTATACATCTGAACATTTAAGGACTTTTTCTTACCACTAAAGTTAAGGTTAAAGAGTTCGCCCAGTGCTCTTGTGTTCTGTTCTATCTACTGTGTTCTGGGGCAATTCCAATTTCATCTCATTCAGATCTGCATACATTAAGTAGGAAGAGGACAGACATTACTTGCTAAACGTTATACACCCACTGTCAGACTTAAATACCCAAGAGTGAGAGAGGGCTGTGGGTTTCAACACTTAATAAATAGAAATAGAATATTAAAAAAAATATAAAACCACTTTGATCTGAAAGTAAGTCTCGTTCCTCACCTAAATGTTTAGGCAAAAGTTGGTTTCCTAGATATACCCAAAGTCTTGACTGATAACTCGAACATCTCAGGATCAGAATTTTTCAAGGATTTGGTGGGAAACTTTGGTAAAGAACAGAGTAAGGAAGGCAAACTGCTTTTTGAGTCAGTTAGGCTCTCATGATGGTAGGAATTCAGGAGCTCTTGTCGGGGGAGAGGACAGGCTCAAAAGGGCAAGATGCAGAAGATTCAACAGGAATGGGCTGAGAACAATGGTGAGTATGAAAAGAATGGGATTCCTTTTCATTGCTGACCCTCAGGAGTTGGCCTTGATAGGAGGTGTGTTAGATGCCACACACCTCTATCTTAAAGGCACAAAGAGGGAAAGGATCACCAAGAAAAGAAAGAGTGAAGAGAGCATTGAAAAGGATGTCGTAGGGCCAGTGCTACTGGATTCCATGAAGATGTGAAACACTGGCTTATCTGCTGTGGCAGAGTACACACACTGAGGGGCTTTAACAGGCATTCTGGCTGAAACCAGGCACAGCGGTGTGCAGATAAAAGCAGACGGTGACTTTATGTGTACAGATAATGTAAAAATTAGGTAAAAAAAACTTCTTCATGTCCTAAGGCCTTGATGTCTGGAAAGAAGATACATACACACATACACACACACAAATGACCACACATGCCCACACACTCAAGGTGGGGGAGAAAGGGAGGGAGAGAGGGAGAGCGCTAAGGGAGTAAGTAGCGGCATGGCATGTAAAAACTCTATTATTAGCTTTGCGAGAGCAGGTGTGGTGCACACTGTACATTTTGAAAGGGTGACTGTCCACAAATTAGCCCACGGAAGATGCAATGTCCAGTCCTTGAGCTATCCTGCCCCTACCCTACCTAAGTTACTCAATAGGGACATGTTCTAAGCAGATTATTTTTACTTTATTTGATAAGGTACACATCGTCTATCAAAAATGGCTGTACTGGCTCAGACATGGTGGAGCATACCTTTAATCCCAGACCTTAGGTGCTTCACTACCTACTTCCTCTAACTGGGCATTACTTCCTAACTTTTTCAGCATTTCCCATTAGCCCACTCAGTTCTTAATCCAATAATGGGTTAATCAATTGACAAGGTTTGGGCTCTCATAATCCTGTCACTTAAAAAGACCCCAGCTCTGAATAGTGCTTTCATAGGGACAAAGCCTTTGCCACATGAGCATTTGGTGACATTCAAGATCCAAACTGTAACACCTACCAAAGAAGAAAAGGGGAAAGAAAAAAAGAAAAGAATGATGATAAAGGTTCCTTGTGTAGTTTGCTTTCTACCATACAGGGTCTCTGATGAGCTATGCTGTGGCCTAATAGCCCATTCCCGGGATACCTAATAGTAACTTACCCCAGAGAAGGTTAGTGTTTTATTCTCCTCTGGAAAGTTAAAAATGGAGTACTTTGATGGGTATGAGAAGGGATTCATTTGTTTTTGGTTGCTGTTTTCATAAGACCTCAGAACGGGCAAGTTTTAAAGAAGGAGAATTGCTTGTGCTTTGTAGTTCTGGGTGTCAAGTTTGAGGTAGCCTGTGGTGATAGCATTCTTGCAGCTGGTGCAGGGCATTATCTGGCAAGAGGCACAGGGTATGCATGAGTCTTCTCTGCTCTTTTATGAGATCTAACTCAGATGTCTCACATTATATAGAATAATTTATTCTGAGGTTAATGCCCTCAATGACCTAAGAACCACTCAGTGGATTAAAGCTCTTAAAGATACACACAACCTTAAGACACTAGGTCCCAGCACATCAAACCTTAGGAGACAAACAACATCAAAATCTTAGCAAGGTATTTGTTGCTGTTGCTTTGTAAGGAATTAAGTTATTTTAAAAATGGAAAAATAAACAGTAATATATAATATTTGTGCTCTTAAAAATTGGTCAGGATGGGTTTGATTTAGTTGTGGTGATAATTCTGCCAATTTCAGGGGAATAAAAAAATAAAGGTTGCTGTGTGTGATCATCAAAGCCCTCTGTAAGTCCTAGGCAGCCATTTTCAATAGTTACTGGGGATTCATTAACCATTTGCTCCCTACATCTCAACTTAAGGCTCTTTCCATAGTCTACAACAAAGGAGAAGAAAGAGCCAGAGTTTCAACACTGACACCTAAATACTTTAGATCCAAGTGTTGTCTTTTGTTAATATAACAACCAAACAAATCCAGTGGCCAAGCTTGAGAGGTACCATATTCCCAGATGGACTGTTAACTTTTAAACTCACCTCCAGATTTGTAGAGCTCTGGAACTATTTCCAAGTAGCTGCAATGCTGACCGAAGCTTGCTGCCCATGTCTACTGTCAGACAGGTGGTAAAGTAAGACTTCACAACAAAGATGTCTATTCAAACTCGCACGTCCTTCTCTTACTAAAGCCTCAGAGTGCTCATGGAAATGGGAAGTTTTTATCTTACTTTTTTCAGCGTTAAAGAGGTAGGTTGATATGAAATGAACACTTGATCTAGTTCTCACAATATTGATGAGGGGGCTGATGGCTTCCTCGTGACTGTAAGAGTTAGCAGTCACTATTGTCTTGATGAAGATCAATTTTGATAACACTTGGAGCCAATTTTGCATTAAATAAAGTCAATAAGGATGATATAGGTCTACATAAAACAGAAAACAAAAATTGTTGAAAATTATGCTGAGTCTCACAATACTTAAGAGCAATATTTATGAAAAAGCAGATAATCGAAATGGCTAGAAATAGAAAAACTTACAAAAACACCTCAGGGGTTAAAGCTTTTCTTACCTTAATACTTCTGCTGCTAGTTCCTTGCTGTCCTTGGTCCCTACAGCCTTTGGCGACAGTGTCTTCTGATGATTTACCTAGTTTATCCCTGGCTTGTGCCTCAATTTTTTTTCCTTTTTAAATTTTTTGTAAATTAATTTAATTTTACATATCAGCCACGGATTCCTCTGTCCTCCCTCCTCCCGCTGTCCCCCTCCCCACCAATCCACCCCCCATTCCCACCTACTCCAGAGCAAGGACTCCCCTGGGGATTCAGCTCAGCCTGGTAGATACAGTTGAGGCAGATCAAGTCCCCTCCTCCCTTCTGTTAGATGAGCAGAACTCAACCAAAATATCTCTTGAAAATATGAGCATTGAGGTGCCAGTGTGATAACTTGGGTTCAAAAAGCCTGTAATAATCACAGATGGTGGGTATGCAACCCATGTGTAATGCGAGCAAGAAGAGGACATGGGTTAGGAGTGAGGAGAAAGAAGCAAACCCTGTGATTCAAGCAAGCTGCAACCATAGGCACAGTCCAATCACCCAAAGTATCTCCCTGAGGGTGGAGAAAAATTTCCTGCTCTTTGCTGGTAGAGCTATATTCAGTACCTCCTCCTGTGAGTAATTTGTGGTTAGACATATCCTTGTAGAAAGAGACATAAAAATAATCATGCTTAGGCATGCACTGGGCATAAGTGCAGTGAAAGGAGAGTTATCAAAAAAAGAGAAGAAAATAAAAAAAATCATATTTCCCATCGCTTGAATGATGATGCATAAATATACTTAAAATTATGGGCTGTATGGTTCTTTCATGCACAGATCATTCAAAGTTATCTATCATCACACTTACCAATTAGAGTAACAATCTACCTCATACCCATCCCTGGGGAATCAACTTGTTCTCCTTCATAAACTCAGGATTCTAGGGTCACATGCTGCCTCCTGCCTGCTCACACTCAGTTGAATTTACTCTGCATTTCTTTTACTTTTAATCAGTCCATACTTTTACTTCTGTTTTTCTGTCTTGTTCAGTCAGCCACCTAGAAATCATGTCAAAGAAGAATCCTGGCACCAGCTCTGGTAATTCATAAAGAAGAGAAAATAATAGAGACTGCAGTATAGAAAAGTGTTGGAATTTACTAAGCTGTAGAAATAAGCTCCATGGTGATTTTGGAGCTTTGATACTTGTGAGAATTAAAAAAAAAAAAACCCTTTTATTTAACTTCAAATTACAGGTTTCTGTTGTGATTGTTACTTGTTTTAGTTTATTTATTTTAAAAAGAATGTTACGTTAAATTCAAATTGAAGATCAGTTAGCATACAACATTTTATAGTAAATGTGCTAAAAGTCTGCTTCTAAAAAGCAACATTATAAATCATTTTACATTTGCACAATTTTGCGCATATATAATCACTCTGGGTGTGACTGTAGGGTACCACATACCTAATCACAACCGTATTAGTGATAATAGTCAAAAGTATATTGATCGATTGCTGTAAGAGTTTGAAATGTTATTTGAACTATCTCATTTCAGCTTTCCCAAAATTTGAGAAGCAGAAACTGTTCTCAGTTTCCTCTTTTATACTAGTTTTATACTAGCGTTCTCTTTGAACAATGCAATATGAGAAGCAGAAAATTTGAGAAGTAGAAACTGTTCTCAGTTTCCTCTTTTATCCCTAGTTTTATACTAGCTTTCTCTTTGAACAATGCAATATGGGTTGACTGAATACCACATAGTTTTATGAGGACAACCCAGAATTATGCCTATTATATAAAGAAAAAACAAACTGAATTGTCTAGCAACTATTTTAAACAATCAGTTACGAAGTAATTAATTCTTTTGTATATTATTCTAATGATATTTGAACTACTTTCCTATAAATGTTTACAGTGGGGTAGATTAAAACAAAATATGGGGAGTAAACCCTGTATCTTCCACTTAACACAATTTGCTGGTGATTTTGGCATTTGATTAGAGTCCTTTTCATAAAACAAAATCAGGGCGTCCCTCATGCCTACACTATCAATTCTTCCTGTTAGAAGCTGACTGCCCTAGTATGGACTCTAATAATTTTCTTTAAACAAATGTGTGGATGTCATAACTCCTGAGAATACTGTCAACTTAGCACTTAGAGAAAAGGAACTCCTTTAGAACTAAGATCAGGGTGGGTGCCAGGCTTGCATGCTTGTCTTCTGGGATAATTAGGTGGGGAAGTTATGAAAAATGGCAGAAGGAGGAAGAGGGAAGGGGTTGTAAGGAATTTCTATGATCCTTTTTATTTCTTTGATATTTTTGTTCTCAATAATTATGCCTGTATTATTGAGAGTGTGTTTTATTGGGATTAAAGCTTGGTGATTTAAAGATTCCCATCTGTAAAGAGAAGCTCCAATTAGACTCATTCTATTTGACCAGGTAGCTGTTTGTATGAATTAACTTCCCTTTACTATCTATCATGAAATATCTGAGGTGATTCCTCTATGAAGAAACAAAGTGATTATTGGCTCATAGTTTAGGACTTTCTAGTCCAAGATCATAGTCTCATTGTTATCCTCAGCTGGGCAGAGTGGAATCTCATGGTGGGAAGGTGTAACAAAACAATTGTTTCACCTTGTGCTAGGAAGCAAAGGGAGTAAGGGGAAGAGATGAGGCTTCATGATCTATATTAAGAGAATTCTCCAGCTGACTAAGGAATTGCTGTAATAACCCAATAGTTAAAGGCCCTCAGTGTCTCCAATAGTGTCACCTTCCCTATAAACTGTAGGACATTGTCTATTTTTAAATCAAAGCACTATGCCATCAGTTTTAAAGTCCATTCACATTTCTCAATGCAGAGTGCATTCATTCATTCATGTATTCATTCATTCACAAAATGTCTCCAAAATCTTTACTGTTTCAATTTTTCTCAAATGTCTAAGTCCAAGTCTCCTCAGACACTAATATGAAACCCATTCATAAAGCCATAAAAATTGAGAAAGAAGTAACATATTTCCAAAATACAATAGTGATGAAGGCATGAGGTATTCATTCCCACTCCAAAAAGGAGAAATGAGAAAATAGGAAATAAGTTAACCCCAAAGCAAGTCCAAAACTCTGCAACAACCGTGAGATCCTAAAGTTCCATGTAACATATGGGAGACACTGTGGTAGAAAGCAGGCTCCAATTGGCGTTGGGTAGCCTTGGCCTTGTAGTTTTGTGTGGCACACCACTGCCTGGGCTGTCTTTGTCCCTGCAATGTGTGACAGACCTTTGTATCTTCTTTGGAGCTATGCCTTCTTTCCTGCAGCTCTGGTGTGTGTAATACTCTGGATGCCAACTTGTACGGACTCAAGCCTCATAACATATGTCAATCTGAGTAGGTTTTTGTTTGTTTATTTGTTTTTGAAATCACAATAAATGGTGCGATGGACCTATAGTTTTTGTATTCCATGTGTCTATCAAACAAACATCACATGGAATCCAAGCTCTACCATTGATGCGATACACCTGAACTTGGCTTGAATCCCCTCTTCAGAAGTCTCTGAATGCCCTGTTGCTGAAAAGAAGGGAACAAAGTAACACTATCCTCAATACATGACATTTTTTCATGAAGCTGTTCATTTCCTGCAGAGTTTAGAAACTAATTTGCATTTCTCTAGCTTTGATCATGGAATGGGTGTTGGGTGGCTTTGCAGATATTCAAGACGCCCATGTGATATCTTTGCTATTTTCCCAGTGCAAAGCTTTTGTCTGCTTTGCTTTGGCAACTAACAGCCACATTTTCTGGCCAAGATGCAAATTTTCCAAATCATTTACTCCACTGTCCACCCAATTCTTACACACATTTTGCTAACAGCAGCCCATGGCACTGGTACTGCATCCTACGTGTTCAATAGCCTTTAAAGTCTCCTCTGTGAGATAAGCATCTACCCACAATGAGTATCAAGGCATTCTTAGCATGATTTGAAGAAGATGACCTTTTTTCCGTTCCCAATAGAATCCTCATTTCTATGTGAAACCTCATAGCATGACCTTTGCTGTCCCCATTTCTATCAACATGCTTGTCTTCTCTTCTCCCACCAGAGTGGCGTCTTAACCTTCCTTGTCACATTTTAGGCTATCTCCAGCTTGTTTCTCTAAACTCTGCAAGTCCTTCTGTAAACCAAATCTAAAGGCCCCTCCATATCCTCAGGTACAGTTCTACATAATGACCCACAACTGGTAGCAGTTTTCCCTATTAGATTTTAGTCCCTACAAAAACTACCTGAGATAGTTAACTTTTAAACAGAAAAGATTTTTTTTAGCTCCTTGCTCTGGAAATTTCAGTCTAAGATTGAGTGGTGCTTTCTGACTCTAAAGCACACATTCCCAGTGATGTAAGGATTTCCCAGAAGGCTCCATTCACCTCCTAAGGTCTACAGCCCTTATTAATAATACTAGTCTTGTTAGGAAACCTTTAATGCAAGGTTTTTGTGGGTTGCATGTCCACATTTAAACAACAGCACTGTGACGAATGAAGCTACTCTAATCATTTCCCCACTTGGATAAAAGGAGAACTGTAAAACTGGGTTGGAACAAATTAACTTCTGGACATGTTATTTGCTCTGAAAACCACAGGAGTTTCTGTGCAGTTTGAGAAACTGGAGAACACCTGGTCCTTTGTCCTTCCACCTTCCACAAATCATTATTGAATCAACCTCAGAAGTAAAATACTTTAGAGTCATCTGACCTGAGCACCAGATGAACACAAAGCCGTGGTTCTAGATTTAGAAGGATTCCATGGACTGTGGTGAGTTAGGAAACGATGCTAGTCTTGAATGTGTTAAGGATGGAGGAAGAATATTGACCCCCACTTACATAGAGGTGCCTGTACCATGTGTGGCTTCAGGATGTCCAAGGATGTTTCCTTGGAGTCAGACAATAAGAAGTGAGGGTGATCTGAAGACTCTGGAGACAACTGTTGTGTTACTGACTGAGGGTTAAGGACAATTAGATTGTAGGCAATAAGAAAAGAAACCCATTTAGGGGCAGCAGGGAATTTCTAAGCGTTGAAACAGAGCCTCTGAATCTATATCATGTGACCCAGAATTAGAGATCCAGTAACTCTCATCTTCAACATAGGTTATGCTGGGTGCTACCCATTCTCCAGGGCTCTTGCGAGGGTGAGAAATGACATTTGAACAGTATTTGTGCTCAATAGATTTTACATTCACATAGCTGACATGCTGCAAAATACCCGGTTGCTTTCATATGTCCATAGTACTCTCATTATAACTAACCTCCACTCCTCTGTGTTCTCAGTTGTCTTTTCATAACCGACTATCATTCCTTTTGTGTGGCAAAAAATGATTTTTTAAGGATACAGCCCAGTGTGAAGCACTAGATCTCTCTCATGAATAGTTCAGTTCTGCTAATTTCCTTTGTAAGACTGAACACTTATACTACTTTGTCTTCAGTATATTAATGCAGTGTGGCCATGTGGCAGATACTTTAGCCAAGAATAATACCTGGATTCCAAAATTTGAGCAGCAATTATCAGGAGGTTCGAAGCACTGATTTATCAGAGTCCCTGCTCTCCCTCAAGCTGTACACAGGGCTCTAATGATGAGCAATTGAGCAGCAGCGTCTTTCTTGTGTTCATTACTCTCCAACAAGATCTTAACTTGATAAGGCCACCCTGAAAAGGCTAGATCAGCTTTAGACAGGGTAGCAGGTGCATTTATCAACTGCTTGTGTTTGCTGAGTCAGGGATTCCTGTGCTTTTTAACTTCTTTTTCCTCTAGTAAAGAAGTTACTTTTTGTTTTTTATATTTAGGGGGTTGCTCTCTGTTCCTGACAGTATTTTCCATTATGGTTCCTGAAGAAAGGGTTTAACCTTTTCTCCCTTTCTAGTATCATGTGTTTTCCAATAAATTGTATCTATTATACAACAAAATGCTGGAGACTTGTCTTATCATTTCTCCCTTTGAAATACTAGCATATGCCTAATTAATACAGGGATATTCCATAAATCTTAGGTACCAAGGAAACACCATGCATCTGGGGAAAACTATAGAAAATATCAGTCAGATGCTGGTACCTGTCATTTAAGTAGAACACAATTCTCTCAAGAATTTCGAGCTTCTCTCAGCATCAGCTGCAACCTTCAGAAACATTAACTCCTTGTGCCTCCAATCCTAGGATAAATGAATTCCGGTTCACCATCATTGTTGTTGTTCCTGGCACGAGGGGCTGTGGTTTTGTTTTTATGATGTCTTGCAAGTCAGCTGATTAACTTAAAGGAAAGGAACTACTAGGAGGGAAAATTAATGCAAGGTCCTGATTTGGCAGCACTCATTCTGGCTAATTATAGGGTATAGGTAGGAAACATGGCTAATGGGGCTTAGCAACAGATGTGGAGCCAGCACAGAGCTGGAGATTCTTCCTCTGCTGCAGCTGTGACTTCCTGCAGTGCCGAACAAGTCATTCAACCTGTTTTTGATTCACTTCCTTTCACTAAATTATGGATACTAATGCCTACTAGCTATGTCATACATTGTTGAGAAGAATAGCTCATAGGAAGATCACAATGCACTTTCAAAGCGTTGCGCTGTTCTCTAGGCACAGGCTCGGCTGAATCAAACTGAACAGGAGGAGATGCCCTTTCAGTCAGGTCCTCTGTTCTCCATTTAAAACCAAAATGAATGCAAATCTGAAAGTGACTTTGCACTTGCCACGCATCTCCTCTGCCTCTCAGGCATTCTTTCACTAGCTGATTGTAACTATGCAAATGATAGCGTTATCTGTGGCACACACTGCCATTTGTACTGCAGCACTAGCACTTTAAAAAGCCTAATGAATCCAAGGCTGATTGGCAGTTCCAAACTTATCTGTGACCTAATTTGTGGTCAAGAAGCACATGAAGATTTGGATAAGGGCAAATCCAGTGATAGTGGCTGGCTTTCCTTCAGGTTTTAAAAGACGTGAATTTTGGTTGCTAGGGATTGCAATAATAAAAACAACAACAACAACAACAACAACAATAATAATAAAAGTAGTAAAGATCTGCACATGGGATCTGGATTGGAAGCAGTAAACACCAAGATTTTTGAAGCTCCAGAGAGCTTCACAGAGCAAAAGTAATCCCAGATAAAGAATGAAGACAATTTCTGCAGTGAAGTATGGGAACCATTTCTGGATAGACTGAAATGATTACATCAGGATGGTGTGTGTGTGTGTGTGTGTGTGTGTGTGTGTGTGTGTGTGTGTGTGTGTTGCTTTACTGTTGTTATGGAGAGAGGAAATTGGTTCCTGTGGCAAAAACAAAAACAAAAACAAAAACAAAAAACAAAAAACAACAAACAACAACAGATTTCCCTGAGTATTTCCCAGGGCATATACATGAACCAAATGTTGGGTGAGCGAGGAATGGGAAACGGTTCAAACACCAAAACTAACATGAGATACTTGGTCAGTTAGTAACCCAGTGTTTAGAAAACGTGCTTGTGAGCTACAGAGGTCAAGTGACTTGCCCAAGTTCACCGACCTGGTAGGTGGTAGAACCTTGTGAATCAACACACAGCCTCTGCTTTTTTTCACATGCTTCCCAGTTGCCTTTAGGACATGTCTGAATCTATATACCAACCGCAGAGAGAGAGGACTGCCGGACTTATGCTGTACCCCAGGCCACAGTACAAGGGGAAATCCTTCAGTTGACTTGCCCAGCTTCCTGCTGTTCGGAGCTCAGTCAATTTGCCTCACGGAATGCTCTGTTGTCTCCCTGTCTCTGAGCCGCTCTTCTCTGACTGGCTCCGGCGGCCCTGCCTGTTTGCTGCTCCTACTTCCCAGTGATCAACAGCTGTTTTATGCTTTTCCCATTGTGCCTCACTGCACCTTTGTAGCCCTTCTGCCCACCTACACGCAGCTCACCTTCATGTATTGAAGGGCAGTTGTGTTTGTGGCCTGTTATTATGTTCCTGAACGGCCCTATGAAGTGGGACTTAAAGGGGCCGAGTTGGAGAGGAACTTCCATTAACCACCACTTCCCTTCATTTCTCACTCTCACTAGGGCCTTTATGACTGCCGCATATTGCGAAGCTCAAACCTGAACCTGACTTTTCCGTGTTCTAATTTTTTCTGGGTAGTAGTAATCAAACACTTACTATAAGCAAAGCGCTGCAGTAAACAAGTTATAAGAGAATTACGTGGTTTAGATTATAAAAGAATTAGCCGGTTTAAGTCTCTCATTGGTTCAGGGAGGTAAGCTTTGGGTTTTATTTATATGTTGTTAAGACATTTTTATAAGTGTAGAGACTTGTCTGCACAGTTCATCAGGCTAGTAACCTGCAGAGCCAGCAGTGAGCCTCTGGCTTACAGCTAACATCCAGCCCACCTGGATTCTTAGCCCTGATGATTCTTAGCTCCATACATTTAGGGTATGTCTTTATGTTAATATGATTCTTAGCACCCCAGTCAGTTTCTTCTCTGTACATGTTCTGTAGTGCAATCTCCACTATGAACTTGGGTTCAATTAGCGTATTCAAATTATGATAAAATGAAGATCAAGACTTTGTACTCTCACTATCTCAAATCTGATACTCCTTTTTTACATAGATCCATAGAATATAGATTAAATTCTATTTATTTATTTTCTAATGAATTATTGCTAAGTAATTTCCTGTAATCAGATGGAACTAAGTTCTATTACCTCACAAACTCAAATCCTTGCCTCACAGACATAATTCAGACCCATAGGATGGTACCTTGAGTCTACTACAATGGAACATTTGCAGTGAAACGAACACGGGTGAGGCAGAACGTGTTTAGTAGTGCTCAGCTGTCAGATTACAAATAATGCATCCAGATGCATGATTCGGACAACTTTCATGATGCTCCCATGGGTGGTCTAGTGCTTTGCTAAAGCCCCTCACAAAGGCACTTACAGCAGCTGGAAAAACATTTTGAATGTTTTATGCAGCAGGATTTGTGAGTCTCTGTTAAGGAGTACAGAATGTGTTCAAGACAAAACCTCCTCATCTAATTACTCAGCCTTGACTATTAAATGTTAATATATACAGAAAAGCTAAACATTCAAAAATATTAGATTGTGCTATTATCTTCAAATGATCTCTTTCTCGACGATTTCTTAAATATAGTAAGCAGTTCTGCACTGACTTTTATGATTTTAATAAATAAAGACAGATCTTCTTATTGAAACCTCTAAGCACAAGCAATGATCTATCTGTTACTAAGAACGTTGCTGAATAATGTTCTGCATCTTCTAAACGCATCTTATTGTTTTGAGCCACTAAGTGCTGATATAGTAGTTGCCTGCAGCATGCTTAAGCAATAAGCCATGACAAGGGACTCTACCATTCTGTAATGCCCGGGGAACATTGTTTGAAAGAGTTTTCTATTTATTCAAAAAGGAGATATCCCCTAAATATATTGCACAAACTTGCTATTCTGTTTCTACACTACAATAATCACATATGTTATTTATTATATATCTGTTTTAAAATGTGCTATGTATCTTAAGGCAAGCAAAACAACATCAAATATTTGCAGCCCTGAACAATTAATAGAAAGAACAAGGATGATGTATATGTTCTGATTGGAGTATTTCAAGCTTGCTTTTTCTTCTTCTTTTTTTCATTATTTCATACTGTGAGTTCCAGCCCTCCAGGGATGTTGCCCCTCCTGTATGAAGATTTCTTTCTCCTCTGCAATAGCACTTTCTTCTTTTATTTTAGATTTTTAAAAAGCTATCTCAGGAATTTTGGTGTAGCTCCTGATTCAGCGGTATTGATGGTAATTGAGAGGGGAATACAGACCGAGCCCAAGTGCAGCTCCACTTAAATTTACTTCCCCTGAGAGATTTTCCCACACAGACAGTCCAAGGGATTCTAAAATTTGTGTTTGTAGGAGCAGCCCTTCATTATATTTTATTCTTTTTGAAATGATCTAGAGCATCATGAAAATTATCATAGCTTCCAAAGGGGGTAGGAGAAGTTTGCCCGTGTTTAAAAGAAAACCCATGGGTCTAGAGAACTTTCCCTTTTGTTTAAAAATAAATCCAGATATGTCTGAACAAAATATTGTGACTGTACTGGCAATAGACTTCTCCACAGGGACAGTTTTCTGCACTGCGATCTCTGCGAAGGTCATTGCTTTTGAATTTCAAGATGAGGGGCAGTCCCTGCTATTTTTATACCCATATCTGCAGATCCAGATGTATATTTTATACTTCTGTGAATAATTCCACACCTTTACATCAGCAGATATGTGTGAGTAAATTCGACAAAATTTGAGGTGGGACTATCTGACTAGCATCATATGTACTCTTTTGGCTAGGATATGGTCATCATGACACTTAAAATATGTGCCCATTTGAACAACAAATACCTACCATTTCTCATTCTTTAATAGATCAGTGGCTTCAACACAGCATGCAATATTGTAGGGTTGGTAACTGGGTGAGATGTGGGAAATAAGCTTGGCATTAAGAGGGCTGTATAATACAATAAGGCACATATGAAGGGAAGATGAAGGTAGAATAGAGTGTGTTGTGTTTGCATGCTCAGATTAGTTAGGAAAACAGGGAGAATCCATGCTGGATGTAATACTTTAATAGCAGTTTGGACTAGGGAGAATTTAGTTGAAAACTGGTGTGATACTCCCATATGTGATTACTCAAAAGGTCAAAATTGAAAATGTTATGCAGAAATGTTGGAAAAATATTCTTTTAAAAGTGTTAAGTGTTTAGTGAAAATATTAGCAATAAATTTAGTTGGCTGTTTGATGTTCTTGATCATGTGTTGCATTGATGTGAAGCCAGGTAAACTGTGGGAGGACCGGAATGCTCTTTTAGAAGAATGCTACCTCTGCTCCTTTTTGAGCCCTGAGTAACAAAGATAAGTCGTTCTGCTTCTGTGTATAAGTGCATGCCTCTCTCTCTCTCTCTCTCTCTCTCTCTCTCTCTCTCTCTCTCTCTCTCTCTCTCTCTCTCTGTGTGTGTGTGTGTGTGTGTGTGTGTGTGTGTGTGTGTGTTACATTTATTTTAGCGGGCAAATGGACATGCACAGCTCACAGGGAGACCAGAGCAGGGCATTCAGCATCTTCATTATTTCTCCCCCGCTACTGTCATGCAACAGCCTCTCTCATAGAAACAGAAGCTTGCCTTTTTGGCTTGGGATCTTTGCTGGAGTTACAGGTATGTCCAGCCATGTAAGCTTTTTGCTTGGGTACCAAACACTTGCAACCAGATCTACATTGTTCAGAGCAAGTGTTCTTACCCATGGAACCATCTCCATAGTCCCTCCTTCCTATTTAATAAGGTCCATAATATTTGAGAGGAAAAGAGAGCAAGCCCAGAAAATTAGGATATCACAGGAAAGAAGTAAAAGCAAAATTAAGATTGAGTCAACACCAGATCAAAGATTTACTATCTGGTAAAGAAAGAGAGTGATGTTTAAAATAATCCAACCTGGGTGTGAAATGAGATAACCCTGAAATATGCCACCTTGAATCGCTTCAATACTATGGTATTTATTCTTCAGGTGCCTGAAATAGTTGGCTACCAGTAATATATTAAACTCCTCTACAGGAATTGCTTTGATAAATAAACAAGTAAATAAATGAAAGCAAGTGTTCTTGCCTCAGATAATGCCTCCTTTGGGGACAAGCAGCTCCCATTCAGTTACTAGCATTTCAGAGTCTATACTCTAGTCTCTTGGATCTTGGCATGTACAGTACCAAACGAAGAAGTGATAACATATTACATGCATATGTTCCAGCTTATGGAGCATCATTTCTACAGTTTGAAAAACAGAATTTAGAGAGTGGACACATACAATAAATTAGTCCTCAAGACATTGAACATGAACTTGAAACGGTAATCCCCTGCACTATTTTTATGGGAGTGTTATTATCATGTTAATTCAGATTACCACCACATCCATAAGGCAAATGAAAGTTTATGTGAAGTTCTAGCCCAAAGCAAAACACAGTACTTCTGACCAAAAATTATTTCCAGCTTCCCAGAAGGCAAGTCGAGCCTGGTGAAGCCAACATATTACAGAGAATGATTGGTCTAGAGTAATGAATTATGGTTTCACAGAGCCATTCACAATAGGCAAGCTTACAGGAGGAAGTGGCATCCTCTTCAGAGACCACTGAGTAATTACCTCAGGAAAGATTAAGACAAGGCACAAAGCAACAATAATACTTAGTCTTGCACGGCCTTTAGGTTGTGATGTAGCAGCTTCTGAACCAGGTTATAAAGTGTTAGAGTAGCTTCTACTATTCACTGAAAAGGATATCAAACCACAATTAATTAGCAAAAGGCACAGACATTTCTCCTCTGTCCCCTGTCTTTGCAGATCCTGCTGCTGTATTTGTCTGCAGGGGTCACTTGAAATTGATATGATAACATTCTGAAGAACTAGAGATGGACACAGAGAAAGCCAACATCAAGCACCAGCCTTAAGGCTATGACTCAAAGGTTTACTTATGAGAAAATAGGGATTGTCTGTGAAATAATTAACCCAATCTATAGCTCTAAATAGGAGGCAAATTCTTAAAAGAAATGCTATGTCAAAACATAAATTTCCTGATGAAAATATATTTTCAAAAATGCTATAAACTAAATATCCAAGTATATTGGTGAAAGTTATGAATTGTTGAAGCTGTGATATTAATTCAGGAACTAGAAAAATGATATTTGCCCATGTTTGTTGACTGACATGGCTTCTGGGAGGATGCCCTTTCTATGTATATATTTCTGCTGATCCTTGAAGCAACTTTATAGTCACCCACAATGTCTATGATGAGCTATTTTAAATAAATTCTAGTTATCATGTGAACTGATAATAAGGAGTTTAGAATACAAAAAATTCTTTGTCTTAATCAATATTAATGAGAGGTAATAAAGTAATGTATCACTTGGAGAAACTGTTTAGTAATAGGTACAAAAGTTAAACAATTCTATCAAAGACCGATCAATTTCCCATAGCTGTGCCTAAGCCCATGTAGAAAAACACATGAGCAAACATGTTTACAGAACATTATTTGCAGGGACCTAAAATTTCAATGAATCCTAATGTCCATAACTAGTAGTATGGATAAATTAACAATGGTGATGATGCACAGTTCAGTAATAAAAAGGGATGAAAACATTTGCTACGCATAAAACATGAACAAATTTCACAAACATAATGATTAACCTGAAAGCCACAAAAGGATACAACTAATGAGGATGGAATTGAATTTGGAGGAGTGAGTAACTCGGATAGGAGAACTTGGCTAATTATAAGACAAAGAGAAAAATGGTGTTCTGAGTTGCAATTAACAAAGGATGCATTCTTAATAGTTCATTTCCTATGGCAGAAGAAGAAAGTTGGAGAAGTAAAATAGGAGCAATGCTGTCCACTGCCCTTTACCCAGCTGATCACACCACTGAGGACTCTCAACTGTGTTAATAGAAAACTAAAATCCATTAGAAAACAGCACCCACTCTTGAGGCTTTAGTAGATAGGCATGGTTCTCATAACATGATGTGAATGAATAAACTTCAATGGACCCTTTGGCTGTTGCATCATAGAGTTTTGAGAAACATATTAGGCATGTCACGTGAGACTAAACATACCAGGATGACTTCTGCAATGAACCTCCAATGTAGCCCCTGTATCTCAGAGAAAACTCTCTTACTGGGGATCATTTATTTTTACTTTTTGACATGCAATACGATGAACTTTAAAGTTATAGGAAAAAATGGGAACAATAAAGGCTCCCTGAGTTAAGAGAATTCAAAGTATACTTCTGTGCTGTCCTTATAGTTATGATAAAATCAGTCAATAAAACAGATACATCAAGTCTTTTCAGATACCACACATTGATTGGAAATATTGTAGTACACTTGACGTATATGTTGTCACCAAATATTACTGATTCAAGAATTTATCGAAGGTTGGAAAAATGTGAAATCAATCTTGAGGATAGTGACATTTGTACAGAGTGATTGGCCTTTGAACATTATTTTATATAGCCAAGGAAACATTTTACTTATAACTAAAAATTCTATAGCTATGAATCCATATGAAAACAATTCTCACACAAAAAGCACTCCACAAAATTTTCAGACAAGGTCCCATGAGCACACGGGAAAAATACAAAACTGGGCAGTGCAATTACAACAAACTGAAACATTACTATACAGCAGAATAAGCAAGGACCAGAGAGAAGCAACCCACAGACTAGGGGAAAACACTTGCAAGCTGAACATCTGGCATGAAGCTAATGTCTAGAATATAAGGAATGCAGAAGTAAAAGAAAAGAAGTCAAACAAAAACTGGGCAGTAGACCTGAACATGTATTTCTCAAATGAAGGCACACTAGTGGCAAACAGATATATTAAAAAAAATGCTCAGCATCTCTTATTAAGAAAATCCCCACAAAAAAGCACCCACCTTAGGAAAAATGGCTTATGTTTGATATACTTGCATTTTTGCTATTATTTTCATTTTTATAAACATTGATTCAAAATTAGTGGTTCATTGGAAATTAATTTGCTAAAGGTCTCATGAGCCTGAGAACCCACATATTAAAAACTAGTGCTGTTTGATTTCAAAGTTCTTTCTTTTCCATTGATTCAAAGCTTCCCTTGCCAATCAATAATAATAATAATAATAATAATAATAATAATAATAATAATGCGTATGCCATCCATGTACTATCACGTGTTCTTTCTGTTTTTTCTCTCTGAAGGAGCTGCGAATACCTAGCATGCTGAGCATCTGCTAGGACATTTGACTCCTTTGTTCTGATGCTTCAATAATGGAATCCAGAAATTCCAACAAGCAGATTGAAAATGACTCATAGTATTTGTGGAGCTGTTGCTTAATCCATTGGCCAAATACTCTAGAATAAAGGGTATCAGAAAATAATACATATAATCTTACAATCATAATTGATTTCAATGTTAAACTTCACTGAGTCATAATTTCTTTGAAAATAATTATGTATCCTTACCTACTCAGACATAAGCTTCTTCCATTTTCAATGTCGAATTTAGGGTTGATTTTAAGAATATGTAGGAATATAAATTTCCTCAATGATTGAATATCTTTCCAAACAACTGTACAGTTGTTAGCTTGAGCTACAGTTCAAGGTCATACATTTATGTTGATTTAATACTGTGTTACTTTTCATCCAAGAAGAACAATTTTAACATTTCATTACCAAGTTCCAAAGTCAACGATCCTTTTTAGAGGTCTCTATACACGTAAGTCAACTATGAGAAGAATATTTTACAAATCTTCTTCTACCTATTGCTAACTTTATTATTATCTAATTACTTTTGCCTCGAAGATGTAAATGAAGACCTTCAGAAGAGAAATTCACAAAAAATAAATTTATGAGAGACAATTCCAAGTAGTCACATTTGTCTTGGTCTCCCCATAGAACATATCTTTAAATCCTCTCCCCTGTATTCAGAGATTTTTCTCTTTGAAGAGGCCATGAGATAGCAGTATACATAAATTTAGCAGGCATTCATGTGTAACTCTGCAACATTGCAGAGTGTTAAATGATAGTCCAGAGGTTTGTTTAAATTCACCTGCCTATTAGTTATAGAAATAGACTTCAGGGACAAAGGGCAGCCAGTCTCTGAAGTGTTGTTGAGCTCCTTGCCATGGCTCCATTGGATTGCTGAGGCCTGTATCCCTGGTGACCTCCCCTTTGTTTGCATTTCCCCCTGGACTTTAAAAACTTCTTGTCTTGGTGAGTGGTGAACTCAATTTTTTTTTTCCTGAAATTCAAAATTCATCCTCCAGAAGAACCACTGGAGACATTCATAATTCCCAATTTAACACTATAATTTCCAATTTAAAGTAATTAGATTTTGCTATTATAGAACAGACAAGTTTGGAATACCTCTGTATACCTACGGATGATCAGCATTCCGTGTGTTACTAGCTCCTACCACATTACCATGTGATGCCAGATGGCCAATCCAATCTCATAATAACACTGTTTTAAAAGACATTTTGTCTATGTCTCATCATAGACAAAATGTCTTTTAAAACAGTGTTATTATTGTTAAAACAATACTGAGATCTTTCAGTAATTTGCACATTTTGTTTAAAATATCTATTAACCAAGAAGGGATTGATTCTTTGTACACCTCTAAATAACACTTCTCATTTAAAAGTAAAGATAAATATGGCTTTGCTGATATATTGAAGAGAATAACAAAGAAATCACTCTAAATGTCTTTGGGCTTAAATCCCCCCATGTTTATAGTTGACCATCTTTAACAGTCCTTTTTATGACATTTGTTTCTTTTCTTTTCTTCTGTCTTTCTATTCTTTCCTCCTATTTTTCTCTGATTCTGCATTCTTCATTGATAAGACCTTACTTTGGACCTAATTCATGCCTTGAACTCACAAGCTGTTTGTTTCAGTGCTCATAATTACAGGCATATGCCACAATTCCCATGTAATCCATCCATCTTATCAGCCAATCCTGTCCCATCTTTCATAATTTCCCAATTATTCAGAGTTCAGATTTACAGATTCTTTTTCCAAAGCTAAAGAGGGTTGGTTGACTCCAATATTTTAAATTTTAATTGTAGAAAGATTTTATTAACTTTAATTTTGAAACTTTCCTGTTGTGTATGCCATTTGAATTTTGTTACTTTGTTTTTCTATTTTTTAAAATTTTATAATTAATTTAATTTTATATATCAGCCACAGATTGCCCTAGAAGGATTTTCAGAATTTAAATTTTATCTTGTTCCAAACAAACTGACCATCTGCTGGCCACTTTTGCTCCATTGGAGACCAATCAGAAGCTTCTGACTTCTCTTAACCGGCAGCTATGATGTTGTTTTCCGCTGCTCTGAGTTCTTTGCTTTTGGGAAATGAGTTCCAGGGAGCAGGTGTTTTATTTCTTGTTCTCCACTACTTCAAAACCTGCTTTAATTATTATTGGTTGAAAGAAATGAGTTTCAGAAACTTAAAATAGCATTTGAGTAAACACACATACACACACACACACACACACTCACACGCAACTTTTCTTATACATGAGTATTATTGAGAACAATAATAAATATGAATATTTTGTAGCATGTGTTTTCTATTACTTGGTGTTTTACAGTTTTTAAATTTCCATATAACAGTAAATTATCCTTTCTTGTACACACTTCAGAATGAAACTTACCTGGTACATACAGCTTTCAAATTGTGTTGAATTCCTTTTCGACGCCATTTCTATGCATCTTCTCATTACTCACTTCTGTTAGAATGTTGTCAAATTCAAAACTCACTTATTTTTAATGTGTGCTTCTTTTTTAAAATGTTTTGCATGTATATAGATTTCCCTATTAGGTAAGGAACTTTTATAGGGGCTAGATTAATAGTGTATAAACGTGTGTGTTGTGGGAATAGACTGGGTTAAAGGGTAGTTTCAAAGGGTTGGGTGTGTTGTTAACTGTGGTTTTTGAAACAAAATACATGATAATCTTTTAATTCTGAGTTCAAGTTGCTGCTCAGAAATCTGGGCTACTATCCTAGTTCTACAACAGCTATGCTAATAATAAACACCCAAATATCCTTCTTTTAAGATAAAAAGGGTGTTAAACTAATTGTATCCGAGAAACCACACATCCGTTAGAATGGCACAAATGCACACACACAACAGAAAAAAAGTCGTGGCAAGAGTACAGAGAAATGAAAGCCCTGTTTCATATAGGAAGGATGGAATACTGTGGTGCTCATGTGGAAAACAATATGGTGGTTCCTTAGTTTTGTTTTTGCTTGTTTTTTGTTTTGTTCTAGTTATGTGATACAGACATTTCATTGTTTAAAAAAATCCTTAAAGAAATGACATGTGGGTCTCAGTGATATTTGTATTTCCTTTTCTCACCAAAAGTAGAAGCAATTCAAGCATCTAGCAACAGCTAAATAAAACTGTCATATACATACTATGCACCTCAAAAAGAAAGGTGACTTTGGCACACACTGCACTGTGAATGGAAATTGAGTACGTCTTACCAAGTGAAAAATGGCAACCAAACAAGAAAGACTAAATGATCCCTCTGATATGAGGGACTCAAGTAGTATAATTCATAAAGTCTGGGGATAGAATAGTAGCTGCCCCGTCCTAACACAAGGGATAAGGAGTGTCTGCCAGATGAAGGAGATCTGAAGAAAGATGTTGTGATCCTTGTACAGGGATACATGGTAACTCTGAACTGTACACTTAGCAATGGGTAAATACCATATTTTTTTGGGACTGTGAGTAATTTACCACAAGTAAAAATAGTTCAGAATTGTGTGTGAGGATTCTCTTTCCTAGGATGATTTTACAATTCAAGAAGCCAGTATCTTTTTTCAGGATCTTTCCCAGCAGGGTAATCTTTCTTTTGGGGGAAAGTTTAGCACTTGGAAGGTTCTCAGCCCTAGTCATCTATGTCCCCTACCTCTGAGTCTCAGAAGACACAACAGGCTTCTAACTTCTTGCAGCATGATTACATTTTTCCATGAAAGAATTATAAATGATTCCAAATCTTTACTTCCGCTTCTTGTGTTGAGTCTTAGTTTTCTTTTCTGATTTTGACAGACATATTTCTGGCCTCTGAGCCACCTAGGCTGGCAGGAGCATGGCCACTTGCACTGGCAGCTACTCTAGCATCTTCAAGCATCAGAGGGCCCTGTTCTTTTGTTTCTCTTGCACACTCAGTTCCCCTGAGCTCTGTTTAGCTGTCAGCCTCAGCTGTGAGCATTCCCTATTGCCAGTGTTATTAGGGAGCCCCTGGAGCATCTGCCCAGCGCTCTCACACTGACAGTTGAACTCACAGGAGCAGCTGGCTCAGTGGGGAAAGAGGAGTCAGGGAGAGCAATTCACTGCAGTGTGTTTATAACTTGGCCCCTGAAAGCAGGGTGACAGAATTAAAATAGGAGAGGGTGAAAAGACACTTCATCCTAATTAAAAAGGTAATTAAGTAGCACACTGAAGAATTTAAATCAGTGCTCTTAGCTTTTATGACAGGTATGATGGTTTAACTACCCAGAAACCTTTTTGGAACAACACATACTGCTTCTTTAGCTCTGCAAGTGGCCAAGTATAAATGGCAAATGTTGGGCGGGGGATGTCTTAAGAAAGAGTGCTTGCCATAAGGAAATATCTAATTCAAAGAAAAATGTACATAGGCATAAAATCTTGACCATTCAGAATCAAACTGTGCTTAGACAGTTAGTACCTCCTTATCCTCAAGCCTAATCCTGATGCAGACTGGCCTCACCTATCTGAATCTCACTTTGGAATAGCCCTTAAGCTTTCTGATGCTATTTCTCTTCTGCCAAATCTAACTTCTAATCCTGTTTTGGTTTTCTATAGTCCTTTCTCTCCAAATCAATTACAGTTCTATTAAAATTTTATGTATGCAATTATTTTTTTCTACATGTGAATATAAAAATATAGAGGTGACATGTATGCAGATTGTTAGCTCATGGACTTAATATGTTAAGACCAGATCACACTCTAGAGACATAAGGCCAGACCTGCCCTGCAGAGATGATGGGAATTTGTAAGCAAATGTTCTTCATCATGTCTATTACTCTGAGTGAACAATTATCATACCTATCAGGAAACTGACTTTGAGTGATAATCAGGCTTTCTACCACTCCTGGAATCAGAATAAAGCTAATCTGCCTCTCAGTCTCTGTATCTCTCTGTTTCTCTTTCTCTGTTCTCTCTCTCTCTCTCTCTCTCTCTCTCTCTCTCTCTCTCTCTCTCTCTCTCCCTCTCTCTCTCTGTTTCTCTATCATCTATCTATCTATCTATCTATCTATCTATCTATCTATCTATCTATCTATCTATCTATCTATCTATCTCTCATCTATCTTTCTCTCTCCTCTCCCCCACAGTTCAATGCCCCATAAGGCTACATCTAGTATGATTAATGTCCCTCATTCCTACTATAAAGTGATGATAGTTTTCATCAGTTTAATGATAGTCAAGTGATAACCTGCATACATGGTTTTAGAAATTCTCAGATAAGCAAAGAGAAGTTAGAAGAATGTTTATAATTAGTTCAATATCTGTTTTAACAAATATGTCATATCATTACATTGAATTTGAATATTATCAAAGAAAAGAGTAATGATACCAGAAGTTCCAATTACCTACAGGGAAATATATCACATACATACATATACATGCATACACACACACACACATAGTATACATGCATATACAAGCAAACATATAACTGAGTCTTTTTCTTCATAGTATTTATGTTCTGTCCACACTGAAAATAACAAATTAGTGCATATTGAAACATTTTCCTACAGTATGTATCAATTCATCAATGCCAGTCTTGTTTTATGTGCATTTTTATGTTTTATTTATAAATATGTATTTATATTTCATATATATTTATTTATTGAGGAATTTTTTTTTGGTTTTTTGAGACAGGGTTTCTCTGTGTAGCTTTGAGCCTTTCCTGGAACTCACTTGGTAGCCCAGGCTGGCCTCGAACTCACAGAGATCCGACTGGCTCTGCCTCCCGAGTGCTGGGATTAAAGGCGTGCGCCGCCGCCGCCGCCGCCGCCGCCGCCGCCGCCGCTGCCGCCGCCGCCGCCGGGCGAGGATTTTATACAATATATTTTTATCATAATCTGCCCCTCCTCAACTCTTTTCAGATCTTCTTCTACTTCCTAACCACCCAAATTCACATTGATACTTTCTTAGAAATAAACAAAACCCAAAAGGAGATAAAACAAATGAAAAGCATGCACACACAAAGCTATAGAGTCCAATTTGTGTTCTCAGCTGGGCATGCCCACTTACTTCAAGTTCTTGCCACCTTGGCTTTTCTTATGATGGACTGTAATCTGGAATTGTAAGCTAAAATAAGCCCCTTTACTCTCAAGTTGCGTCTTTCCGTGTATTTTATCTCAGCAACAGAACAAACTGTGACTTTTGTGTTTAGTACAAAAACTGAAATCACATGCCAGTCAGTTGTCCTATTTAACTTCAATTGGGACCATAAACATGGAGTGATCTTTTTCTTGTTTTGTGTATGAATACAGATGTCAGTGAACATGCTAGGAGATAATTTTGAAGCTAAAACAGTAAACTGTAGAATTTGAAAGTGTGGATCTTTTGAGAAATGGAGGTTAACTATACTTGGTATTTTGTTACTGGAAAACTGTTCGGTAATTACCAGAATAAACATGGTTGTGTTAGTGCAGTAACATGTTCTGTTGATTCACTTACATTTATTTTGATTTTGTTATGACATAATTAAAATGAGAAGATAAAGTATATTGGTGTTTTATAAATGAAGATTATTTATCTTAATGAGAATGGAAGTTTCCTTATATGAAACTAAGCACACTGAATTAATCCTAACTTGTTTGGCAAAGACTTCTTTGGTTTTAATTTTCCCATTAGTTAGAAGTCCTTCTGGGAAATATAAATGGGTTTCCTTTCATTTTTAAAAAATATTTTTAGGGTTTTTTGTTTGTTTTGATGTGTGTGTGTGTGTGTGTGTGTGTGTGTGTGTGTGTGTGTGTGTGTGTTTCTAGTGCTCTATTTAGAGGTATGCACCACCATGCCTGACTTATACACATGTGCTGGGACAACACTCAGATTTTCATGCTTTTGCAGCAGAAATTTTGATTGAATTTCTCCTCCTAGACCAGGATTCACATTTTTCCTATAGAACTAAATGCTGAGTAGTGTCAGTGGGTGTACAATTGAAATGTGGAATTTACAGGGATTCAGAATATTCCCATTTCTTTAAAATGAGCAAACTTAAACTAAATGGTCATGTTAATAGAGAATCTTTTGTGGTTGCAAAGAGAAATCAGCAATATTTTGTCAAATGCTAGTAAAAATTGGAACAAAATATGAAATGATAGAAGATGGATAATTTGAATGATGACATTAATGTTTAGTAATTATGATATTGAGTTTTCTATATAGGTAGGCATTACAAGAAAAGACAAAATATTCCATATTTACAACATTTACCTATATATCCAAATACATTTAAGATGTATGTTTTCTAAAGATTATTTGTGCCATGATCTTCTCCCAACTTAACATACTAGTTACAAAGTATTTGTGTGTGTGTGTGTGTGTTGAATGCCCAACCTCAATTGACACATCTATAAACCCTATACCTAAGCCTCAGAAAACATCATTGAAGAGGCAATAGAAAGGCTGTAAAAGACAGATTGCGACATGCATGTTGCTGCTGTAAAATAGTGATCTTTTATATGACAAGGAAACTAAACCCAGGGAATCTCGATGATGCAGCTGCCTAAACAATATAGGAAAAAAATAACAACATCAATGGACATGCTAATACAGACAAGGGAAATCTCATAAAGTCCCTGGATGAAGAGCTACGGCAGCTGAGAGAGGGAGAGTCATCTTTGTCCATGGGATGAACACACTGGTAGGCTATCCAATCCCAAGCCAAGGGCTGTGGGAGTATACAGCAGGTGACAACTAGTATTCAACAGGTTGACCTACCAGATGAATGACTCACTGATGGGGAGACCCACTAGGCAAAGTCCATGGGGTCACAGGCTGTAGAAACCAGTTGTTTCCTGTCTGTAACTTTCTTATATTCCTCCACAATACCTCTCTAAAAAGATCAGCTGTGGAGTTCCTTCCACAGCCTGCTGATACTGTATTTTACATCTTTTGTGCACACATGTAGCTGTGGATGGTGAGGAAGATGATTTCTGCTTAAGCTGTATAATTTTGATAATGTTAGAATATTTCTTGTAACTGACACAGGAAGGTAACAGTATTCTCAGTCACAAAGACAGCTAATTTTCTACTTCAGAGCAAATTCAACACAAACTAGCTGCCCTTGCAGAGAATATGGAAGGACAAATTCCCAAGTGTCTGTTAAACCAAAGTTAGGCTGACATCATTAGACATAACCCCCACAGTATTAGACTTTCTATACATACTTCCAACTTCAGCTTATGTTACAGGCTCAAGGTTCAGTCAACTGTTTACTTTCTGTCAGAGAATCCTAATCATTTAGTCTACATGCATGCCAAGCATTACTCACTGGCCAGTCAATGTGACCTTCCTAGTCTGAGAAAAACTGTGTGACATATCATGGATTATTCAAACGGTTTGGACCCTATAAGTGTAACATATAATTGTCCTTAGTTTGACTGTGAGTAAGGGCTACGTAGAGCTATGCTGAGAGCTGCTGTGTAAAGAGCTGGGCAGAGATAAGTGTGTGTGTGTGTGTGTGTGTGTGTGTGTGTGTGTGTGTGTGTGTGTGCTGAATGAGGGATGTAGCTGAATGGGTAGAGAGAAAAGAGCGAGAGATAAAAGAAGAAGAAATGTGAGAGAAGTGTGAGAGAGAATTGGAACAAGAGAAAATTAGAACTAGAGAGAATTGGACCAAAGATTTAAAACAAAAAGAATTGGAAGTAAAGACTTAGAACTAAAGAACTGCAACAAAAGAGTTAGAGCTAGAGGATTTAGAGGATTAGAGACAATGGGAAGAAGAGAATTAGAGTTGAAAAATAAAAGAGAATGACCCTCAGCTCCTGTGTGAACTATTATAGATCAGAAATCTTTCTATCCCTGCTCTTAAGAAGTCTTCTCTAAGTAACCCTGGATAATAGTTCTGGGAGCCAGGCTGCTAAAGTGGTCCTTTCTAAACACATATAGATATGAACAACACTTAATGGACACAATATAGTAGGATGTTTTTATAAATTTCTGTGAGTTTTGTGTGCGTGTGTGTGTGTGTGTGTGTGTGTGTGTGTGTACCAACAATAATAATTAAAGAATAAGAGGCCCTGAATTTTAGAGGGAATGAAGGGACACTAGAAGTTTTGAAGGGAGGAGAGGGACTGGGAAAAAGATGTAAATTCTATACTCATGTATGAAATTCTAAAAATAAATAAACAAAAATAGATTCTTTTATGCAAAAGAATGTTGTTTTAGTTTATTGTTTTTCATTTCAACTTTATTGTTTATATTTTCTTCAAAATTGATTGATTCATAAATAATAGTTAATAGTTTTACATAAACAAAGAGATCTACTTCCATTTGTAGAAAAATTCTCTTTTGCCTACCAGACTTTATAACAAACAGCAGACAGGAGAATGAAGGCACACAGACAGAGACAGAGACAGAGAGGGAAGAGAGGGAGGGAGGGAGGGAGGAAAGGGGAGAGAGAGAGAGAAAGAGAGAGAGAGAGAGAGAGAGAGAGAGAGAGAGAGAGAGAGAGAGAGAGAGAGAGAGAGAGAGAGAGAGAGGCAGGGGTTTGGGTGTTCTTTATTGTTTGTTTGTTTCTGTGCATATCAGCCCTAATGAGAGTGAACAGTCATGAGTGCATGAACAGTCATAAGCTCCTCTAAGTGCACAGGTCCAGTGCACCCTGATGAGCTGTTCTCAGATGATCAGGTATCTTGTGCACTTGCCAGTGTATACTGTTCATTAAGGAAGAATCTAAATATCTTGAAGAAAAGCAATAAAACAAATATGATGCTTCAATGGCATGTGGAATGAGAATGCCAGAAACAACCAACAGCTAACAAATACAAGGTTCCAAATGCAACATTAGTAAGTGCTTAAATGCACCAAAACATTAATCTGGTATATGAATGTGTTCTTGCCTTCCTGCTGTGGATTTTTGAAAAAGAGTAAATGATGAGCAAGACAGAACCACATGCAGCATTGCACAGTAAGGAAACACACAGCACCAGTGTTCGCAGATAACAGTAGGAAAGGGGGAAAAAACAAATTTAGAGACAAATGTGCAGAAGGACTCAAGCAGAGACACCAAAGAGGGGTAAAAATGCATCCCATCATACTCTTCTGTGCAAAAGAAAAGGAACTCCTTGACAGTCTCAAAAGAGTCACCTCAGGACTGTAATTGGAATTCCATTGTCCAGTCCAGTTTGCAGCTGACCTCCTTACAGCAAAGTACTGTCCTGGGACTGCCTGTCTGCTAGTGACTCGCTTTCTTCTTCATCCCCACGCCCAGGGACTTCAGGACTGTCTATCCATACTCACAGAGAGAAAGAAAGTGCATTCAGCTTTTCAATGGATCTCTGTGGAATTCATAGGCAGCTTTCATACTCTGGAGCCAATGTTTCTATATATCTGTTGAACGTGGTTGCATAAGAAGTCAATATGGTATTTATTAGAATTTATGTCTAGTTCTATTTCTGTTTCATGCTGAACTTTTAGTACAAAAATATTTAAAACTTATGAATGTTATTTGTGCTTTCCTTTAATATACTATTTTGTGAAGAATTTTCTGAAAGGTGAGATAGACACAATGATTAATAAGGCCTTTGGTGGGTTTCATAATATTATATTGTTCTATTATCCTCTTTGAAGAAAAACCTATGTTTACCTGTTATTCATCATTGGATAAATATTTACCAAGTGCCTATTTGACATAAGATGATATAAGAGTGATTTGTAAATTATTCATAGTAAACATTTTTTATGGTCTATAAAAAGCCATAAAATAACCACTGTTCACACAAACATTTATCTTCTTTTGGAAAATTAAATTACTACCCAGCAAATTCAGTGAGGCTTTCACATATAATTGCTTGTGTGTAATGCTTTCTAAACTGTTATAGTGTGTTCTCTAAAAACAGAATCTCTTTTTCCCCCTTTTCCTTGCCTCTTTCCTTTGTGATCCTTAGTGATCTTTCTTTCATGCAAACACAGAAAGGTATTTATAAAAATGTTTCTCTGCTTTCCTGATATTATATGGATTTGGTTTGTATTTTTTTACTTTTATCCATGTATATATTTAAATGTACTGACCTACTCTGGTGATTGGATAGCCGAACACCCTAACTGTTGTGATAGAACTCTTATCCAGTGACTGATGGAAACAGATGCAGAGATCCATGGCCAAGCCCCAGGTGGAGCTCTGGAAATCCAATTGGTGAGAGAAAGGAGGGATTGTATGAGCTAGAGATGTTGAAACTATGATTGGAAAAATTACAGGGATGTATAGCCAAACTAGTGGAAACACATGAACTATGAACCAATAGCTGAGGAGCCCCCATGGAACTGGATCAGGGCTTCTGGATAAGTGAGACAATTGATTAGCTTGAACTGTTTGGGAGGACCCCAGGCAGTGGTACTTGGACCTGTCCTTAGTGCATGAGTTGGCTTTTTGGAGCCTGGGGCCTATTCTGAGACACTTTGCTCAGCCTGGGTGAAGGGAGGAGGGGACTGGACCTGCCTCCACTGAATCTACCAGGCTGAGCTGAATCCCCAGGGGAGTCCTTACCCTGGAAGAGATGGAAATGGGGAGTGGATTGGAGGGGAGGAGAGGACAGGGAAATCCGTGGCTGATATGTAAAATTAAATTATTTATAAAATTTAAAAAAAGAATAAATAAATAAATAAATAAATAAATAAATAAATGTAGTCATTATGCAAATACAAATAATCGCACATTGAAAAACCAAAACTATGAACTTTAGACCAACAGCTGTGGAGCCTCCATGGAACTGGAATAGGCCCTCTCCAAAGTAAGACAGTTGTGTAGCTTGATCTGTTTAAGGGGCCCCCTGCCAGTAGGATCAGGATCCATCCCTAGTGCATGAGCAGGCTTTTTGGAGCCCACTGCCTATGGTGGGGTACTTTGCATAGCCTTGATGCAGGGGGAGGGGCTTGGACCTGCCTCTACTGAATGTATCAGGCTCTGCTGACTCCCTATGGGAGAACTTGCCTTGTTGGAGGAGAGAATGGGGAGTGGGTTGTGGGGGGGGGCAGCTGGGAAGGGTAGGAGTAGGGAGGAGATGGGGATCTGTGATTGGTATGTAAAATGAGTAAAAAAAATTCTTAATAAAAAAATAAAAGAAGCCAAACCCTTCAAAGTCTGCCATAACCGAGAAGTCTTACCAATCTGCTAATTCAATACAGTGAGTCTGATCATACCTTGTGTGGTCATTGAAAGCCTAAAACATATATCTAATGTTTACAGAGAAAAATAATTGGCTAAAAATTGTGCCATACACTTTTAATTTTAAAGTCAGCTCAAAATGACTAACATCTGGCATTATGTCTTTAGTAAATAAAACTAAGTTTATATTTTGCCAATTACAATTTTGCAGTAAGCAATTATATTCAAAAGTATATTTTTATTTAGTGAAGCATACCACCTAAGGTTATGATTTGAGGAAGACTTCAGGATTTCATTTTGCCTTTCCTTGTTAGCTATCTCTGACTATAATTTAACCCATTAATAACAAGATTTTACTTCTGAAATCCTTAGAAAGAGTTAAGGCATTGCCGATGAGGTCACCTCGAGCACCACAGGCTATTGCCGGTTTTATTTGCTGCCCTCCTCAGCCTGATGTTAAGGCCTCATTACTGAAGACACCACGTGCTTATGTCACTGAACAGGGAGAAATTGAGTGGGTGCCCAACTAGAAGCTTCACCCATACAGACTAGCATTGATGGTGCTAGAAGGTGCCATGGAGGAGGAAAATAATCATCAATACCACATGTCTATAAACTGTGTGACCTACAATAAAGACCGGCCTACAAGGTATACTGATTTAATAGTGGCACAGATAACATGGGAGTTACCAAGCACATTTAATTGAATTTAAAGCCTACTATGTGAAATGGAACCTATGCCCAGCACTGTTAAAATGACCAAGAGCCTGAGATTAGAATATACGCTCCAGAGGAAAACATACTAATATTATATTTCAGAATGAAAATAACAATAAAACAACTCCTAAAGACATATTGTTACACTCATAGATTAATGCTAAATTACTCAGTTCTCAGAAAAGAAGTTTCTTCTTGATGTAGATAGCAATTAACACAGAAACGCACAATTGTGTAATGTTCAGAGAGTGAAAGGCACTGAACCATGCAGCCCTAAATGGGATGTCTTTATCACACACATTTCCTTGAGGCAGGGGTCTACTCAGAATAGGAGTAGGGAAGAGTTTAAGAGGCAGTGGTAGTGGATACTTTCAAGGAAACAGTGTCTTCCACACTGGATAGAGATGATGTACACATAGACACATAGAGTCTGTTATAGCCTTCACAAGACCTACATACCAACATACATTCCAAACAGACAAAAATTCAGGCATGGAGAAGTAGAAGAGAGAACAACTGAACAAACAAATAATCAAAACCCCACCCTAACCAAGAAACTACTTGAAATTGATACCTGCCAGGAAAGGAAAATCATTCTTCTCCAAGGGAGTGACAGTGTGTATATTGACCAAATTCCAGGGTAGTCCTATGCACAGAAATAGTTGGCCAAGACAAAATGAACTCCTTGTTTTTTGTGTTTTATATTTCTTTGTTTTATTTTAGTATCTTTTGTTCTTTTGCTTATTTGCTTTGATTTGTGTTTTCTTTTTTAAACAGACAGAGAAAGAACACAAAGTAGGGTGGGTAGGGACTTTTGTAGGCCATCTGATATTTTGGGTAGAGTAAAAAAAATATGACCAAAACATGTCTATGAAAAAAATTAAGAACATGATAAATTATATATATGTATGTATGTATATATATATGTATATATGTATATATATATGTATGTATCTAAGGCATGACATATTATAATAACCTGAAACTTTGTCTTGTGGTCTTCATTGACATAGTTATGCCTTTGATCAAAAGAAATACGACGTGAGTCTTTTGCTCCATTGTGATTGCTACTAACTTCTATTTGTGTACGTTAAGTAATGATATGGACACTTGTTCTTTGTAACTATCTCTTTTCAGCCACATTCTTTTTCAGTCCCAAATTCTAAAGCAGTGTTAAATATTTTCCTTTCCTCACCCTGTCCCACCTGTGTCCTGGCAATCCCAATGATCCTACCCTTCCTATAGCCTCAAGAACTCTCCATATTTATGTTGAAGCCTCCCAACATCTTCTGTCCTTACCACATTTCTAGTACCTTTTCCAGTGATTTCCATAACTATTTAGTTAACTATTGTGAAGCAAAATCACATCTTAAAACTATCATCAATAACGCCGGGTGTGGTGGCGCACGCCTTTAATCCCAGCACTCGGGAGGCAGAGCCAGGCGGATCTCTGTGAGTTCGAGGCCAGCCTGGGCTACCAAGTGAGCTCCAGGAAAGGCGCAAAGCTACACAGGGAAACCCTGTCTCGAAAAAACCAAAAAAAAAAAAAAAAAAAAAACTATCATCAATGAAATGGCTGTTTTCCCAATACCTTGTCTTAAAACTGTTAGTATTATCATTATGTGAATACAATGATTGATTCTATGTGTCACCTTCACTGACTATGGGACAAATAGATAGCTGGAAAGATATAATTCTATATATATCTGTAATGATTTTCTTAGAAGAGATTAGTACTTGATTACATTAGGGAACTACATATGCTCTCTCAGCATGGGTGCACATCCTGGAATATCAATCTGAACGAAACCAACAAGTGAAGAAGAGTGACTGCACTTTCCACATAAGGTGGACATCTGTGTTCTTCTAGGTATTGATCTTGATGCGTTTTAGGCCTGTACACTCAGGATGGAGTTGTTGTGGTATTAGCATCCAAAGACCTGATCAATACACTACCTAGTTTCTTATTTATCCAACTTATGGTCAGCAAGTATTGAAATTCAACTTCTAGAGACAGACTGTGATGATTCCTATAATAAATCTCTTCTTAAAATCATATAGACATATATGTGTTACATATGTATCTTGGTAGTTTTGGAGGAGCCTCATGCATATCTTCTTACTTAGGGAGGAACTTCTGAATAAATGTCTAAAACAACCTGGAAATGATTTTAGAACTGACCGATAGGTACAGAGGGAAAGAGCTTGTGGTGTATGTCAAAAGATGCTAAACTGGAAGAAAGGGATTGTTAAGGGTGATTCTGATGATGTACCCACTGTGTTTCAGAATGGTGTTGTTGATTTGTCACTAATAGAGGTTGCATCACACTTTCACTGTACCATTAGTACTTAGGTCAGAGCTGGCATCCTCTTTCATCTTTCTGTCCCCCTAACACTCACATCTCAAATATATCTAATAAAATTATGTGTTGTATTTTATTTATTCTAAAATTACATTCAGACTTCATATATACATCAGCTTTTTATGGAACTATCATATGCCCTAAATTTAGTAAACTTTTAGACTCTTGTTTCAGCTCATCTGACTCAGAAAGTAAACATTGATTCAGTGGAATTTTGAAATATTTTATTCATTAAGTGAAGAAGTGAGCTAGATATTCACCAAAATTCATTGAGGATTTTTTTTCTTATTCTGTCTTACAAGTCTGTCTTTGTCATTGAATTCTAAGAAGTAGAGTGTGATTGGAAATAGCATATATTGTTTTTTTCCCAAATTTTAGTGAACAGGTATTCAGATATTTTGTCTGCATGTTCCCTTTCCCTTCCTGCAGTATTCATGCAAATAGCAATGTGCCGTTAAGTGAGTATGAGTATTCATAAAATGACAACTATCTGAGCTCAAAATCTCCATTTCTGTAAGAGTCTCATATGCCTTAAATCCTATGTGAGTGAAAATTGTTTATATATATATATATAAACACATATGTATATGTATATATATATACACACACATATATATAACATACAATAGATATGTTTATATCATTCACATATATATGTATATGTATATATATTCTTTTAGCAAATCCCAAGTCATTCCTAATTCATTAGAATGATCTGGAACATGAAAAAATAGTAACAAAATTTCTCATGAAATTTTAATTTACAAACTTAATCATACACATTTTTGTGAAAACTTTTACTAGATTTTAAGTTTCTGGTCAACAATGCAGATTTATTATAAGCATTTTATCTCTAATGAATAATTACATTGGTAGAGATTTCAATTAGTATGAAATAACATTGTGTTTATGAATTGCATGTAAATCTTTTATGGTTGTATGTTAATAACTGACACAAAACAACCTCTATTTTGAACCTCTAAGGCAAGTCCATGTATGATCCATTATTTTTCAGAATAGGTTAGAATGAATAAAATGTGTCACATCCAATTGAAAAAATGCTTTATTGCATCATTACTTGTCATCCACTTTAATTAACATTCTAACAGCTACGTTCTACTTCATTTTAAAATGTGTTTTATTAAGTTCTTAATAATTTAATACAAAGTATTTTGATCACATCTATCCTAAACTTCTCCCTTTAACTCCTACCAGATCAACCTCTCTCCCTCTACCCCCAAAACATTGCTTCTTTTCTTTATTTTTAATTCAATAACCTATAGAACATAATTATGCTACCTATATACTTCTGGGTGTGGATATATCCACTAAGTATGGCTGAATTGTCAGAAGACATACCCTTAATGTAAAATGATTTTCCCTTACCTAGAAAACATTAGCTGTTGATGACTCCTAAGTTAGAGTTAGTAGCCCATGAATTCATCTCTACTCCACTCTGAAAAGTTGACTAAGTTGATTGAATGTTATTTTGTGCAAGTGATTACAGTTTCTGTGAGTTTATGAGTGCATCTGTACAGTCATATTGAGAAGAAACTATTTTACCATCATTTTCCTTGACCTCTAGCTCTTAAAATGTTTCCAGCTCCCTTTAGTTGTAGTTTTTGACCCTTGAGAAGGGATTGTGGTATAGATGGCCCATTTGTAGCTGCATACCTCACAATCGCTTATTTTCTTTTTAAATTAAATGAATTCATTTAGTTTACATCCTGACCACTTTTCCCCTCCTTCCTCTCCTCTCATTCTCTCTCCCCATCTCCCTTCCACCCCCCATTCACTCCTCTATTTCTGTTCAGAAAAGGGCAACCCTCCCATGAATATCATCAAAGCATGGTGTATCAAGTTGCTGTAGGACAAGGTCCTCCCCTTGTATTAAGGCTGGGAAAGTCAACCCAGTATGAATAGGTTCTCAAAAGCCAACCAAAGTGTTAGGAACAGCTTCTGCTTCCATTGGTAGGAGTCACACAAGTAGTCCAAGCTGCACAACTGTCACATATATGTAGAGAGTCTAGCATTCTCCAATGTAGGCTCCCTGGCTGTTGGTCAAGACTCTGTGAGCTCCTATGAGCCCAGGTTAGTTGTTTCTGTGGGTTCCCTTGTGATGTTCTTGATGACCTTGGCTTGTACAATCCTTCTTTCCTTTCTTCAGCAGGATTCCCTGAGCTCAGCCCCAATGTTTGTGTCTGGATCTATGTATCTGTTTCCATCAGTTACTGGATGAAGGCATTGGGATGACAATTAGTGTAGTCACCAATCCCTTGCACATACCATAGGGAGGACAGACTGTAGGTCAAAGATTGAGTGGCTGGGTTGATGTCCCAATCCCTCCACTAGAAGTCCTGCCCAGTCACAGGACATGGCCAGTTCAGGCTATACATCCACCATATCTAGGAGTCTTACCTGGGATCATCCTTGTGGATTCCTGGGAGTTTCCCTTGCACCAGGTTTCTACCTGATCCCAAAATGCCACCCCCTTACCAGTCATCTCTCTCAGTATCCCCCCTTTCATTCACTCTTCTACCCCATCCTTCATGTTCCCATCTCTACCTGCTGCAAGTCCACCTAAGAGATTTCTTTTATTTCCCATTCCCCAGGAGATCCCTAAGTCCTGCTTGGGCTCTCCCTGCTAACTAGTCTCTCTGAGTCTGTGGATAATCAATTTTATACTTTAATAAGCTATATTTCCCACATAATCTACTGCATAAAGAAATCTTATGATGTCTGAGAACTCACTAATCTATGGGTAGAGAGATATAAATTTGAAGACAGTTTGACAATATGTCTATTAAGTAAAATAGTCATACTTTCAGCAACTGTTGTGAGCCTGTGAGCTCCTCAACCATGCTTTACTGGGCCAGACTTGCAGTACAAGGTATATTTTCCTTCTACAGAGCTGGTCTGAAATTCAGTGAGAAGGCACTTGTCACTCTCCTAGCATTTGTGTAACAATTGCACCCATGGACATATCTTGCCATGGTCTTCATTGCAAACAGAGTGTTCACATCAGGGTAAAGCTGCTGGTGGCCTTTTTATTCTTCTTTCCACTTCCATGGGACCTAGATGAAAGGGGGTATGCTTTCTGGTCAGCACCAAGGTGATTTCCTCATGTCCTATGTCCAATGTTTGTGGTGTCTTCAGCAATAACGTCTAATCCTCAGATTCTGGTAAGCAGCTATTAACAAGAACAATAGGTTGTATGGTTTGGGCAATCTCTAGAACACTTGTGAGCAAGAACTCAAAGGGAGGGTGGTGGTTGAATGAGAATTGCTACCATTGTCTCATGCATTTGAATACTTGGTCTTCAGTTGGTGGATGTGTTTGGGAAGGATTAGGAGGCATGGTCTTGTTGGAGAAGAAATGTCACTTGGGGCAGGCTTTGGAGTTTCAAAGGACTCACATAATTCTCTCTCTCTCTCTGCCTCATAGTTGTGTCTCAAGATGTGAGCTCTCAGCTACTGCTCTACTGCCATGCTTGCCTGCCTGTCTGCCTGCTGCAAAGATACCCGACAAAAGTGCCATGAAGTATAATCCTTTGAAACCATAAGTCCAAAATAATATTTTCCTTCTTGGTCACATTATCTTAGCATAGCAATAGAAAAGTAACTAAGACAGAAATTAGTACTATGAAAGGGCTATTGTAATCACAGACCTGCCCATGCTGTTTTTCAGAAGAATTGAAAGACTTTGGGACTTTGGAGTAGAAAAGTGATTAAATTCTGTGAAACTTAACAAATCATCCTAATTGAAACTTGGAAGACAATAATCCTAAGAGAAATGTGGACTGTGGAGAATCCTGTTCAAGAAGTTTCAGGAAGAAATAATTTTAACAACTAGACTACAGACAATTCTTGGGATACTTTGTCAAATAATATGGCTGCCTTTTGCCCATGTCTTAAGTACCCGCCTGAAGCTAGATGGAAAAGTAATAGATTAATTTCACTGGCAGAGGAGATTTCAAGACACACCAATATTGAACCTGTCAAATGATTATTAGTAATCACTCATATGTACATCTAAAATGCAGAAGAACAGCAGGGCAAGTAGAAATACAAAACATACAATTTAAAATAAAAATGAGTAGCAGGAAATTAAATACTGGAGCCAAGGCTTGTGCTGAAAGAGATAAGAAGATCAAACAAAGTCCTGTTCTAAGATAGAATAAACCAAGGGGTGCTTTCAAGGTAAGGATCCACCCAGCTAAGCTTCCAAATTACAAAAAGGGAAGGCCTGAGTAATTTTCTGCTCCTAAAAGGCAATGACAGAAAGTTTGTGCAAATATGAGGCAATGGGGCCAGTGTATTGCAGTGAGCATAGCCAGAAGGATGGAGCTACATAAGTCTTCTGACATCAGACAAGGAGTTACAGGATTTGGAGGCTCCCATGCTATCCTTAATTGTTTTTTTGGTCCAGGATTTCCTCACTTTGTTCAATCCCCCCACTTTGTAATGATAATGTAAATTCTGTAAGATTATGGTTTGGAAGTATGTTTTTATTGTTGTTGTTTTGTTTGGTTTTGCTGTTTTATTTATTTATTTATTTATTTATTTATTTATTTATTTTGAGTTTATAATTTTTTTGTTTGCTATTTCTTTTTCAAGACAGGGTTTCTCTGTGTAGCCCTGACTGTCCTTGAACTTGTTCTGTAGACCAAGCTGGCCTCAAACTCAGTGATCTGACTGTCTCTGCCTCCTAAGTGCTGGGACTAAAGGCATGCACCACCATGGCTCAGAGAGATGATAATTTAATTACAACTTTTCTCCCCTCCCCTCTCCCCCTCAAAATCCTCCCATACAACCCTTCCCACTCTACTTCAAGTTCATGGCCTCTATTTCCCTTAATTGCTAATGTATGCATATATGTAAATATACATTCCTGAATACAACTTGTTCAGTTCTTATAATTCTAACCATATGTATATTTTCAGGGCTGACCATTTGGCATTAAATAACCAATTGACATGCTCTTCCCTGGGGAAGGCTGCTTCTCCCATTTCCAGCCTTTCTAGGCCTGTAGTTCTTGAAATATAGTTAAGGCCTAATAGGTTTTACTGTGGCCAGATTATCATGTTTGTTGGTATCATCCTTGTTGAGTTTACATTTAGGCAATCATATTATTGAGATTCTATGGGTGTACCTTCTGATATTAATAGGAGACACAACCACACAGCAAATTTCCTGATCCTCTGGCTCTTATGATCTTTCCACCCCCTTTTTGACAAATTTTCCTGAGCCTTAGGTGCAGGAGTGTTTTCCAAATATATCCATCAGTATTGGCATTCACAACTCTGCATTTAAGGAATCATACAATAAACTAGGAAAAAATAACTATAATGCATATAATTCTATCTATAAATATACATGTATAGTTTAATGATATTTCCTATCTGGGTTGATGGTGCTCTCTCCAGAAGCCAAAGACAATCTAACAAAACCCCAATACCAGACATGAGAAGCCTCCTTTTGAGTTCTTGTCCAGGACTGTCCAAGAGACTCCTAAAACATCTATTGATATTGCTTTTGGTTGTTCCCCAGAAGTGGAAGGTAAATCCTTATTTCTGAAGACACAATATACTTCAGAAACAGGGCCTAGAGACCTCTGAGCTGGAATTGACCTGAATGCTACCACCTCCCTGAAGATTATGTTTCATGGCACCAGAAGGCACCATACGAGGTCAACCAAACCCTAAGCAGCTATGAAGCCTATGAACCATCATTGATAAGCATGCTATGAATACTCCAAAGGTACATAAGTGGCACAAATACCTTGGTAGTAATGAACAACTCTCTAATTGGACTTAAGACCAGCTCAACAAGGAGGAGCCCATGTCTCGTACTAGAAACATATTTGACTACTCAGTACTAGGGAATAATGTACAACCAGACATTACTAAACCAGGATAATCCCTAACAACAATCCAGAATGGGAGCTCTGTGACCTAGTTTCACATCAGCATATGAACACTTGTCCAATGGGTCTCCATAAGGCAAAACCCGTGGAGACTCTCTCTCACTTGGCAAGAACCAGTGGCCCTTGGGACAGTATAGAATACTGCTGGCATTGTGAGGTTTGTATGCTCTATTCTCTCTCATAATATTGATGATTATCATGGCAGGTTTTAGTTTCAGTTTGTCAGTCACACATGGGAAAGATGTGATCATTCCTAGAAATCCCATGTTTTCTCCAATATTTTCCCATAAAATTCTTTGGGAACTGATGCTTCTCATGTTTCTATCAGGAGATACCAGCTGTCACCCCAGACCCTGGAAACTTTTCTAATTTAGTACTGACAGGATCAGAGGGAATAAAATTTAATGAATACATATAAGAAAGCAACACAGGACATTTATTCTAGGGAAAAAACATTAAGATAGAAAAAGAGTGCCTTATCAAAGTTTGGCCTTTATAGAGAGGCTTAGGCATGCAGGACCCTTTTGTAGGACCAGGGAACATTTGGAGAAATATAAGCTAACTGTGTTTATGCAGTTTAGAGAAAGTCACCCCTTTTTCTGTAAATATGCTTTGTTAAGTTTTGAATGATGTTGTTCTTGAGAATGTGTGCCCATGTTTATTATCTTTTAGCTTTGTAAGGACAGGATATGCTTGGTTCAAATTTATCCAAGCTAACAAAATACTGGGGATGGTTTTTGTTTTAAAAGTTGTTTTAATGTAAAAGCTGGGGAAAATATATTTGTTTTATCCAGAGGTTAGTGCTGGAGAGTGGGAAAAACATGCTTATTTTTGAAGAATAAATAAAGATGGCTTGAGCTTTTTGGGAACAGCCACTTGGTGGTCAGACACTTTTTCCTGCCGACACCCTCCTTCTCTGTCTCAGGACCTCAATCTGGCTGTGGCAAGATTTAGGCAGTCCATATACCCACAGATTAAGTGTATTCTTAATCCTTCATCAGGGAAACTTCTTTTTGCAAGAGAATAGGAACCATGGAAATTGAACAAAGTATATCGTACATTATGATATGGCTACAAGCCTATAATTTCCAGGGAGTGAAATGTATGTGGTTTGAATAAGAATGGCCTCATAGGCTCATATGCCTTAATGCATGTTCCCAATTTGGTGTAATTGTTTGGGAAATACTAGTCGGAGGTGTGGCCTTGTTGGAGGAGGTATGCCACTGGGGGCTCACTTTGATATTTCAAAAAACTTACATCATTCTCCTTCTCCTCCTCCTCCTCCCCTCCCCCTCCTCCTCCTCCTCCTCCTCTTCTTCTTCTTCTACATGTTTTTGTCTTAAGATGTTAGTTCTCAGCTACTCTCTAGTACCATGCCTGCCTGCCTGCTACCATTCATTCCACCTGCCATGATAGTCATAAACTCTAACCCACTTGAACTGTAAGCCCTAAATTAACTCCTTTTTTTTTTCAAAATTTTCCTTGGTGTTAGTGTCATATCACAGAAATAGAAGAGTAATTAAGACACAGAGGTATCTCACACTCACCACTGGGCTTTTTTTTGTAATTCATGTCTTTTATTTGATTAGAATAGCTACAAAACTTATAAAATAGCAGACTAGCACATGGCTTTTCCATACATCTTTAGAGTTAGCTATCCTTCCCCAATATCCTCTGTCCTACCTTTCCATAATTTTACCATTTGAGCCTCTGCCCCCAATATTTCCCTTTCCCCTTGAAATCTCCCCCATCCCATCAATGATCCCTTTCTAGTTTCCTGAATTATATCGATACTCAAAATTTGATAAATAAATATAAATACTTCAGGACAATATCTATATATGAGTGAGAACGGGACACATTTGCCTTTCTGGGTCTGTGTTACTGCATATTTTCCTGCTATATTCATTTCCTTGAAATTTGATTTTTCTTTACAGTTGAATGAAATTACACTGTAATAGGTATCACATTTTCATTGACCCTTCAGCAACTGATGGAAATCTAGGCTCTTTTCATGTTCTAGCTAGTGTGAGTAGAGGACCATATTCCCCAACCATATCATTCCTGTCATATACCCAAAGAAACTATAAGTTACTACAGAGACAGATGAACACATGTCTCTGTAGTAACTTACAGTTTCTTTGGGTATATGGTTGGGGAATATGGTAGGTATATTTCTAGTTTTTTTTTTTTTAAGAACTATTGTACTGAATTTCAAAGTGATAGAAATAATTTGCACTCCTATCAACAGGGAATGATTGTTCCCCATTCCCAACCTTCTCACCAGTATTTGTCTTTTCTTAATCTTAGACACTCTAACTGGAACTGAACAGAAAGTTTTTAGAAGAAGGAATACAAATGACTGAAAAATATTTTTAGGAGTGTTCACTATTCTTAGCCATCACGGAAATGCAAATTAAAACTATTTTGAGATTTCATTCTACCTTCTGTTCTTCAAATTCATTAGAAAAAGCAAATACAAGATTTTCATGGTTTGGGGCTTTATCTATGTATAGTATCTGTCTATTTATAAATCATGAAATATTAGAGCATGCTATTTTACTTCTATAACAAGGCACCTAGGTGTGGTTTATAAATAACCTTGTTTTTTTTGCGTTATTTATTTATTCATTTATTTTTTGCTGAGTGAATTAACTTGGGCTGCATATCATTAAGAATTTGGTTCATGAGAGGCTTAAAAAGAAATAGCTAACATAAAGTAGTAGTTGAAGATAATGAGATAAAGCATGATGCCTCCAGTAACATGGGCTGAAAACCAGATGTGGATTAGTAGCTGTCTATGAAGACCTATATCCAATATTTGTAAGTGCACAGCAGGCAGCACTTCTTTTGTATTGTCCAGTGTCTTTGTTATTCACACAGTAATAAAAAAAAAGCAGATGCACACTAGTCTGAAGAACAGGTGAGTAGCCTGCTTGCCAGCCAAGCTGCAATCACCTCCTAGATTCTGTTACTCGAGACCAATCCCACTCTATATCCAGCTCCCTTTCTGGGCCCTGCACCCAGCTGCAACAGAATCCCACTGCTGTGTTGCAGAACATACCAGTCTGAGGAACAGACTTCCGTGGCTCAGATATAGACCACACCAGTCAGAAGAACAGGTGTAGACCACAGCAGTCAGAAAAACAGATCACACCAGTCAGAAGAACAGACACCAGCCTGCTGCACCAAAAATCAAGCTAACCACCAGAGAGCCAGCTCCCAATTTGGACAGAGACTCCTGACTAGATCAGAAGTCACATCAACAGCCAGATATCCAGACCACAAACACTAGAAATAACCAAAAAGGAACATAACCCAAGCAACAAAACCTCCATTTCACAAAGACAAACTCAGAAAGCAGGACCTAGACCTATAACCCATAAGTCAGGTGCCTAAATTCATTAAAGAATGCCAAGAAAATGAAGGGGGAAAAACAGATGAAGAAAACTATTCAAGACCTGAAAATCAAAATAGAAGCAACAAATAAAACACAAAGTGAGGAAATTCTGGAAATGGAAAATCTGGGTGAGCAAACATGAACTACAGATGCGAGCATCACCAACAGAATACAAGAAATGGAAGACAGAATCTCAGGCATTAAAGATACAATACAGGAAATAAATTCAATGATCAAACAAAATGTTTGATCCTAAAAAAACACCTAACAAAAATCATCTAGGAAATCTGGGATGCTATGAAAAGATCAAGCCCAAGAATAATAGGAATAGAAGAAGGAGAAGAATCTCAGTTGAAAATCCAGAGAATATATTTAACAAAATCATAGAAGAAAATTTTCCCAACCTAAAGAAGGACATGCCTATAAATCTCAAAAAGCTTACAGAACACCAAATAGATTGGATCAGAAGAGAAAATCCTAATTCCACATAATAATCAAAACACTAAATATACAGAACAAAGAAAGAATATTAAAAGCAGCAAGGGAAAATGTCAAGCAACAAATAAAGGCAGATAATTAGAATCAGAATCATACCTGACTTTCCAGTGGAGACCCTAAATGCCAGGAGATCCTGGATGGATATCTTACAGGCTCTAAGAGACCAAGGATGCCAGCCCAGACTACTATCCCCAGAAAAACTTTCAGGCACCGTAAATGGAGAAAACAAGCTATTTCATGACAAAGTCAAATTTAAATAATATCTAATCCACAAATCCAGCCCTATAGAGTTACTAGAAGGAAAACTCCAACCTAAGGAAGTTAACTACACCTCTGAAACACAGGCCATAGATAATCTCACACCAGCAAAAGCCAAAAAAGGAAACACCACACATACACACATGCACACATATACACACATATGTACACACACACACACACACACACACAAACACAAACACACTAAAGCAATAACAACAAAAATATGACAGGAACTAACAATCAATGGTCATTAATATTCCTCAATATCAATGGACTTGATTCACCAATAAGAACACAAAGGTTAACAGAATGGATATGAAAACATGACCCATCCATCTGCTGCATATAAAAAACATACCTCAACATCAAAGATAAACATTATCTCAGAGAAAAGGGTTGGAAAAATATTTTTCAATCAAATGGACCTAAGAATCAAGATGGTATAGCTGACAATATACACTTCAAACCAAAATCAATCAAAAGAGATGGAGAGGGGCATTTCATACTCATCAAAGGAAAAATCCACCAAGATAACCTCTGAATTTTGGACATCTATGCCCCAATTGCAAGAGCATCTACATTTGTAAGAGAAACATTGCTAAAACTTAAATCACACATCAAACTCCACACATTAATTGTGGGAGAATTCAACACCGCACTGTCACCAATGGACAGTTTATCCAGATAGAAGCTAAACAAATAAATAACAGAACCAACAGATGTTATGACACAAATGGACCTAAGAAATATCCACAGAACATTTCACTCAAACACAAAAGAATATATATTCTTCTCAGCATTGCATGGATCTTTGTCCAAAATTGACCATATACTCACAAAGCATATCTCAACAGATATAAAACAATTGAAATAAGCTCCAGTATCTTATCAGATCACCACAGAAAAAAGCTGGATTTCTATAACAACAGAAATGAAGGAAAGCCTATAAACTCATGGAAACTGAACAACTGTCTACTGAGTTACCGCTGGGTCAAGGAAGAAATAAAGAAAAAAGTTAAAGACTTTCTTGAAATCAATGTATAACATACCCAAACTTATGGGATACAATGAAAGTAGTACTAAAAGGAAAGTTCAGAGACTAAGTACCTCCATAAAGAATTTAAGTCATACTAGCAACTTAAAAGCATACCTGAAAGCTCTAAAAGAAAAAGAAGCAAACACATCCAAGAAGAGTAGATGGCAGAAAATAATCAAACTGAGGACTGAAATCAATAAAATAAAGAAAGAACAACCTAAAGATCTACGAAACAATGAGTTGATTCTTTGAGAAAATCAATAAGATATACAAATGTAGCCAAACTAACTAAAAGACACAGAGAGTATATCCAAATTAATAAAATCAGAAACAAAAAGGGGAACATAACAACAGACACTGAAGAAATCCAAAGAATCATTAGGTCATACTTCAAAGACTTGTATTCCACAAAATTGGAAAATCTGGAAGAAATAGAAAACAAAAAGAAAATCCACTATGATCAAGTAGGCTTCATCCCAGAGATGCAAGACTGGTTCAATATATGAAAATCTGTAAATGTAATACACAATATAAATAAATTGAAAGAAAAAACACATGATCATCTCATTATATGCTAAAAAAAGCCTTGGACAAAATCCAACACTCCTTCATAATAAAATTCTTGGTGAGATCAGGAATACAATGGACATACTTAAACATAACAAAAGCAACATACAGCAAGTTAACAGCCAACATCAAATTAAATGGAGAGAAACTCAAAGCAATTCCACTAAAATAAGGAACAAGACAAGGCTGTCAACTATCTCCATATCTATTCACTATAGTACTTGGATTTCTAGCTAGAGCAAATAAAACAATGAAAGGAGATGAAGGGGATACAAATTGGAAAGGAAGAAGTCAAAGTATCACTATTTGCACATGATATGATAGCATACATAAGCAGACCCCAAAATTCTAACAGGGAACTCCTAGACCTGATAAACACCTTTAGTCAAGTGGCTGGATACAAGATTAACTCATAAAATAAGTAGCTCTCTCTATACAAATTATAACATGGCTGAGAAAGAAATCAGGGAAACAACACACTTCATGATAGCCTCAAATAATATAAAATATCTTGGTGTAACTCTAACCAAGCAAATGAAAGACCTGTATGACAAGAATTTCAAGTCTTTGAAGAAAGAAATTGGAGAATATATCAGAAGATGGAAAGATTCCCATGCTCATAGATAGGTAGGATTAACATAGTAAAAATGACCATATATCAAAAGCAATTTATACATTTAATAAAAGCACTATCAATGTTCCAATGCAATTCTTTACAGACCTTGAAAGAACAATACTCAACTCTATGTGGAAAAACAACAAACAAACAGATATCTAAGACAGTACTGTGTAATAAAAGACCTTCCAGACTTATCACCATCCCTGATTTCAAGCTATAAAACAGAGCTATATTAATAAAACCCCCATGATATTGGCATAAAAAGAGACAGGTGGACCAATCAAAGACCCAGATGTAAATCTATATACCTATGGACACCCAATTTTCAACAAAGTCAAAATTAAACAATGGAAAAAAGAAAACAACTTCAGCAAATGGTGCTGGTATAACTAGATGTTGGCATTTGGAAGACTGCAAATAGATCCATATCAATTACCCTGCACAAAACTCACGTCCAAGTGGATAAAAATTCTCAACATAAATCCAGATACAGAGAAGCTTATAGAAGAGAAATTGGGAAATAGCCTTGAACACACTGGCACAGGAGACAACTTCTTGAATAGAACACCAATAGCATAGACACTAAGATCGACAATGAATGAACCTTGTGAAACTGAAAAGCTTCTGTAAGCCAAAGGACACCATCAACAGGAGAAAACAGCAACCTACAGAACAGGAAAGATCTTCATCAATCAACCCTGTATTTGACAGAGGGCTGCTTTCTAAAATACATAAAGAACTGATGCTAGGTAACAAAGAGGGCTCAAGGGACACTCAGACCTCTCTAGGAAGGGAAAATAGAATAGATTTCATCGGTAGACTGAGGGAATAAGGGGATGGGAACATGAGGGATCTGGTTGGAGGCAATGGATTGTAGTGTACTGAAAGAGAAGACTGGAAAAGGCAGGTATTTTGAGGTCAGGTAGAAACCTGGACAAGGAAACCTCCCAGGAATCTGCAAGGATGACCCTAGCTAAGACTCCTAGCAGTGGTGGATGCATGGCCTGAACTCACCATCTCCTGTGACCAGGCAAGACTTCCAGTGGAGGGATTAGGACACCAACTCCAGCCACTTAACCTTTGACCTATAGTCTGTCCTGCCTATAGGATATGTTAGGGATCAAAGGAGTGGCCAACCAGTGAATAGTCTAGCCTGGGACCCATCCCATGAGAGTAAAACCATGCCAACATTGCCTGATCCTCCAGGACCAATGGGATGGATGACCTAAAGACATAGAATAGAACCAAACAGAACTGGAGAAAAAATTCAATGTAATAACACCTAACAATATTCTGATATACTCATAGTTTGGTGGCTAGCCCAATAATCAGTGGAGAGGCTTCATCCAGAATAATGGAAACAGAGACAGAGACCCCCTCAGCTGAGCATTAGTATGAGCTCAATGATTCCTACTGACGACAGAGAGCAAGGATTGTAGGAGCCACAAGGACATCACAAGAAAACCCCCAAAATCAACTAACCTTTGCTTATAGGGCCTCATAGAGACTAAATAGACAACCAGGGAGTGTGCATGGGACTGACCTAGGCCCTCTACATATATGTTACAGTTCTGTAGCTTGGTCTTCCAGTGGAACTATTAACAGTGGGAACAGGGGCTGTATCTAACTCTTTTGCTAGCTTTGGGACCCTATTCCTCATACTGGGTTGCCTTGGCCAGCCTTAATCAAAGAGGAGGTGCTTAATTTTAATGCAACTCAATATGCCATGTTTTGTTGATTTCCATGAGAGGCCTGCCCTTTTCTGAACAGAAACGGGAGTAATGCATTAGGGAGGACAGAGAGAGGGTGGGTGGAGGCCCTGAGAGGAGAGGAGAGAGGGGAAACTGTGATTGTGATATAAAATAAATGTTTAAAAAGAAATTACTAGGCCGGGCGGTGGTGGCGCACGCCTTTAATCCCAGCACTCGGGAGGCAGAGCCAGGCGGATCTCTGTGAGTTCGAGGCCAGCCTGGGCTACCAAGTGAGTCCCAGGAAAGGCGCAAAGCTACACAGAGGAACCCTGTCTCAAAAAACCAAAAAAAAAAAAAAAAAAAAAAAAGAAAGAAATTACTAATAAGAACAATAGGATGCTTATCATAAATTCTTCTAAAATGGTGTGGATATTTTAAGGAAATGATGTGTCTCTTGTATCTGATTTGGGGTACAGTCCCTTCAGCATGTGAACCATTTAACACCTTTTAAACAAGACATTTCATGACCCCACTGAAAAGAGGACCAACACTTCTGGTAACAAAATCATTCTGGAAAATTTGAAATTTAACAGCACGTTAACCTGATATAACCAGACCACTGATAGAAACTTTTTAGAGAAATGACTTCACCTTGTATGAGACATTAGAAATGACATCTCAAAAGGCACTGGGCAATGGGAAGGGGGATATGGAAGGTGCTTATCAAACTCCATTTTATTAAGGAAATGCAACTGATCAGCACTGTACTTCAGATGTGATTACAGGTGACGGTAAACAGCCAGTTACCATCAATGCAGGGTTTCAGAGAGTTCCCTTCTGTTTACTGTATTGGTAGAAATACAAGCCAGTGTCAACTTCTACTTGAATGATGTTGATCATAGGAGCATGGAACGTTAAATTGACAGTTAGAAGGAGGCAAAGGTTCAGGGTCCTATCCCAGCTCGTCTTTGATTAATTCTCATTAGTTATATTAGGACAGCTGAATTTTTTTTAGGAAAGTATTCCATTCTTCATTTGTTTTAAGAACCACTGATATTGATGCAATCCTACTCAGGCTGCCAGGTGTTTACAGGATAGTAATGAGGGAGGAGATAGGCTGCCACATTCCCATTTGTGGGTTTGCTGCAAGAAAGGTTCCTGGGTGTGCCTCATGTGAAGCCCTACACAGCCCTATGCTCTTTGTGTTGCCTAATGTCCCATCTGTGCTCATGAAGTGTGACTTGATAAGGATATATCAGGTGATGTGTCTGACTTAATGGTATTCCCTCAGAACTGGAGCAATAAACATTAAAGGGCTTTAATTGTATTCTTTGCAGTGGGAGCAATAAACATTAGGGGTCCTATTGTATCCTTTCCCAAAATGTCCCACAAGCCCTATTTGGGGAGTATCTTGATGGCCAGCTCTAATTTCCAATCCTCCCTCCCATTCTATGGGTTTTGAAATTGAGGGTCTGGACAAAAGCAACAGAACTGAATCACTAGCATGTAATTCCCATTTCCATGTAACCTATTTCTAGAAAGGTACCATAACTCCTGGCATTTGCCTGAAAATCAGAACACCGGCAGAACAAAATAGAGCATGCCAAGTGATCTGAAGTATTTGCCTATGGTAAAAACTTGATGAACTGCAGCTACTAGCTGTATATGCTCAGGGGTAAAACCTATTATATGGAGACAGTCAATGGGATAGACAAGTTGTTTTGAGGGCTTAAAAGACTGTGTGGTTTAGAGAGAGGGAATTTTTAAATGGATAAAGCATGAGACATCTGACAATCCAGATGACATTGCATCTACACATTTCTATACCGCTTTTGTGATGAAACTATATGCTACAATAAACTTTGTATGAAATCACATTAATCTCATATTTTCACTCATATCAGATAACCAAAATGCTTGCAAAAAAGAAAGAAAATTTACAATTATTCTTTCAAAGATCCACATGTCATAACTTATGAAGGAGTCAATATAAGATAGTGACTTTACCTGAATTAATGGGACACTTTTACTCTGTCTAATTTTGCTCTTAGCTCTTTGCTGCATTTTTTTTGGTACCTCAGGTTTAGGCCTATGGACTTATTCCATAGGATTTAAAGACATAATACTAATTCTATGTTATAGTTTTCATGTTTTTTTCATAATTAACATTAGCTAAATTGAAATGCACATAGAAAAGTTATATAGTCATCAACCTCCTGGCCAATTATTATGCAGTGTGGAGAATCTTTCTAGTTTTTAGTTCAAAAAAGGCAAGATAAAATGAACATGAATTAAAAAAAAACAGATGATACATTATGGAGATCTTAATATTGTTGTGTTTAAGTTCTATATCTTAATCGAAGTTGGAAAATTTTGGCTTCCTTTTATTTTAACATGACTTTAATTTCCTACCAAAATAAGGAATGCATATGAGAATAGACTAGAAAAAATAAAGTACAAATAAATTCCTGTTGATAATTTTATTTAACACTGTGGTTTCTCACACAAAGACATTTAATTTCAAAGCTCTTTGACTTGGCCACAGCCATAATTGTGTATAATATCCATTATCTTCTAATTGGGATTATCTTTTATCTTTGGCTACATTTATCTGAGGATCCCTTCAGAAAGCCCACCAGAAACTCAAATTCCAATTTGTTTTCTCAGCTTGACTAATGATGAAAAGTATCACAAACAGCTATTACGTGTTTATCCATCCCTTCTTTCATCTGGATGTGGCTGTGGGATTTATGCAGCTCAGTGTCAGTCCTCTCTGGAATGCAAATGCAAATGACAACAAGTTCAGCATAAGTGATAACTCCAGATAAAAAGGAACAAAGAGTCTTTAAGGAGATATCAGCAAAGCAAAGTTTCAAAGGAGAACAGCACAAAATATTTATAAAACAGTTCTACACAGATGGAAAAGAAACCAGGAGTCAGAAATAGTCTTAATTTTTTCAGCCAGATATAAATTGTATCTAAATTGAAAAAAAGGCGTAGAAGCTGAAGCATGGAAGCAAATATACATTAATTGGGCTACTTTTATCTACCTGTCACAGTTCCTTTGGAATCATATTGACTTTGTCTAACAATACTTGTTTACATTCCTTTGCTATCACATTAGCATTTGTTTAATTTTATAAAATAAGAAATATGTCCAGCTTAAAAACATTGTCAGCTTGAGGACAACCAATGCACTATGCTTCGAATTGTGAAATATTACTCTTAGGAAATGATGTGGTATCAAACATCTTCAATTAACTGAATCATTCCTACACATCTATTCAACAAACACCTGCTGCATGCCAGATGATCTGCTCGGGAGTCCAGATGAGAAACACAAGCGCTGTTGGCAGCTCTTTCTACTCCTGGACCTTGTCTATTCTAGCTTCTTTGGATTGCCTCCTCTGACCTCTCTCAGCCCATGTTTTTTCACCACAGACTCATATACCTGTGACTGATCTCAGAGCTTACATCAACCAGATAGTTACACACACACACACACACACACACACACACACACACACACACCGTCAATCCTATGCTTCTCACAGCTTGTGAAGCTAAATGCTAAATCACTTATTTATAGTTTTGGAGTTCTAGTATTATTTCCTGTAACCCTTTATTGTCAATTAGACACAACATCTGCTGCTAATAAAGAATATGGATTTGGATATTCTCAGGTGTAGGTGACACACTCAGAACAAAGAAGATAAATGTTCACTAACTGAGCCCTCAATTCACAAGTAAGGTCTTCACTATTTAACCAAAGGTTCTTAGGTTACTGACAGGCCATAGGAAGAACACTGACATTGGATAGATGTTGTTATGCCCCTGGAGAAGCTAATTAACTTCATCATCAGGTCTACCTCTTAGATGGGACCCTTGGAGAACTTATTGTTACAAGGAGAATATCATTTGCTGCTACAGAAGTGGCATAAAGTCTAGGAGTGTTTTAACCTAATAACCTCAAATAAGGCCTCATTATCCATAGATTGAATATAGTATCTTTCATCACCAGCCCAGCATGGTTTACTTTCCATTTATATTCTAAGTATGTGATATCTCCACATATTTTCTTCTAATTTTTTTTAAATCCAACATTATTTATTCAAAATATGTGTAACATTCTATTATGTTAATATATTTTTATCACTGTAATGTTACTTGAGTATTGCTTGGATTCTAACGGCTCCCTGGGGGAGTGGGAAGAAGGCACAGCATCAATGACACAGACACAGGGAGTCTGTTGAAGGCAAATAACAAATTTCTTTATTCATTAACAGGGAAGGCCTTATATACCTTCTTCCCAGCACCCAGTCTGTGTGGTCGTCCCTCATTAGCTGGGTGTGATCAGGAACTCTGACAGCAACTGTTGCTAGGTCCTCAGACAGACTCAGCAGGATCAGGAACTCTGACAGCTCATGTTGCAAGGCCCTCAGGCAGACTCCAGTTGGCTCTTAAGGAGTATGTTACATGCACGCCTTGGCAACTGGTCTGAGCCAATTTCCTCAGCTCTATGGGCCTGTCCTGCTACACTTGAGGAAGATTAACTATAAAGTAAGAGATAGATTTTGTTTCTGATGAAAAATCTGAATGACATAGCACAGCTCATACAAGGACATCTATATTCGGCATCATGTCAACCATGGCTTTCCCTTTCAGTTACACATGAAACAAACATCCCAGTATCTTGAATATAGAAGCAGAGAGGTCAGGATTGTTTCTTTAATAATCACCCTCTTACAAATACTACTAAGGGCTTCCATAAGAACCAAAACAATTGTCCCAGGGAATCAAGGAATTCCTGCTAGTCTCTTAAAAATTCCACTAGCCTCCAACACAACTCTTCCCCAAGGCCAAACCTCAGAAACACTTCAGCCCTTCATACTGGACAAACTTAAAATTTGACATTGTAGCTGGAGTTTTCTCCAGTCCCACTCAGACCCAAGTAAGCACACAGAAACTATATTACTTATAAACTGTATGGCTGTGGCAGGCTTCTTGCTAGCTGGATTTTACATCTTAAATTAACCCATTTCTATTAATCTATAAGTTGCCATGTGGCTTATGGCTTACTGATACTTTACATCTTGCTTCTCATGGTGGCGGTGGCTGGCAACGTCTCCTGACTTAGCCTTCCACTTCCCAGAAATCTCCTCTCTGCTTGTCCCACCTATACAATACTTCTTGCCTTGCCACTGGCCAATCAGCATTTTATTTATCAATCAATCAGAGCAACACATTCATAGCATACAGAAAGACATCCCCAGCACTTCCCCTTTTTTTTCAAAAAGGAAGGTTTTAACTTTAACATAGTAAAGTTACATATAACAAAACAATTATCAAGCAAGAATTATAGTTATAATATGTAGTTTATTTGTATTTGGCAAAATTAAAGAACATATCCTATCTATCCTATATTTGTGAGTATAAGTTTTTATATCTAACTTATCTTTTATCATAACTAAAGAAATAATAACTATCTAGTCTTCAACTACATTAAAGACCTCAGAAGGATATAATATTACCTGAGAAATTGGAGAAGGACAGAAGCAACTTTCGGGAGTCTTAAGAGAGTAGACAGAGACAGCTGGCAGCCTAGACAGTCAGCCAAAGTTTCTCTGAAGGTGGGGCATCTGTCTTTCGACCAGAGGCCTAACGTCTCTTGGTCACTTCTCTCTGTGTCCTGTAGAATGTCTGGCATTTTCCACTGTGAAGCAGGAACCTGAAGGACCATTTCAGCTCACCATGTCACCATAGCTTCCCAATAGAACCTCTTCCTGTCTAACCCGTGCCTTTATTACCTTGCTGTTCTGCCTTCTCATGGGCTCTTAGCCCAGCCACCTCACTTCCTGGATACTGCCTGTATATACAGACCTCCAGGTCTCTATGGTTGGTACTGGGATTAAAGGAGTGTGTCACCACGCTTGGCTGTGTCTTTGAACTCACAGAGACTCTGCCTGCCATGTGATTGGATAAAGGGCATGTGCTACCACCACCTGACTTCTGTTTATGGCTGACTATGATCTCTGATCTCCAGGCAAACTTTATTTATTAACATACAAATAAAATAGCCCCAGATTTCCCCCTTTTTTTCTAATAAAAAAATAATAAAATATAAAAAAAGTTATAACTCATATAAGAAAAACTACATATAATAAGTATAATAACTATATACAATATAAACAAGCAATAGAAACCCCAACATTGCAGAGGAACTTTGGATGACTGTCCAGGTAGATTGAGGTCCCTGTCATTAGGTAGCATGTCAAGCTTCTGGGGTCTTTGATGGAGTTGAAGATTAAATAGTTATAATCATAGTTTTTCTCAGTTATCCTAGAAAGTAATTAGATACAAAACTTTAGACTCACCAAGATAAGATAGATAAGTATTTTCTCAAATTTTTTTCAAATGCAAAAAGATTAGATAGTGTTACTGTAATTCTTACTTAATAACTGTCTTGTTATATGTAATTTTATTATGTCAAAATGGAAACCTTCCTTTTGATTAGACAGAAAAGGGGAAGTGCTGTGGGATATCTTCTGGTATGCTGTGAATATGTGTTGCTACCTTTGGTTAATACAGAAGCATTTTTGGCCTATGGCAAGACAGGATATAGCCAGGCAGGAAATTCAAACAAATATATAAGGAAAAGAGAGGAAGAGTTGGAGAAGATGCTGTGAAGAGACACTGTGGTCCTCCCATGAAGTAAGATGTGAGAGAACAGGTAAAGCCATGAAGGCTCAGGACAAAGCACAGATTCATAGGAATGGGTTTAGTTAAGTTTAAAGAGCTAGTTAGTACTGAGCCTGAACCATAGGCCATACCGTTTGTAATTAATATTAAGCCTTTGAGTTTTATAAAAACAGCAGCTGTGGGACCAGGCAGGACCAAAAACTTCAATCTACACTGTTTAATACTCAAGTTCTGAAAATTACTGGGATTGAAGAAACACTGTTATGGCATGGAGTAATGTCAAATTATATCCATGTAAATGAGCTTCAGATGGAGTGAGTGTGCCTGTACTTTCTGAGAGTGAATCAGAAGAGCTTTGCTTCTCTATAGCATAGAGATACATAGCAAATATGCAACATATGATTGACAGCATAATCAGCAACTGTGATTTCTCTGCCTTACTGATAATAAAAATTTAGCTCACTGTCCCAACTCAACACTTCTAGGAGGCTTGTTGCCTCTGCAGACTTACTTAATGACTCAATTATGATCTAGCAAATCCAATCACTACAGTTCCATTTCCTGCATCAACAACTGATTTAGGTATATGCGTGATGAGCTAATCTGACCATTAATTTAATGACAATTGTCTTTTGAATATTCTCTGAGAAAGATTTTCCTCATGGATTAATATTATATATATATAATGAAGTTGTATCCTAAAACATGAGTATAACACATCAAAATCACAACCTACTAAATAAAAAGCCAATTGCCAAGGATGAGATACCTCTTTTAGAGTTGTTGCTCAGTGGGTCCTCACAGACACTCAAACATCAGAGGTCATTGCCAATGTTTTTGTTCACAGTTAGAACTTGATTTCAGAACCCTTTTGCTTAAGACATCAAGTATACACACAAAAAAATAAATAAATTGGAATTGACTTGGAAGAGACATCTGAACTGGCTAGCTATCATATTGCAAGGAAGATAAATATTCACTGCCTAGAAATAAAGGGAAACATCAGTCTGAGCCAGCTGTAAACTCTGTTGGCCTACAGTAAGAACAGACTTGACAAATATGCCCACTGATGTAATAGTGGCACAAGTGGTATGGGAGTAATCATTACTTTATGATTGGATATAAGTCCACTCCACATGGTAAAACTCAGAGCTGACACTGTTAATGGAACCAAAACTCATGATTAATAGGTCATAGTACCTAGAGGAGAACCTACTGTTTTTCTCATGAATTGATAAAGTATTGAATCATCTCCTAAAGACTTGTCCTTATAGATACATATTGTCATATCTCGAAACCTTAATCAGAGAAGCTCTTTCTTTAATAGATGTGATTAACATATCCATAACTAGACAATTCACAGAGAACATAGACTATACAGAAGAGTATACAACTCTAAGTAGGACATGTCTATCATGTTCTCTTCTTCCACAGCTCAGGATAATTATGGAGGGGGTTGGGGCAGAAAGATTTTAAGAGCCGGAGGCAATGAATGACTGCAATAAGACAGTGTTTTCCAAACAAAACAGGGAAGTTGCACATATGGACTCATAGTGGATGTGACTAAGACAAAAGATCAAGTTAAATAAAATCCCAGTATGGAGGTGGGATGTGATTACAAAGTTGTACCCCTAGCTAAGAAGTTATTGCCAACTGTTGGATATTAGGAGAGGGAAAGTCATTTTTCTTCAGGGATGCAGTGACTGAAAAACTTGACTTGTTTCAATAGATCTTCTTACATACACGCACATAGTGGAAAAAAGAAATAAACTCAGTGGATTTAACACACACACACACACACACAGAGGGAGAGAGAGACAGAGAGACAGAGACAGAGAGAGACAGAGAGACAGAGAGACAGGCACAGACACAGAGACACAGACACAGACACAGAAACAGAGACAGAGACAGAGAGAGAACCTATGCAATTTGGAGCAAATATTAGTGGTGAGGGTAGGGGAGGAGTTGGAGAAGAAAGAATGAGGCAGGTTTTATTAAAAACACTGTTATATGAATGCAGAAAACTCTCAAGCAATAATTTACATATGTATATGAAATAAAATAACATTTCAGTCTTTATCTTTTTAGTGCCATTGTGATACCTATAAATTGAAAAAAATTACAAATATATGAAAACAGTTCATGAAGACATGAACATATATAGAGAAGAGGCAAAGGAAGTCTATTCTATTGCTATTCAACTGACATTGCTGATGAACAAAGTTATTAACCAAACATCCAGCTATTTTACATATAGACTGACATCACATAGAAAAACACATTTTCTTTATGTAATCTGCCTGAGTAAAATGTACTGCTTGATTAAGAAACATCCCTGCAATTCCAACAGTTAGAGAAGAATGCAATAAATACCTTGCAAGTCAAAAATGTGTATCTTGTGATTTAGATATGTGGGCAATCTTTTGTCTATAAAGTATGAATAGGAAAGAAGTTGGTATTAGGAATAATATCTTAAAAGGAAGTTAGTAGGCAGACTATGTAACTGAAGTCTCATGGGGGTAGGGCTGTGCTTCATTAACAGAGTCAGTAAACTTGAATCTATGTTTACCATGACAGTGGGTACAATGATTTGCACAGAACTTTAAAGATCATAAAGATGTTCTCATGTAGAGGTCTCACTTAGGAGGAAGTAGGCAAATGTTCATCAACTGAATCTTCAATTCATAAGTAAGGCCTCCATTATCAGACCAGAGGCTCTCTGCTTATTTTTGGGCCATAGAAGAAACATTGGCATTAGATAGATTACCCAAGTAAAATTGCAGTGTAGCACAAATCTTAAAAGGTCTTATTAATAAAAACAAACCCAGAGCCAGGTATTTGGATGAATGCTGAAAGATCAGAGAAACAGAATAAGCCACAGTTTATCTCAGCTCCTCAGCTCCTCAGCTGATCTCGTTTCCTCAAACTGGAAGCCTCTTGGTGCTCATCTGGAATGAATCTCAGCTGAACTGCTGCTAAAAGCCTAAAAGCTTAACCAGGCTCTAGTTCTTGGTCCTCATGCCTTATATACCTTTCTGCTTCCTGCCATCACTTCCTGGGATTAAAAGTGTGTGTCACCATGACAAGCTGTTTCCAGTGTGGCTTTGAACTCACAGAGATCCATGCAGATCTCTGCCTCCTGAATGCTAGGTTTAAAGGCATGTGCTACCACTGCCTAACCTCTATGCTTAATAGTGTGGCTGTTCTGTTCTCTGACCCCCAGATAAGTTTATTAGGATACACAATATATCCATCTTTGGTCTACAGGCCTAGCATGTCTGACAGACTTATCTGTGAAGCAGGATTTTTGAAGGACTGTCCCACCTTGTCTTGGCAAAGTTCTGCAGTCATTTTCATTTGTGTACTGCTTGTTCAATTTGGACAGTATACTGCCAGAAGTAGAGGGAAGGACACTTTCTTTGCCCACATGGCTAGCTTTTGCCATAAAGAAAACAAACTCCATATGGAGTTTCTCTGATGCTCATTATGCTCTTTGAAGTAATTGGTGCGGCCAGGAGCAGATGTTTCTCATTGTCATAAAAAGCCTATGTTCTTAAAACATTTTAAATGCCACATTCTGTAGGTCTTTGAAGTGTTTGAAGATTACGTATCTATCTGAAATATATCTCTGTATATCTAGAAAACCTAACTAACCTGACTGTAAGTTTGACTATTAAGATGACCATTAAGTTGCATTTCTTAATTATATATTACATTTTAAATGAGCTGAATAAACATAATACCCTAAAAAAGAGTAGAAATATACATATAGTACAATAAAAGTAACTTTAAATTTGCATCAATAAACCAAAATCCATACCAATGCAAAATATGTAAGATTAATAGTTTTTTTTTTTTTTTAGATTTAAATTATCTAAGATTTAAAGTGGCAGGGTCATGTGCTGTCGCTCCCTTTGGGGGAGGGGGCCAAGTAGGCACAGAGTCAAACCACACAGACTCTGGGAGAATGTTGAAACAACAAGCTCAATTTATGCAGGAAGAGGCAAACCTTATATACCTTCCACCCTGCCCTGTGGGAAGGTCTGATGAACATGCGGCTGCTGTTGTGACATGGCTGCCTCTAATTGGTCCAGGTCATCTCCAGTTCATGTGTCAGCTGCTGTTGCTAAGGCCCTCAGGCAGACCCACGTTGGCTCTCAGAAAGTATCTTTTTTTACTGGTTTGAACTGGCTAGCCATAAAGCCTGTCAGGGATGAATCATTCCACAAAAGTAGACTCAGTAATCTATCCTTTTATCGTATCATTTCTATATCCTATCCCCTTCTTTAGAAAGAGATTGACTATGACCATAAATTGTTTATAACCAACCCACTTTAAATGAAAATAAACATTCATAAAAATATTTTGGGAGCTTAGGCATAGTTTTCTATATTATTTCCTGATGATTGGGGGCACTGGTAATCTTATGGAGATCCTGAGAAAATTTAGAATTATGATTAAATATTGGCTATTGTAGTCTATGAGATTGCATTGTCTCAGCCATTTGCCTTGAAGCTATTCTGGATGTTGGATCATCAGGATCATTGCTATCACTGGAAATCTTTCAGGGGGTCTTGCTCAAGCAAACCATATTAGCTGGAAAGCAATCCATACATTCTCATCTTCTATGGAAACAAAAGTAGAACCTCTTTTCCAAAGCAACATATCTTTAGATCCAAATTTTGGAGTCAAGATATCTTTAAAATATATCTGTTGTTTTAACTTAGTAACCCCCACAATCAAATGTCTCTCTGTAGTTAGCATATTAACAGTCAAATAATTCAAAGAAAACACAATGATATCCATAATTCAGACTGTATATTTTCCATCATTAATTTTTATATATTACTTTATTATTTTTTAAGACTTTATTTTTATGACGATCTATATATACCCTTTCTCTTCTCTCTTACAAGCCTACATACATTTTTTTTTTTAAAACATACTGTGTTGAGATTTTTTTTCCATCTGAATTTGTCTTTATTGTATATCTGTGATACTTTTTTGGCCACTGTTTTAAACTGCTAAGTAGCATGGCTAGGACCAAAGCGACAGCTTTGGCTTCTGGCTCCACCCCGTTCGGGTTTTCAACGTGGTGGAGATATGGTCATCACCAAGTCAGGCAGCCATGCTCACCGCCCCAATTCTGACAAGCAGTTTGTCCATGTCAACACCAAGCATCTTTGCATCACATTGCTCACAAACCCCTTTTAAGTGCTCCTTGGCAGGACCTCTCCAGGGAGCTGTCCCTGCTGCCAATGGGAACCAGGAAGTTGAAGTCATCTCTTAAAGGAGCCATGCATCTGTTCACTGCCAGCAAACAGAGCCTTATCTGAAAAAAATGCAGCTACTAAGAAGCTGTGCTTGGCTCCCTTTTTTGTGGGTCTAAAAGCCCTCATTTTTTTTTTATCTTTTATCCTTTATGTGGGTGTATGTGCCCCACATCAGGCATCAAATATAGATGGAAGTTTCTCAGTCCCACCTGGTCTGCAGCTGCAATTTTTTTTATAATAATCACCCAGAGGCTTAATATTAATTACAAACTTTTTGGCCTCCAGCTCAGGCTTGTTACTAACTAGTTCTTTAAACTTAACTAAAGCCATTCCCATTAATCTGTGTTTTGTCATGAGCCTTAGTGACATTACCCGTTCTCTCACATCTTGCTTCTTGGGCAGATCACAGAGTCTCTTTACAGCATCTCCTCCAATTCTGTCTATCTTTTCCCTGTGTATCTGTTTGAATTCCCTGCCTTGCTATATCCTGTCTTGCCATAGGCCAAAGAAGCTTCTTTATTAATCAATGGTAATAACACATACTCACAGAAAGATATCCCATAGCAAAATAGTCTGTTATTCTTTATGAGAGCAGAAGGAGTTTCTGATATCTTATAACTTTACTCAAATTGACAGAAGTTGTTCTGTTTCTTGAAGTGTTTCATTTTCATACTAGTAATAAAGACAGAAGTCTAAAATTACACTTGATAAACATATGAGTAAAACAGATTACTGAACAATCTGAGAAATGAGGAAGAAAAGGGATAGAAAGGCTAAAAGATGATGAATATATTGCATAACCTTTGTGTGATATTCAGCTCAATACAACTTGATATTTTTAAGTATTCAATACCTGTTTGAAGCACCAAGAATGGGAGGAAATGAAATATTATTTAATAGATCATCAAATAAATTTATGCAACTAAGATATGACACAAATCTAAGAATTAAAGTGGGGATAGCAGGATGCTTTTAGTTTTGAATATTTAGTTCTATTGGTCTACATGTCTGCTTCTGTGCTTAGCTGCATATAGTGTTTATTGTTGTGTCTCTGAGATATAATATGAAGCCTAAGATTGTGATGCTTCTAACATTGTTCTTTCTCCTTACAATTGCCTTGGCTGTTCTGGGTCTTTTGTGATTCTTTATGAAATTCAAGATTGCTTTTTCTACTTCTGTGAAAAGTGTCTTTGGGATTTTATTAAGATTTCATTGAATATATATCAGATTGGTTTTGGTAATATAACTATTATCATTAACCCCGATATTTCATGAGTGAGGGGAATCATTCTTCTTCAATTTCTTTGTTTTATGCCTCAAACTGAAAGATATCCTTGAATTTTTGGCTATGTTTATTCCTAAGTTTAAGCAAGTGTAAATGGAATTTTTTCCTCATTCCTTTTGAGGTGTGTTTGTACTCATCATATGGGAAGTCTACTGATGCTTGCATGCTGTGGGAAGTTTTTCTAGTAGAGACTTTTGAATTGATTTAGGATTATGTCTTCTACAAACAGGGAAGATGTGATTTCGTTCTTTCTTGTATCACTTTTCTTTCCTTCCCTCATTTATATCACTTTATTTCTTTTTCTTACATGATTAGAGTGGTTAAGACTTTGGTCTGTATAGGAAATAAGAACAGCTTGCTTCATTCCTGATTTCAGTTAACTCCTTTTCTTAGTCAGCAGCCTAAATTCAATCTCCAATCCCACCCCCAAGAGGAGAAAACAAACTGCTATAAAAGAACATTAAGAAACTGTACAAGACACTAGTAAAAAAAGAAAATTCTGTCAAATCCAGAGAAAGGGAGAAGATTCAGGCACAAAAAGGAAAAAGAAACAAGTTTCCAAAAATAATTAAAACCATATTCTGATATAGGTGAACACATGGGGAGGAATAAAGCATAAAATATTAAAATAAAAAATGTGAAAATACGCTAAAACTACAGGAAAAAGACAAAATGGGATGCATAGGCAGAAAAAATGGGGAGAGAGAGAGAGAGAACATTCATGCTGATGGTTGTACTCCAAATGTGATGAGAGTGTGAGACTCAGCCAAGTACAGTAGTCAATCCAGTGCTGGACCTATCTTCTTCACAGTTTTAAGAGATCCTTTGTATTAATCATCCTGCTGGAGGGATGAGCTTCTGAGTTCTTTCTAATTCACTGTAGTAATGAGTAGAAATACTCAGCTCAGAGATTCATCTACTTACTGACCTCCAACTCAGGGCTATTAAGTCCTGTTATTCTTTATTCATAAATTCTGCTCCCACCCATAAGTTGTGGGATTAGTTAACTTTTCCTATAGATTTCCCTCCCTCAGCCAAGCCTTCTGATACCTGCACAATTCAACTTACAATTGTCTGGCCACTCCATTGTCAACATCAGCCTCTCAGGGGTTTCTCTCAGCCTGCCTTTCTCTTTTGATTCCTTGTCCTCACTGTTCAGCATTTGCATTAATTTTTCATCAGCTATATTTATTTTCTCAAAGTGTAAACACTATACGGATATGGAGTATAAAGTGAGAAAATATGAGTTGGAAATTTGTCCACATACCTTTGTGTGTACAGAGCCTTCAAAAGCTCTCATGTTGTTACTGTCTTGTTATAGGTGGCAGTGGTGATGGTAGTGTGTGTGTGTGTGTGTGTGTGTGTGTGTGTGTGTGTGTGAATTTTCTATAAGGATTGGGAAGAAGTGAATATAAATCTTTAGTTATAATAAGGAGTTCATGTTGATACAATTTATTGTCAGACGTGATAGAACTTCAAAGCCTTCCTCTTTGTTGAGGTTGATATTAACTTGTGACTAATCTGTTGTTAGTTGGAATAGTTCTTTTCACGAATTTTTCTGAAGTTTTGCTTCAGCTTGTAATGTATTAGCTCCTGGAAGTGGGCTTTGTTAAGTGAATCTTCACTTTTTGGAAACCAAAACGACCCCCAATGATGCTGATCATATTTGATATACATTTCACTTTCCATTCAACATGAATTGGACATTGTAAAATATATTTGATATTTTCAAGAAAATTAAGTAGTTGAATTGAAAATTGTAGTTAAATGCTGTCTAACACAATTTGTAAATTGCTTTATTCAGCAGCTGATAAAAAATCATAAAGAGGTTATCAACTACTTATTATTAACATTATTATTAGGAGAGATGGCCTAGCACAAACCTTTATCACCTGAAACATTTTTTTTAACTTCTTTTTTGGCACATTCTTTACTATTTCCTTTGCATTAAAGATTTCTGAGGTCATTGAGTCTTAGAGAAAGGGGCCAAATGTTAATGATATTTCCAATTCATCAAAAACTTTATAACATATACTGAATTCCATGATTAATGAAAGCCTCAGTATTTATAAATAACCTAAAATTCCTTTCTAATTAGGTATCCCTAGCTCACATAAATAGGCTAGAGAGAAGCAGACAACATTGTTTTAATGCCATTGATTTTAGTGTTCCTTATAGGTAAAAATATGTAGGTTGAATAAAATGTGTAAAGTACTGTATTTCAAATTAATCAGATGAGTAAAAATGAACACACTGGAGCATGAGGTGTTGGGGTTGCATTGTAAACATGTCGGTTGGGACTGGGTACCCACACATCAACTTGTTTGCTTCATTTTGATCAGTTGTGGATTTCTGTGATGGTTTCCATCTATAGAAATAAGAGCTTCTTAGATGAAGAATTCAAGTTTACTTGTCTGTGGGTATAAGTTAGAAAATTATGTTGGTTTAAGAAAATGGCAGTTGTAGATTCTCTCTATGACCTCTACGGCAATGGGTAGTTGGCTATGTTTACAGTATAAGGCATACATATTCTCCTATTATGTTCAATTAAAAAGATATTAGTTAGTCCCAAGATAAAAGCCCAACTACTACACCATTGGGGATATCTTGTCCAGTTATTCTTGTGGTTCATAGGCCTCACAGCTGTGTAAAAAGAACTATTGATTGCTTTTCTCACTCGGATGATTGCCTAGCACCTTCTGATATTATGAGGATCCTCAGAGAGGAGGCTTTCATATTAGATCCAGCTCCTTTCTTTTAACTCCCATGTCTAATGTGTGATGTCTATAGCATCATGACTTCACAGAAGAGAAGGTAGAAGTATTGCAAGAACTGAAGGACCACAATGCCATGTGCTACATAGCATTTTCTAGACACGACAGGAAAGTTGAAATTGTGAAATGTCAACAATGGTTTCACCTAAACAAGACTTGTAAAATGACAAAACTATTTGTTATGCTAATATAGATAGCAGCAATTTCACAATGTCTCACCCCTAGAAGAAGAGCTGGAAGCAATCAATGGTGGCTAAGAGAGGGAAAAGTTACCATTTTTCCCTCATGGAGAAGAACCCTAACAAGTTCCAAACATATGCACATCTGAGCAACATAAAATGTATTTGGTAGTTTGTATGTATTTGTATGTTTGTGGATGTAACAGTAACAATAATAATTGAAGAAAAAGTCATGAATTTGAAAAGAAGTGAGAATCAACAAGCAATGATTAGCAGGGGGAAAAGAATGAGTGGGAATAATATCAATATAGTATTTACGTATAAAATTATCAAAAAAAGGACTAACACACCAGTTCTTAGTAAATTAAACAATTGGCAGTCTAGACCAGGATTTACTGGTTGTGTCTACTGATGTCTGTGTTCTAATGTGTGTGGAGTTAGACAGTTACTGGAAGAATGAGGTATTTTTCCTCCTCCACAGTGCCTCATATCATCCAGCAGGCTAACTGGACTACATAGAAATCCTCCCTGGAGATAGTGACAGTGTGCTTGGCACAATGCAGACTCCATGCAGTTTCCCCGAGTACAGAAAGACTTCACTTCTTAATGGGAAGGATTTTAAAGAATTTTATTATTTTGTAACTCACCACATAATTAAAATGTAGACAGATTTTTAAATAAATTGCTGTGAAGGTCTTAAAACCATTTTTAATTCTAAAAACAAAATCTTCATGTTTCATAATCTAAAAGAAAAGTACCTATGACTTTCATAGTAGTATTTGCTTTGAAAATCACTCAAATACATTGATAGTTTACTAACATTTTCAGAAAATTATAGGAAAAGCATATCATTATTATTGAAAATAGTAATTGTTTTAATGAAGTGGCTAAATATCATGCCACCTGTATTTCTTCTATGTTCATTATATTTTTAGCATTTTAATCATTATTCCAGCAAGAAGTCATCTAATATTGAAGGAGAAATGAAATTTTTTCTGTGATAAAAGCAAACTAAAGGTATTTATTAACACCAATCCAACTCTGGAGAGGATACTTCCACCTGAAGTAAATCATAAACATACCCAAATGGTCTCAAGGAGAAAAAAAAACAAACCAATGACAGGGCAGGTAAGGAAACAGATCCAAGAAAATACTATAAACTCAACAGAATGACAGGAGTTAATGTAAATATTCCAATAAAAAGTTCCAATACTAATGATCTCATTTTCCCCCAATAAAAAGATGCAAAATACTAGATTGAACTATATAACTGAATCCATTGTGCAGCTACCTCCAAGAAGCACACCTTACCATCCATGATAGGCAACACCTTGGGGGAAATGTATGAGAAAAGGTATTCTGAACTAAGAAACAAGAACATGTTGCTGTTTCAACATTAGATAATATTTACTTTAAACAAACAAACAAAAACAGTTACCAGAAGGCAGAAAAAAAGGTAGCTCTCTGCTAATTAAAGAACATCTACCAAAGAGGATGTTGCAAGCCTAAAAATATGCACCACAAACATAAGAACACAGAAATTCTTAAAAGACTTGATACTAGATCAAAACATAGAAAAGCAAAAACACAGTATTTATGAATGATATAAATATCCCACTCTCACCATTAGACAGGTAACTCAGACAAAAACTAAACAGAGAAACTGTGGAGTTAGTAACAATGTAACTCAAGTGGATTTAACAAACATTGACCAATGGTATAAAGGCAGTGATTAAAATTCCCCTGCCCTAAATAATTGCATTATCTGATGATTTAGCACAGAATTCTATCAAACTTTTGAAAAAAAAATGTAACACAAATACACCTGGAACTGTTCCTTGAAATAAAAAAAAAAAGCAAGGAACACTCCTTAACTCTTTTTTAAAAAACAGTGTTATTGTGGTACTAAAACCAGGTAAAAACTCAACAAAAAGACAGCTCTTGAGTTACTCTTCCTGAAAACACACAGATGTAAAACTTCTCAGTGAGACACTTGCAGACTGAAAGTACTGCAAATTTATTTCCATGCTCCTGGAGAAGAAAGTAATCATCATAACGTCTAGCTGTTATCCTAGATCCTGCAAGCCACAGGATCCACAAAGCTCTTACATTTTATATTATGATAACTTTCTTCCCTGTATTTTAACAAACTATGCTTTTTAAAAAGAGAGAGAGAGAGAGAGAGAGAGAGAGATGATCACGTTTAAAACATTGAATACTATGATGATGTCATCTTTATCCTAGCAATGTAGAAATGTAGAGAAGATTCCACATTCATAAGTAAGTACTTGCAATCTACCACACAGCATCAAGGCCAGAAAAACCACATGATCATCTCATTGGATGCAGAAAAAGCTTTGAGGAAATTCAAAATCCACTCAGAATAAAATTTCTAGAAAATCTGGGGATACAAAAGACATATCTCAAAACAAGAAGCCCAAGGGTAATAGCATGCTAAAAGAAGAAAAAGTTGAAGGATTTCCAATAAGTCAGGAACAGGACATCGGTATTCCCTCTCTTTACTCCTGGTCACCTTAATGCTTTAGATTTTAACTACAACAAGAGGTAGGAGATTGACACATAAGATACCAATGGGAAAAGAAGTCAAAGAATCTTTATTTGTAGATGATATGAGTCTGTACAGAAGCCATTAAAAACTTATTTCAGACTTCTTCTAGACTCTTCCCTGTACAGTTGATAGCCATTTTCAACAAAGTACCATGATGCAGAATTAAAACACAAATATCAGCAGTCTACCTATATTGCAACAGCAAATGTACTGACAAAAATTATAAGGGAAATAATGCCATTTATATTGGCCTCAAAAACGTTATAACAAATATAAATAAGGCAGAAAGTGGCTAAATATCATGCCATCTGTATTTCTTCTATGTTCATTATATTTTTAGCATTTTAATCATTATTCCAGCAAGAAGTCATCTAATATTGAAAGAGAAATGAAATTTTTTAAAAAGACATATACAAGGAAGACTTGGTGTCGCTAAGGAAAAATATTGAAGAAGAAACCAGAAGATGGAAGGCCAACCCATAAGAGACTTTCAAGCTTATAAAGCACAGTGCATATCAAACTAAATGCGGGAGCCTGTATTTTTGGAAAGCTTATACTAAATAATAATCCAATATTAATTGCTTCACTGAAATATTTTTTTCTTTTAATTGTTGGAAGATCTGCCATTTTATCTATCCAAATTTGGTATAAATATTTTTATAAATATGTTTTATAACATTGGCTTTAAAAAAATCTAAAACATGAGGAGATGTTGTTAACCCTGGGATTCACCAGAGAAAAACCAGTTCTACCATCTTAGCCAAATTAAAGCAAGTTTTTATTAAAATGTTAAATCCTGACCAAGACAGAATTTGGTCAGGACCAGTCTTGGAAATTTCCTAGCTGAGTGGCTTTAAGACATATGTTGTTACAACTTACATAGACAAAACTCATAGGTCACCATATTTTCCCATGAGGCATTGTTATTTTTAAGAACTACAACTCCCAGCATTCCAGGAAGTTACCTGGTCCGTGGGCAGGTAGAACTTACAGGTTAATTTAGGGTCTAACAGATGTTTATAGAATATGTTTCTACTATGGTTTAAATGACAATTGAAGTGGTTGTTAAAATTGTGGAATTTTCCCATACATATGGAATATACTTTCAAAAATATTTCTAACTGATTTCATAAAGATTTATTGTGCTAAGAATATACATTTGTTTGCAAGAGAAAACTATAATGTACACCTAGCTCTACATATTGGTAAGTTATTTTGGGACATGTTTTAGAAAGATTCAAATAAAAATATGCTATTAAACATTATACAATTGTGGGTATTATTTACATCTGTAGGCATATGAAAATGTTATCATCAAGGGATTTCAAATTCAGCACCATAGTAACTAACAGAAATATGTCAGTGTGCATACAGTTAGGAAAAGCACCACTCAGTTTGGTTTTGTTATAATAAGTCCAATATCTTCCGTGTGTGTGTGAAACAATCTAAAAGACCAATAAGGTTGTGAATGAACTATTGTTTTGGATCCAAACTGAATAATAGAAACACAATATTAATTATTTTATTGCTATAATTATAGCAAGAGATTTCCTTTTACTTCTCCCCCCCACTGCCACTTTTATTCAAAATAGATTCTTTTTCTCACATAATTTATCCTGATTATGGGTTTTCCCTCCCTCTACTCCTCCCACTTCCTCTCCACCTTCCCACTAACCAGATCCACTTCTTTTCTGTCTCTCTTAGGGAAAAAAAGCAGTCTTCTAAGGGATAATTGAAATGAACAAAATAAAATAAGATAAGATAAAATCATATAAGAATTGGACAAAATGAACAAACATAAGGAAAGGAACTCAAGAGAAGTAACAAGAAACAGACCCACTCATTTTCACACTCAGAATACCATAAAAACACTAATTGGAAGTTATAATAACAAATGATCTGGTGTAGACTCATGCAGGCTCTGAGCATTTTCCATCAGTGTTCAAAGGGATTGTGACTGGATTGGTGTTTAAGCTTCTCTTTTGTTAGCATACAAAGTACCTTATTGTACCAAAGACACTGCAAGGTAGGGTTAAGGGCTCCATGTAGGCATTAGATACACTTCTCCATCTTCAATGAGCTGTCTTCAGCAATGGGGCCTTGCTGTCAGTTTGCAGAGGGCAACCTCAACCTATGGTGTTGGCAACAGCCAGGATTGCTTAGGGATTCCCATGGAACCCCTTTGGCTGATAACTCCAAGATTTAGAATGTGAACATAAGCAACACAATGCACACAGAGAAGCCTGGCAGACCATAGCTTAACTGTAAGGATCACTTGTACTCTGGGGAAAAAATGGTGTTAATTAATTTGATGTTTTTCCACTAGAATCTCAAAATGTGTAATAAATTATTTTGATGGCTTTGCATTTATTATGGTTTGCTTTTATTTCTACAAAAGTCATTAATTTTGGAGACAATTCTATAGGCAACTGAAAATTTGTATTCTATATCTGCTTGATGAAACATTTGGAGATATCTTTTACATTTGGAGAAGTATACTTTTGCTCTGACATTCTAATTTTATTTTTTTTAAGTTTGGAACACCTATATAAAGATAAGAGTAAAGGTATTGAACTTTCTCATTATTATCATATCAGGATTTCAGAATCTATGGGACTTTTTCGTTGCCTTTTGCCATTTCTTTTATCAAATTGGGAGCCCCAACATTTGTTACATAAATATTTAATAGTGTTATGTATTTTTGGTGTATTCTACCCTTTCCTTGTATGCGGAGCTCTTTTACTCTTTTAATTAGGCTTCATTTGACTTTTACTTCATCATACATCAAAACAGCTATCATGGCTTCTTTGGGAATCTTATTCCCAGAATCTCAGTTTGTGGGTCACTCTTCAACTGAGATCTGTTTCTGAAGAATAGAAGATAATCAGATGTTGTTTTTAAATCCAATAGCCAGTCAACATCTCTTTTTTTTAAAGAAACTTCTATTCATTTTACATACCAACCACAGATCTCCCTCTCCTCCCTCTTCTCCACCCCCCCCCAACATTCCTAGCATTCTCAACTCCTCCAAGGCAAGGCCTCCCATAGGACATAGTACAGCCTGGTACATTCAACTGAGGCATGTCCAAGCCCCTCCCCCTGCATCAAGGCTGTGCAAGGTGTCCCACCATAGGCACTGGGCTCCAAAAAGTCCACTCATGCACCAGGCACGAATCCTGATCTCACTGCAAAGGGCCCCAGTTGTATAGTCAAGCTATACAACTGTCTTACCTATGAAGAGGGCCTAGTCCAGTCCCATGGAGCTATTGGTCCACAGTACATGAGTTCCCACTAGTTTGGTTTGATTGTCTCTGTAAGTTTCCTCATCATGATCTTGATGCCCCTGGCTCCTAGAATTCCTCTTCTCTCTCTTCTACTGGACTCCTGAAGCTCATCCTGGTGCTTGGCTGTGGATCCTTATATCTGCTTCTATCAGTTACTAGATGCCCCTCAAGCAGAGAATGGATAAAGAAAATGTGGCACATATACACAATGGAGTACTAATCAGCAGTAAAAAACAACGACATAATGAAATTTGCAGGCAAAAGCATGGAACTAGAAAATATTATCCTGAGTGAGGTAACCCAGACTCAAAAGGACAAACATGGTATGCACTCACTCATAAGTGAATACTAGATGTAAAACAAAGAATAACCAGTCAACATCTTTTAATTGGGGGTTTAAAGCCATATGGGACTATATTTTTATTGAGAGAGGTTTGCTATTTCCTGTGGTTTTCAGGTGGCTTCTGTTGTTGGATACATTATGGACAGCTCTTTTGTTCCTCCAGAATTAGTGTATGAGGTTTGCTGAACTGCTGTGTTGGACACAATGGATTCTTTCTCAGTTCTTATTCATTCATCAAGGGCTCTCATAAAATATCTTTCCTCTACAGTCTTGTTCTTCTTTTGTGTATGATATACATTTAATTGTTTTTTGTAGTACTGGATGGTTGTCATGGATTGCCTTCATTTGTGCTTATATAAAAATGTTACTTTTAAAGTTGGTACCATTTTCATTTTTAAAGAATGTATTTTGATGATATTCTCTCACTTCCCACATATTTCCTGCCCTCTTATCGACCCAATTTCATCTTCTCTCTCTCTCTTCAAAACAAAACGATGACAGCAAAAAAAAAAAATAATAACCACCAAGACTAAACAAGAAAACCTGCCTAAACAAAAAAAAAATGCATATACAACACTTCTCTCCCCCCACAGACACACAAAAATGAACAAAAACCACAAATCAAAATAAAACATGGAGTCTATTTTTGTTGGTTGACTACTCCTGAGCATGAGGCCTGCTGTGGAATGAATTGATATACCAGGTGTTTCTCCATTAGAAAAATCTGATTTTCTCTCTCCCAGTAACTATTTTTTGAAAATAGCTTCCTCATATTAGGGCCAACACAGAATATTCTTTTACATTGATTGCCTTTTGTAGCCGTGGCTGTGGTGTGGGAGAAGGGTTGTTAGTATCTATATTTTAGCAAGTGGAGTCGGTGTTCTTTCTGCCCAGAGGGATTCTTATATGGGAACACTACTCTCTACAGGGTCCCTAGTCTGACCCTACCAGAGGCCAGCTTCACTTTTGTTTCTGAAATTTGGGGATTGTTGTTTCTACATGCTGGGATTTCTGGATTTCTGCAGTGGAGGCTAAGGAGAGGCATGGAAAAATCTGTCTGTCTCTGGTTGTCCTTTAACTCGATGTTCTCTTCTTGGCTGTGCCTAGTGGTGAGATTACTCTAAGATCATCATAATCATAACTGTTACCTTCCCATGCAGTTCATCCAGACAATGACTGTGAAAATCCCATCTCAGAATATTATCTCTAGGGTAGATATGGGGACTCTCACCTTGGGGATGCTTCAACATACCCCTGCCTTGATCACTGCAGCCTGATTTCCTTGCCATGCAGTGTACCAACCACTGTTTAAAAGTGCACAGCCTGATCAGACCTCTCTCCTTATCTTTGCTGTTTCAGCACCAGTGCCAGTGATGAAATAATACCTCCTTGACAGCTGCCACTGACGCTGGCATGAAGTGAGCATCATGGTGCAACTGCCTCTGGTGGGAAGCCATTCTTTGTTATTTTTTAATTAAATTTTTTCATTTATTTTACATGCCAACTACAGTTTCTCCTCCATCATCTCTTCCCAATCTCTCCCCCCATCTTCTTTCTACCCCCTCCCTCATCCATCACTTTTCCATGTCCATTCAGAATGGGGCAGGCCTCCCACTGGAGTCAATAAACCACAGCATATCAAGTTGAGGCAGGACCAAACTCCTCCCCTGCATCAAGGTTGGCTGAGGCATTCCAGCATTGGAATGAGTTCCCAAAAGACAGCTCAAGTGCCAGGGAGAGGTCCTGATCCCACTGCTAGAATCCCCACAAACAGATCATGCTATTTTGCAGGGAAAATCCTGTCTAAACTTATATTTTCATTGGTTCTTATAAGAAATATATTTTATATTTTAAAAACATTTTTCTTATCTTGAATCAGATCACAAAGGGGTAGAGTATAATCTACTGGGAAATCATCTGAAATGTCTTTCCAAGACAAAGACTAAAATACTCATATTATTAAACAAATAAGGATATACATCTACACACATATAGATATTCATCTGTGTAACCTATTGTGGCTATTATAGAATGTACACTCATGCATACACACACACACACACACACACACACACACACGTGCGTGCACACACACAATAAAAGAGCAAAAGAGAAACACTCAAGAATGCCTACATTTATAGCAGAATTTCCAGGCTCAGCATATGAAAAAATGATTAAGTGATTCTTAGAAACTACTACTGTAGCTTTAAGGGAAAAGGGGAGACTGTGAGAAGAGCATGGAGTTATTAAACAGAAGGTCAAGAGCATGAGGGGTGACTACTCTAAATGAGTTAATAAATTTAACTTGGAGTTAATACCTTTAAAAGTTCCCTAATCCACACTATGCTTTCTTCTTATTATTTTTTTTTCCATTTGTAAGTCTATTAAGTCTGAGAGCATGCCAAGATCTTTGGGGGAATGGCATTTTTTGCCAATATTTGCATGTTCATGTAACTTCACAAATAGAAAGTAATAGTTAATATTATACTGGGCAGGCTAAGCATTCCAATAGGTGAGTAGGGATTAGCTGCCTTCTGATTATAAACATGGCTCTTAGAGTATAATCCCCAGGAACACTTTGCTCCTGTGTTTTTAATGACCCTTAATAGCTTAAGTCTGCACAGAGCACACATGAATGTATTTATATTTGTATTGATATATATTTCATGTATCAATTTCTATTCCCTAGCTGAAATTTATGTTGTGAATTACTATGCAACTCTTTTGTCTAAAATGTAATTATCTAATTATGTGTTCAGGGATATGACATAGCTAGACTCATAGAGCACCAATTCACAGGCATTTAATTTTTGTTTTTAATAAGAGACTATGAGAAAAGGGATCTTTTTCTTCTGGCTAGGGATGCAGTACTCATGCTTAAGAGGTACTTTTAGAATTGGAATTTTCTTTGCCAGCTCCTCTGGGCATGTCATTAAATGGTTGTGGCACTACAGGGCAGTTTTTTCCTCAGACATGATCCTTAAGGAAATTCTGTTAGTAAATCACAGGCTAAGAAGTCATGTAATGTTTTCCTAAAGTAAATATGTAACATCAAATAGTGCCAACACATACAGTCTCTGTCTTTATTAAGGATGATAAACTCTTTTTGCGGTATACTTTTGCAGACTCACTGAGTTAGAAATAGCAAATGCTAACTATGGTTCATGCAAATAATTGGCTGAGTCAATGATACTGTGGAAGTTTAGAATGATTGTCCAGTCATCATTAAAATGGGATTCTGTGGAAACCTGCCAGATCCCCCTGTGCACAGACTTTGGAAAATTTTAAATGAAAAGTTACTAGTTCTAAAACAAATGTTTAATATTTCTCTGATAATGTTGACCCTGTTAAAACTGTCTTGGACCTCTAGTAGATGAATGAAAATCTGGTTTAAAAGTTGGTGTATCCAATACTATGTCTCATTTATTAGAAGTTCTACACATTTATCTCTTCATTTCCTAGTATAGTAAATAAATCATAACTCATAGTTTAGTTTGATTGACAAATGCCTTGGGCACTTCTTAGTGCCTAGGTAATATAGTGCACACAGTCAAACTTTCCTTGTTCCTTAACTGGTTTCAACAATAACAACAATAATAGAAATAATAATTATAGAGTTATTTTAGAAGGAAAAGCCCAATATGAGGACAATACATTATGGGGAATTTCTCATCTGAATAATAGGTTTAAAAGTTTTCTCAAGTACGGAGATCATTCGATTGAACATCTGCTTTCCAGCTGTGCATATTGACATATTACCATGTTTGTATTCCGTTATATTCTAAATATACCCATAAGTTTATATGAGTTTAAGTACCTAGTTTTTTGACAGTGTCTTGATTGTGAAAGATATAAAAATGTCAAAAATTCTGTAGGCCAAATTATGCACAAAATATCATATTTCCTTTTACTCCAAAGACATGTGCCTCTGGACAATTACGCCATTCTCTACTCACACCTTGTTCCAGATGGGATCAGAAAATTAAAAGGAAATAAGTTCTCATAATTTACTTATTTCTGGAATTCTTATAGTTTCCTGATTTTAAATTAGATTGTCGTTAAATTATGTTATCAATAGAAAAGTTATTTTGTACTTGCTCAAACTTCTAAAAGTTGGCTTTTAGGTACTCAATTTAGTTTATTTCTTCTTTTACAATAATTTATATACTTAGTAATTGCTTTCAGAAAAAATCCAATTAGATGGAGATTAAGTTATTTTAAGATTGTTAAATCCCAAGTCAAGTCTTAGAGAATTCAGTCTAAAGTAGCATACTGAAACAATCTGTACTGAGAAAGTAAGGCATGCTGATCTAAACATATGTAACCCAGCATCTTGTCTAATATGGCAACATTAAATGTATTCTACTATTTTAACAACAACAAAAAAATCCCAAATAAGATGCTGTTTCCTTCCAATCAGCCCTTACTGTTACTGTCACCATAGCAACTAAATAGCTCAGAGTTGCAGCCTAAACAAGGGACCAAATAAGATGAGCTTATGAGCTATTGCGTTATCAGTGTTCATAAGCTGGCAATTCAAAACCGCTCAAGTCATACCCACAGAGGAAAATCTTTTATTCTCTCTTTCCCTGACCAAAACTATGGTTAATAAAAGCATTCCACCATGTTCTAGGCTTTATGGATTAAACTGCTTAAGAAGTGGGATGATGTAACCTGAAGGGACCATGTGCTCATCATTGTCCCAGGACTCACTTCATGTGGCAATCTGCTGGCTTGCAAGGTAATATACAATAGAAAATGAGCTTTATTGATTGATTGGTTTAATTTCATTAAATGACACTAAGGAAAAGTGGCTTACTCCCCCCCCCTTAACTATGTATGTAATTAGGAGAATATCATATATGAGATTTTTATGTAGGACAGATTAAGAGTGCTCAGGAAAATGAGATCTATAAACAATAGACTTTGAACTTCTTCAGCTTTTCAGATTCCTCAAAGAACAGTGCAATTCATGAGATGTTTCCAAAATGCCCGAATTTATTATAATTCAGAGAGCAACATACTCCTATTTATCAATATGCTTTAGATATAAAAGTGATTTAAAGATAGGAATAAAATGAATAACAATTAACTATTCTTATCTACCTTATAAAGTTCCATTTGCATTGTATCTTTTAACTCACTATAGTTTTCCCTGTTTTAGAGATGACTATGTTTGTTCATCTGTGAATAATTCACTTTCCAAATTTAGGAAGACAAAGAGCTGAGGTTTGAGACCAAACACTCTAACACCATAGTCCATTATCATGCATTAAATACTATTTAAAATGTTTTATATTGCCCAGAAGATTCAATAATATGGCTAAAAATACAAATTACTGCCCATTTTCTATTGTCCTTCATCACTATGTATTAAATGCTCTGTTTTTTCTACTCTACCTGGCTTCTTCATGTCAAGCCTTCCTAACTAAAGCTCTGTCTATTTACATTACATCAGCATTAATTTTGTTTACATTAAATTGCATTTTAAATGACAACCTTTGAATGCTTATCGTTTATATAGTCTTCCTTCACTGTGCTTTCACTGATAACATATGCTACCAAACATTGTACTTAGCTCTTCCAAGACAGCAAAAGTTTCTTTTCCTGCAGGACAAGAGGTTGCAGGATGGAGGGAACTCATGCATCTTAGTTAGAAGGGGCACCCAGGAAGACACTTTTGAGGATGAACACATGCCAGAGATGAAAAGAGCATGTTTGAGAAATTCTCCTCATAGGTGAGAGAGAAACAAACAGACAAGCATCAGCTCTAGTTCTGTTCACAGTAGCAAGAAGAAAGCAATATTGGAGAGTCATGGGTACCAGGGATATCTCCACTGAGCAGGAAACAAGTCCATCTTTACGATCAGCTGAGGCGATGCTGGGTAGAACCACTGCAAACTCTAAGAAAGCAAAAGGCTTCTTGTGTAGAAGGAAATTAGAAATAAAATGAAGATTCAATTATCAGTTAAAAGTTTGTTACATGAAATTAAATTAAGCTGAATTTCTTCTCTAAAAAAGTTATCTAAAATTCTAAAATAACTCACAAACCATATTCACTAATTGTTTTTCTCTTAAGCATCAACTAAGACCCTGTTCATAAATAGTACACTAGATTATAAAAGTATATGCTTTTACCTGGAAAGTGTTAATTTTCTCCCTGATACTTTTGATATATTTTTGGAGAGCTGGGGTCTTTGCTAAGTGAGTTAATATAACTCTAAGTTGTTAGAGGAGACAGCAGCTCCAGGATCAACATCAGAACCTGGCATGCAGATGGGCAATGAGAAGACTCATGCCTATGAGCCTTCAAAGATTATAAATGAAACACTAAGTGAGTACAGTCAGTACATGTAACTACAACATAACGTTACTAATTGTCTGCTAAAATGTCCAGAACTGCTACTGGAGTCAGAATGTAGAAAGGATACAGAAGTAAACAGAAAAAGAATCACTTATTTTGTATATGAGAGTTTTTTTTTTAATTTTTCATTTGTTTTGACAGGGTTTTATGTGCCTGGATTAGCCTCAAATTTACCATGTATTTGAGGATGATTGGAATTACTCTTCCTTTCCTCTGGAGTACTGGTTTACCCCACCACATCCAGTTTATGCAGTGGTGGGGACAAACTCAATTCTTTATGCCTACTAGGTAAGTACTTTGCCAACTGAGCTACATCCCTAGCTTTCAGTTCAATTCTAAATACTAAAGGAGAGATTATCCTTCACAGGCTGGCTATGTGGTAAGATATTCTACACCAAGTTGAGTGTAGAGCGATCAAGAATACTCCAAGGAAAGCCTGTCAGGACATGGAAGTTCACGAATCAGACAAGTGGAATGTGCAGACTTTGGCAGATAACAGATGATGAGTAAGCCTGGTGTTTGAATTTTATTCTAAAGACACATGGGGGGGCACAAAGGAGTTGAACACAATCAAAACACAGCTCTTTGGAGTTTTTATAGAAAGTTTCACTTTGAATTTATTTTTAGCAAGTACTATACAGGAATAATCAGGCGCCAAGGCAGCCTGGGGATCAGTAGGCCATTCACAATAATTTAGATGAGGAATGGTGCAGCTGGTAACAGATAGTCAGGATCAAGAGGAGACACAGTGGAGCAGGGTGAAGAGTATGCTCAATTGGAAGTGGTGTTGGGTAAGTTTTCTCTGACATTGAAACATTCCATCCTGCAGGAAGCTCCTTAAGCAGGAAGGGTAAAAGTCTCAAAATAGCTTCAGGATGTCCCTGAAACTAACTAGATTCACTACATCCCATGCCTACTCCTAAACCCCTGCTGCTGCCACCAGAATAGGCAATAAAAGCTGGGAGTCTCTCCTAGATGAAATAAAGCTGAGCTGCCAAGAAGACTGTGAGATCAGTCCAGCTTCCCTAGAAGAAGCAGAACCAGGTGAGCTGCCTGGAAACTCAGGCACCCGGAAGGAACACTCTCCAACTTATTGAGCTATATGCTGTATAGTGAACTCCAGGTTCCCAGATTTTGAGAGCTGTCACCCATGCTGGGGTGGGCTTTCTTGGTGCAGTTGTCTTTGAGTCATTTCTGCTCCTGTAAATAGCCCTCAACCAAATTCCAGTAAGTAACTACAATAAAGCTCACGGTTCACCAAGTTGGACTTTGGTGTTATCTGTACTGTGGTTCATTGTGGGCTCCCTATTTGGAGGGAGAAGTTGTGTCTCCCCCGGGGAAAAGTTGTGTTACACAACAGGCAGTCACCACCAAAGAAAGAGAGAAGCAACAGTTTGGGAAGAGCAGCAAGATATAGCTGCATTCATCATGGGATACAAGGCCTTTCTAGGTTCCCCAGGTGCTAAGGCTCAAGTGAGCAGTCCAGAAAACTGTGCACAGAACCACTAAGTGGAAGAGCCAATGGCCCAATGCCTTCTACAGAATGAGAGTGGGATTCGGCAGGAGGATTTGCATCTTCTTGTAATAACGATAATAAATATAGTGTTATTTAGACACTCGCCTTCTTCTATGTCAGGTGAAATAGAAAGAAATGGAAAAACCTGAGCCTACAGTCAGTATTGAATGAGAATTTTATACCTTGTAAGTGTTTCAGTCTTATGATTCTCCAAAAACATATACTATATTTTAAATACATTTTTATGTTTACTAGATTTTTCAGGATATGGTACTACTGTATACCATAGTAGATTTGGAAGAAAAAGGAAAAAAAATATGACTTTAATCTCAGTGGCTGGTGAACTTAACAAATGCATTTAGTGCTGTAACATAACAGATCTCTCTTGTACTTATCTGCAGAACAAGTATTGTGGAACATCCTCAATATGCTGGATTGTTGTTGAAACTGAAGACAGAACACTGAAATAAGGATTTGCTCTTATGGATATTGCATGTCAGAATATGAACGTGGAGTAAATAAAATAAGTAAAAGTCCTTGATGAAAGAATGCTCAGTGAGTTTAAGGGACCACAGGGCAGATGGATGATAAGAATGGCAAGTAAAGGGAAGAAAGGAAAAAAAGGAATGGCATATAGTTGCTTAGATACATCATATAGGCTTAAGCATGTGTCTGTGAAACCTAGATTTTATTTTTGAATGGGGAAATATTTGTAGATCTTTAGTTAAGGAATAATAAAATTTGACATACCTTTTTTTCCCTTTTATTTTATTTTACAATACTATTCAGTTCTACATATCAGCCACGGATTCCTCTGTTCTCTCCCTTCCTGCCCCCCTCCTCTTACCCCCAGCCCACTTCCCATTCCCACCTCCTCCAGGGCAAAGCCTCCCCTGAGGACTGAGATCAACTTGGTAGACTCAGTCCAGGCAGATCCAGTCCCCTCCTCCCAGATTGAGCCAAGCATCCCTGCATAAGCGCCAGGTTTCAAACAGCTAACTCATGCAATGAGCCCAGGACCTGGTACCACTGCCTAGATTCCTCCCAAACAGATCAAGCCAATCGACTGTCTCACCTATTCAGAGGGCCTGATCCAGTTGGGGGCCCCTCAGCCTTTGGTTCATAGTTCATGTGTTTCCATTCGTTTGGCCATTTGTCCCTGTGCTTTATCCAACCTTGGTTTCAACAATTCTGGCTCATATAAACCCTCCTCTTTCTCGCCAATTAGACTCCCAGAGCTCCACCTGGGGCCTAGCCGTGGATCTCTGCATCCAGATCCCTCAGTGGTTGGATGGCATTTCTAGCATGACTATTAGGGTGTTTGACCATCCCATCACCAGAGTAGGTCAGTTCGGGCTATCTCTCAACCATTGCCAGCAGTCTTTTGTGGGGGTATCTTTGTGGATTTCTGTGGGCCTCTCTAGCACTTTGTTTCCTCCTTTTCTCATGTGGTCTTCATTTACCATGGTCTCCTATTCCTTGTTCTCCCTCTCTGTTCTTGATCCATCTGGGATCTCCCACTCCCACAGGCTCTCTTTCCCTCGACCCTCACCCTTCATTACTCCCACTCATGTCCAGATTGTTCATGTAGTTCTCAGCCATTTCTCAGTCATTGTGCAATCCTCATGTCTTCTTGGGGTTCTGTTTTCCAGGTAGCCTCTGCTGGTGATGTGAGTAGCAGTCCAGTCATCCTTGTTCCACCTCTAGTATTCTTCTATGAGTGAGTACATACTATATTTGTCTTTCTGAGTCTGGGTTACCTCACTCAGGATGATTTTTTCTAGATCCATCCATTTGCCTGCAAACCTCATGATGTCATTGTTTTTCTCTGATGAGTAGTATTCCATTGTGTATATGTGCCACAATTTATTTATCCATTCTTCAGTTGAAGGGCATCTAGGTTGTTTCCAGGTTTTGGCTATTACAAACAATGCTGATATGAACATAGCTGAGCAAGTGCTCTTGTGGTATGATTGAGCATTTTTTGGGTATATGCCCAGGAGTGGTATAGCTGGATCTTGGGGGAGATCGATTCCCAATTTTCTAAGAAAACACCATATTGATTTCCAAAGTGGTTGTACAAGCTTGTATTCCCACCAGCAGTGGAGGAGAGTTCCCCTAGTTCCACATCCTCTCCAGCATAAAGTGTCTTCAGTGTTTTTTATCTTAGCCATTCTGACAGGCGTAAGGTGGTATCTCAGAGTTGTTTTGATTTGCATTTCCCTGATGATTAGGGATGTTGAGCATTTCCTTAAATGTCTTTCAGCCATTTGAGTTTCCTCTGTTGAAAATTCTCTGTTTAGTTCTATAGCCCGTTTCTTAATTGGACTGTTGGTTGTTTTGATGTCTAATTTCTTGAGTTCCTTATATATTCTGGATATCAGTTCTCTGTCAGATGTGGGGTTGGTGAAGACCTTTTCCCATTCTATAGGCTGTCGCTTTGCCTTGTTGACCATATCCTTTGCTCTAAAAAAGCTTCTCAGTTTCAAGAGGTCCCATTGATTGATTGTTTCTCTCAGTGTCTGTGCTACTGGTGTTATCTTTAGGAAGTGATCTCCTATGCCAATGCATTCAAGACTACTTCCTACTTTATCTTCTAGCAGGTTCAGAGTAGCTGGATTTATGTTGAGGTCCTTGATCCACTTGGACTTAAGTTTTGTGCACGGTGACAGATATGGATCTATTTGTAGCCTTCTACACTTTGATATCCAGTTATGCCAGCACCATTCGTTGAAGATGCTTTCTTTTTTCCATTGTACACTTTTGGCTTCTTTGTCAAAAATCATATGTTCATAGGTGTCCGGGTTAATGTTAGGGTCTTCAATTCGATTCCATTGGTCCACATGTCAGTTTTTAGGCCAAAAACAATCAGTTTTTGTTACTGTAGTTCTATAGTAGAGCTTGAAGTCAGGGATTGTGATGCCTCCAGAAGTTGTTTTATTGTACAGGATTCTTTTGGCTGTCCTGTGTTTTTTGTTTTTCCATATGAAGTTGAGTATTATTCTTTCCAGTTCTGTGAAGAATTGTGTTGGTATTTTGATGGGGATTGCATTGAATCTGTAGATTGCTTCTGGTAAAATTGCCATTTTTACTATGTTGGTCCTGCCTATCCATGAGCATGGGAGATCTTTCCATTTTCTGACATCTTCTTCAATTTCCTTTTTCAGGGACTTAAAGTTCTTGTCATATAGGTCCTTCACTTGCTCGGTTAGTGTTACCCCAAGGTATTTTATGTCATTTGTGGCTATTGTAAAGGGTGATGTATCTCTGATTGCCTTCTCAGCTTCTTTGTCCATTGTATATAGGAGGGCTACTGATTTTTTTGAGTTGATCTTGTATCCTGCTATGTTGCTAAAGGTGTTTATAAGCTTTATCAGTTCCTGGGTGGAATCTTTGGGATCACTCAAGTATACTATCATGTCATCTGCAAATAGGGAAAGCTTCACTTCTTCCTTTCCAATTTGTATCCCCTTAATCTCCTTATGTTGTCTTATTGCTCTGGCTAGAATTTCAAGTACTATATTGAGTAAGTATAGGGAGAGTGGACAGCTTTGCCTCCTTCCTAATTTTAGTGGAATTGCTTTGAGTTTCTCTCCATTTAATTTGATGTTGGCTGTTGGCTTGCTGTAAATTGCCTTTATTATGTTTAGGTATGTTCCCTGTATTCCTGATCGCTTCAAGACTTTTATCATGAAGGGGTGTTGGATTTTGTCAAATACCTTTTCTGCATCTAGTGAGATGATCAAGTGGTTTTTTTTTCTTTGAATTTGTTTATATGGTGTATTACATTGACCAACTTTCGTGTGTTGAACTGCCCTTGCATCCCTGGGATAAAGCCTACTTGATCATGGTGGATAATTGTTTTGATGAGTTCTTGGAGTCTGTTTGCCAGTACTTTATTAAGTATTTTTGCATCAATGTTCATGAGAGAGATCGGTCTGTAGTTCTCTTTCTTTGTTGTATCCTTGTTTGGTTTAGGAATCAGGGTAATTGTAGACTCATAGAAGGAGTTTGGTAATGTTCCTTCTGTTTCTATTGTGTGGAACAATTTAGAGAGTATTGGTATTAACTCCTCTTTGAAGATCTGGTAGAATTCTGTGCTGAAACCATCTGGTCCTGGGCTTTTTTTGGTTGGGAGACTTTTAATGACTGTTTCTATTTCCTTAGGGGTTATTGGACAATTTAAATAGTTTATCTGGTCTTGATTTAACTTAGGTATGTGGTACCTATCCAGAAAATTGTCCATTTCTTTTAGGTTTTCCAGTTTTGTGGAGTAGAGGTTTTTGAAATATGACCTGATAATTCTCTGGATTTCCTCAATGTCTGTTGTTATGTCCCCCCTTTCTTTCTGATTTTGTTGATTTGGATTCTCTCTCTCCATCTTTTGGTTAGTTTGGATAAGTGTTTGTCTACCTTGTTGATTTTCTCAAAGAACCAACTCTTTGTTTCATTAATTTTTTAAAAATTGTTCTTTTAGTTTCTATTTTATTAATTTCACCTCTCACTTTGATAATTTCCTGGCGTCTATTCTTCCTGGGAGACTTTGCTTCTTCTTTTATAGAGCTTTCAGGTGTGCCGTTAAGTCACTAGTGTGAGATTTCTCCAACTTCTTTATGTGGGCATTTAGTGCTATGAATTTCCCTCTTAGCACTGCTTTCCTAGTGTCCCATAAGTTTGTGTATGTGGTGTCTTCATTTTCGTTGATCTCTAGGAAGACTTTAATTTCTTTCTTTATTTCTTCCTTAACCCATTGGTGATTCAGTTGAGCATTATTCAGTTTCCGTGAGATTGTAAGTTTTCTGTAGTTTTTGTTGTTGTTGAAATCTAACTTTAAACCATGGTGGTCTGATAGAACACAGGAGGTTATTCCAATTGTTTTGTATCTGTTGAGATTTTTTGTGCCCAAGTATGTGGTCAATTTTAGAGAAAGTTCCATGGGGTGCTGAGAAGAAGGTATATTCTTTTTTGTTAGGATGGAATGTTCTGTAGATATCTATTAGGTCCAATTGTGTATGACATCAGTTAAGTCCTTTATTTCAGTGTTAAGTTTTGATTTGGGAGATCTGTCCAGTGGTGAAAGTGGGGTGTTGAGATCTCCCACTATTAATGTGTGGGGTTTTATATGTGGTTTAAGCTTTAGTAATGTTTCTTTTACATATGTGTATGCCCTTGTGTTTGGGGCATAAATGTTCAGAATTGAAACTTCATCTTGGTGGATCTTTCCTGTGATGAGTATGCAATGCCCTCTTGATCTCTTTTGATTGATTTTAGTTTGAAGTCTATTTTGCTGGATATCAGGATGGCTACCCCTGCTTGTTTCTTAAGACTGTTTGATTGGAAAGTCTTTTTCCATCCTTTTATTCTTAGGTAGTCTCGGTCTTTGAATTTGAGATGTGTTTCTTGTATGCAGCAGAAAGATGGATCCTGCTTTTGTATCCATTCTGTAAGCCTATGTCTTTTTATAGGTGAATTAAGTCCATTGATATTAAGGGATATTAATGACCAGTGATTGTTCATCCCTGTTATTTTTGGTGGTAGGATGTGTGTACTTCTCTTCATTGGGGTTTACTGCTGTGACTTCATCTATTGCCTGTGTTTCTGAAGGTGTATCTGACTTCCTTAGGTTGGAATTTTTCTTCTAGTGCTTTCTGTAGGGCTGGGTTTGTGGATAAGTATTATTTAAATCTGGCTTTGTCTTGGAATGTCTTGTTCATTCCCTCTATGATGATTGAAAGTTTTGCTGGGTATATTAGTCTGGGCTGACATCCATGGTCTCTTTGTGTCTGCATTACATCTGTCCAGGTCCTTCTGGCTTTCAAAGTCTCCATTGAGAAATTGGGTGTTATTCTGATGGGTTTGCCTTTATAGGTCACTTGGCCTTTTTCCTTTGCTGCTCTTAATATTCTTTCTTTATTCTGTATGTTTAGTTGTTTAATTATTATGTGGCAAGGGGACTTTTTTGGGGGGGTCTAGTCTCTTTGGTGTTCTATAGGCTTCTTATATCTTCATAGGCATTTCCTTCTTTAAGTTGCGAAAGTTTTCTTCTATGAATTTGTTGAATATATTTTCTGTGCCTTTGAGTTGGTATTCTTCTCCTTCTTCTATCCCTATTATTTGTATGTTTGGTCTTTTCATGGTGTCCCAAATTTCTTGGATATTTTGGTTCATGACTTTGTTGGCTTTAGTGTTTTCTTTGACTGATGAATCTATTTCTTCTACTGTATCTTCAGTGCCAGAGATCCTCTCTTTCATCTCTTGCATTCTGTTGGTTATACTTGCATCTGAAGTTCCCGATCGTTTACTCAGATTTTCTATTTCCAGCATTCCCTCTGTTTGTGTTTTCTTTATTTTTTCAATTTCCCTTTTCAGGTCTTGGACTGTTTCCTTTATTTGTTTCATTGCTTTTTCATGATTTTCTTTCAGTATTTTATTGTTTTCTTCCAGGACTTTATTGTTTGCTTCTAATTTGTTTGCCCTTTCCTCTAGTTGTTTATAGCGTTCTTCCCCCCCCCCCCTTTTTTTTTTGCCTTTTCCTCTACGCAAGCCTCTACCTTCTTCATGATATTATTCATAAGGCTGTTTTCTTCTGCTTCTTCCAATTTTTGATGTTCAGGTCTAGATGTTGGAGGAGGGCTAGGTTCTGGTGATGCTGTATTGCTCTTCATTTTGTTGTATGTACTTCTGCCTTGATGTCTGCCCATCTCCTTGTGCTTCGTTCTTGGTCTTATCAGCGAACTTGGTTCAGACAGAGCTGACAGATTCAGGAAGTCTCTTTCTTTTGTCCAGATGGGAGCTCTCTTGTCCAAATGGGAACTCCGGGGCAGGATGGAAGCTCTTATCTAGAAAGGAAGTCCAGAGCAGGATGGTAGCTCTTGTCCAGACAGGAAGTCCAGGGCAGGATGGGCGTTCTTATTTAGAAGTAAAGTCCCGGGCAGGATGGTAGCTCTTGTCCAGAAGGGAAGACCAGGGCAGGATGGGAGCTCTCTCTCTGGTCCAGAAGGGAAGTTTGGGGCAGGATGGGAGCCCTCTCTGGTCCAGAAGGGAAGTCTGGGGCAGGATGGGAGCTCTCTTTCTCTAGTCCAGAAGGGAAGTCTGGGGCAGGATGGGAGCTGGGGGCCAGTCTCTAAGTCTCAGGAAATGGCTGGGGTCTTGGGCAGATGGGCGTGGGGGCAGGGCGTGGAGATTGCAGCGTCTGCTGGGGGTCTTGGAGATGGGGATCCTTCCTGGTGGGGCTAGAAGGGAACCTGCCTGGTGGCCAGAACCGGTGGTCAAGTTGGGCAGGTCTTCCCTGGAGTGGCTGGTACCCAGGGATGGGGTCTGGGCTGAGTCAGGACACTCACCTCTGGTCCTGAAGGGAAGTCTGGGCCAGGATCTTGATGTACCTTTTAATGTGATCATTCTCGCTATTGTATAGAAAATAATCTGTGGCATTGGAGAGTGAACAAGAGCATGGATAACATTAGACAAGTTCTCCAAATATCCAGGCAAGAGAAGAAGGCATCCCCAGAACTTAGTGAAATGTCAGCATGGAGGTATTACATCAAGAGTGTCATCTGAAGGACGAATGCACAGTTCAGACAATAGCCTATGGTCATTTCATTGGCCATGCATTTGTTTATCTTATAAAATGGGCATGTTATTAGTAATTCTTGCAAGAAACAGAATATATGTATGTACATACACAATACATATATGCATATATTTAATTATGTATATGTGGGTGTATGTGTGGGTGTGTATACGTATGTGTGTGCAAAGTTATTACAGATCATCTCAAATGATTATGGGGCTGAGAAATCTGACCTGTCATTGGCAAGACCCAGCAGAGAAAATAGTCTAAGCTTTAAGCCAAGCATAAAAATCAAGAGAAGTGAACGTTTCAGTCTGAGTCCACAGGCCAGGATTAGTAATGCCTATGCCATGGTAGATGGATCAGAGCTATCCCCCATGCTTATCTGCTTTGTCCTCTTAGGTTTTCTACTAATTTGATGAGGTCAAATATGAGATTGAGTTTATTCTCTAAAATTTGTGCGATGAAAATGGAATCACTGATTTAACATTTTTAGCAGATAAGGCCTGATAGATGATTAAATCCTGTGTGGGGACACAGGATGGGGGAGGGTGTCTCTTCTATTAAAAAAAAAAAACTGATGTTGCTCTCATGGAAATCAATGAGGTGCACAAGTGGGCTTGTTATGAAAGGGAGTTGATTCCCTTCCTGTTTAGAGATGCTCTTGTTTCCTCTGGCTCTTTGACTTTGTTTTGTGGAGTGATGCACTAGAAGGACCTTGCCAGATGCCAGCTAGTACCTTAATATTGGGCTTTTCAAACTGCTGGATTGCAAGAAATCATTTTCTTATGAATTACTTTCTGGTGTTATGTTATAGCAAGGCCAAATTGACTAGAACAAAACAAACTTATATCAGTGATCAAACTCATCCACAAGCACTGTCAAAGGCACTCACAGATAAATGTTTGCTAAAGATCTGGGTCAAATAGACAGAGAACAGTTACTATTACAAATTCATCCTTTGCCAGCTCATTAACCACACATATCTTATTACACTATTCTCCCAAAAGACAACAATGTGGTTATAGGTTGGGTTTTTTCACAGTATGATTTCCTAATGTATTTAGAACAAAAATGCACAAACTCTTCCCCAGAAGAGAAGGTTGAAATCTTTGAGTGGTGATTTTTTTTTATATGATAAACTATACTTAAAATTATGATCTTAATGGTATTGATATGATAAATTTATAGATTAAAATGAATATATATTATTTCACTTGGTTAGGAATTGGAGGGGGTAGTAAACAAAATTTCTTACTATAGACCTATAAAAATATTTATAATAACACGAAATATTCATTACAAATCTGTAACTCATCAGTTGATCACAGCTGATGTCTGTCTCTTTGGCTTCTTGCTGGTGTGGTGGCCCATGTGCATAGCCTCACCCGTTAGAAACCTAGGCAGAAATGCTGTCACTTCTTCAAAGTTAGCCTGGTCTACACAATGAGTTCTATTAGCCAGCTAGGGCTGTAAAATTAGATTCTGTCATTTTCTAAAACACACACACACACACACAGAGAGAGAGAGAGAGAGAGAGAGAGCGCAAACAACAACAACAAACAAACCCTGCCTATCCTACCCACTAAGCCTTGTCTGTGTTCCATGACAGTTTTCTGTGGACCTTGTTCCTAGAGTACAGTATAGCTAATCAAGTTCCCAAGAGCTCTCTGAATTCCCAGACACATGCTTTCTACTTCTGTTGTGGATTCGAAGCTTCATTCCCATTGGTTGTTCAAGATTATCCCAGCCAGCATAGTAAGGACCTTTTTTGTCTATTCATATGTAAAGATACAGAAATCTCAGAAAACCTTAGCTCAAGGCCAAAGAAATCTGAAATCCCTACAGTTACTCCAGCTAGAAGTGCGTCTTTCTTTAGAAACAAAAATTCCATGCCAGCAGCACCGTAAGGTTGATGGGACAGGAAATACACATTTTCCTATTGAGTTACCCCTGATATTAGTGAGTGTTATTACTCCTACTTCTATCCCATAATTACTGGACCTATTAAGTCTCTGACCCCTTTCTTTCACCTCCCCCTCTCTCCCTCTCTCTCCCTATCCCCTCAATCTGAGTATGTTTGTGTGTTTATAAATAAGAACATTTGTTGCAGGATATTTGATCACATCATGAACTTCAAGACTGTGTTAATCAAACAACAACCTGAGGTCAGGAGATGGAGCCAGTGGCTAGTTGACAGGAAGTACACATTGAGAGTAAAGAGTCAGGAAGATGGCTAGAGAAATGCCCAGGAAGTAGCAGGGGGTGTGGTAGTCTTCTTTGGTTTTGCAAAGTAGGAGAACACTCTCTTTTCTGAGACATGGCTAAGGAGGAAGGTCAGCTTGTTGCTCCTGAACTACTCTCAGCCAGCAGGTTTTCACTCCAGCAACTGACTACTGAGTCTTTATTGATAAAATTGTGAGATACAAATTTAGAAGAAAATTGCACACATATGTATACTCATGAACATATAGGTCGGAGACTGACTTGGGAATCTTCTAAACTGCTCCCCTCCTTACTTTTTGAAACACTGTGCTAACTGGTACTAGATATTGGTCCTCTTGCCACTGTCTTCAGAGTACTGTTATTACAGGCAGGCTGCAGTACCCAGGCTTCTCTGGGTGTGGGGGATTGAGCCCAGGTTCTCATGCTCATGCAGCAGGCATTTAATCATCTGGTTTGTCTCCTTAGTCCAGGATCCATGAATTCTGACTAGAGTAGAAACAAAATGATCTTATTCAGAGCATTCTATGGAGAATCTTAGTATTTCTGCAAGTGGTGCATGTCAGTGGGCACATTGACATATTCTTTAGAAAAAGGCTAACCCACCGTTCTATTAAATCAACTTGTGAAGAATTTTGGTGAAAATGGTAAAACTAGTACATTCTATAAACAAGGATCCATGGCTGCATTTGTTTTGCTGTGGAGGAAGACATTTGATTAGAAATAATACTGCTTATAAAGCATGAATTTAGAAAAGGCATTCCATAAATCCATGCATAGCAGGCAAATCTATTCTCAGATTAAGGATTATTCATGAAAATTGTGAAATATTTATTATTTGGGAAGTGCCAGAGGGATAAATAAGTCTTAAATGAAAATTTCACCTTCCAATCCTCCAGTTTTCTAATCCTTCAGATCAGTTCCTCTACTGTAAAAAAGAGATCTACTGTAGCAATGCAACCATTTCCGGCTAAGTCTATGAATCCCACCATAATATCATCCAGAAACCACTCTCATATGGGGAATCCAGAATAATCTTAAAGAGCCAACTCTTATGCATCTGTGTACCAGTTGAATTGATAATTGGACTCTCCTTTCTTAAAGTTTCATTTTAGAACTAGCATGCCTCAAAATCTTCCCTGTTCTAACATCTATAATACTCAGTAGAGATTGAGTTCATTGCACTTTTGGACTTTGGAATAATCATTACTTTGCGATCTTAGTCAAGACACACACACACACACACACACACACACACACACACACACACACGTATGTTTCAGAGTATCTCAAGCTCAGAATCCATCCTATTCTATAAACAGAACTCCAAGGCAGGAAGGAGTGAAAAGACTGAAGTATAAGGAAGATGATAGCTGCTTGTTCATGGGATGAAAGGCAGCAAAACTATCTAGGAGCAGAGGCCACTTTTTCTACATTTAATATTAATACATTATGCAAAGTATACATAAAAGCTTTGATTTTTAGCCCAGGAAGGAAATGTGGATATGAATCTACATAATGGCTCTTGAAAATACAGTACCATAACCTTTTAGATGATAACCTTGCTGCTGTATTTATTGTTCTATTGCCATAAGCCTCTACTTGATAATCTACTGACAGATGGAAATGGTGTCCTGATATGTTGTCTATTCCCTCACCTATTTGTGCCTCATTTGAAAAGATACTTCTGAGACAGTAAAATTTAGCTAGAATGTTCTGGTTCATTGTCTCTAGCAATTGTCTTTTGCTTTATTTTGGCTTTGTTGATTTAAACTGACATAGGACCCCAATCTTATGCAATGTGGTTATTAAACAATAATGTTACAATGTTGTAGTTTCAAGGTCTTTTCTTTTTCTTCTATGAAGCTGCTGTACTGTCTCTAGTAAATAAGAATATGTTGAGGGTTAAGTTAATTCAAACTACTTTGAAGTTCAACTACCTTTTAAATTGAATGTAGATGACAGAATAGTATTTTAATACTTGAACACTGTATTCGCAGCCAATATGAGATTATTATCAATGTATCATTATTTATTTATAGATAAATGGTGGCACACAGATTTTTATCACATTTTTATGCTAGTAAATTACATCCTTTATACTTGGAGTCATTCCATGATAACATAAAAGAATGATGGAGAAATTCAAAGCCAAAACCAATTTGTGATGAGCATACTATAATAAAATATTTGGCAGAATTCTATTGGATTCATGTATTCATACATGAGTTTTTGCAAAGAAATATCATGAAATAATTTGGCAATGTGAATAAAAGAGGTTGGAGCATAGTATAATTTTGATGGACATTCTATTGCTATTTTTCAATGATGATATATCAGAAATTTAAGCCAAATTTTTGCAATAGAGATGATTATCAAAATATTACACATAAAGCCAGAAGTGCATTAGGGTATATTATAATGCCAGATATTATAAGACATTTATATATTTTCCAAAGAAATAATAGATGATGATATGTATGTATGATCTCAGTTATTCACATTTGCACATAAGGAAATTCAACAATGTACTTTGATGGTAGGATGGCATGATGGATTTTTTCAATTTTTTTAGGATTTTGATAGTTTCCTATGACACACACAATCTAATTTTAAAATAGCCATAATGGTTTGAAAAGTTGAAGCTTGAAAAGTGGCCATTGTATATCATTAATAGAATTTCAAACCTGCATAAGTAGACTGATAGACCTAGAAAGATTCTGAGAGTTTTATTTGGTCAGAAATGCCTTACTATGATATTCTAATCATCTATAAAGATATCTTAATGTAATAGGGATTTAAGAATTAAAAGAGTAAATATTTTTCTCTCTGGAAGTTTCCATAAGAATTAAGCAGTGCTTCCAGTTATTTAAGTAGCTGACTATCTCAGTCACTTCTGAATTTGAATGACATATGCACCTGAATAACAGAAAAGAAAACAGAGATAACATTGTCTGAATTAATAAAAGACCCTCAAAGGAAATCACTATGCTCCATGAAGCATTAGCTATGATAACAAAGGCAAGATAATGAAAGTTTACAGCATTAAAAATTTATAAATTGAGAGACAGGCCCGGCGGCAGAGACAAGCAGACGCAGGTAGGCCTGCGGCGGCGGCCCGTGGAGGTAGATGGGCCCAGCAGCAGCCCGCTGAGGTAGACGGGCCAAGCGGCGGCAGCCGACAGAGATATACAGCCCCGGCGGCAGCCGGCAGAGACATTCAGGCCCAGCGGTGGCCCATAGAGGTAGACAGGCCCGGCGGCAAAGACAAGCAGACGCAGGTAGGCCTGCAGCGGCGGCCCGCGGAGGTAGACGGGCCCAGCAACAGCCCGCTGAGGTAGACGTGCCCAGCGGCGACAGCCTACAGGGATATTCAGGCCCGGAGGCAGCCGGCAGAGACATTCAGTCCCAGCGGCGGCCCACAGAGGTAGACAGGCCCGGTGGCAGAGACAAGCAGACGCAGGTAGGCCTGTGGCGGCGGCCTGTGGAGGAAGACGGGCCCAGCGGCAGCCCGCTGAGGTAGTCGTGCAGCGGCCGACAGGGACATTCAGGCCCGGTGGCGGCCCCCAGAGGCAGACAGACCCAGCGGCAGCTGACAGGGACATACAGGCCCGGCGGCGGACTGCAGAGGTAAACAGGCCCAGGGACGGAGACAAGCAGACACAGCTTGGAACAGGGACGCCCCTAACCCCAACATCTGGGGAAGAAGCTATCTCCGTGGGTCAGAACCAGAACGAATCTGAACACTCCGTCTGAGGACAACCCAGGGCCCAGCTGCTGATCCTGTGAAACCCAACAACTTGGAGGTGTTGGTGAGACTACCCTGCCCAGCTGAAACCCATCTGGGAGAGGATTCAGATGCCTACAGTTTAAAGTCTGAAGAAACAAGATCAGCTGAGGAGTTGACAAATGAACAAAAAGTGACCTGAGAACACAGAAGAAGGCGCTACCCAGACACCAAAACAGATCACCAGAATCATACGTATATAATTCACCGATCGAAATCAGCAGCCCCTGAAGAAATAGCCCAAAAGCACCAATTTAACCAAGAACCCCGACTAAACCAAGACTAAAAATTAGAACAAGAGAGGCACTCTCAGACACAGACACCACCTGCACCTCACAGAGGAAGAGATGAGTAGGCGCCAGTGCAAAAATACAGGCAACAACATAAAGACCTATATGGCAACATCAGAACCTAGTGATTCTACACCTGCAAGACCTAAACATACCATGACAGAAGAAACAGAAGAAATCAACCCTAAAAACGACATTAAGAAGATGATAGAGGCCCTTAAAGAAGAAATAAAACATTCCCTCAATGAGGAAATAAAAACTTTCCTTAAAGAGGAATTGAAAAACTACCTTAAAGAGGAAATAAAAACTTTCCTTAAAGAGGAAATAAAAAACTCCCTTAAAGAGGAAATAAAAACTTCCCTTAAAGAGGAAATGAAAAACTCCATTAAAGAGGAAATAAAAAACTCCTTTAAAGAAATGGAAGAAAAAACGAACAAAAAATGGGAAGAAATTAAAGAAAGCCAAGAAAAAGCAATTAAACAGATGAAAGAAACATTCCAAGATCTGAAAAATGAATTTGAGACAATAAAGAAAACACATGCTGAGGGAATGCTGGAAATAGAAATCCTGACAAAACGAACAGGAACTACAGAAACAAGCATAACCAACCGATTGCAAGAGATGGAACAGAGAATCTCTGACACTGAAGACACGATAGAGAAAATAGATTCGTCAGTCAAAGAAAACAATAAAGACAAAAAAGTCCTAACACAAAACGTCCAGGAAATTTGGGACACCATGAAAAGACCAAACCTAAGAATAATAGGGATAGAAGAAGGAGAAGAATACCAACTCAAAGGCACAGAAAATATATTCAACAAAATCATAGAAGAAAACTTTCCTAACCTAAAGAAAGAAATACCTATGAAGATACAAGAAGCTTACAGAACACCGAATAGGCTGGATCCCAAAAAAAAAGTCCCCTCGCCACATAATAATCAAAACACTAAACACACAGAATAAAGAAAAAATATTAAGAGCTGCAAAGGAAAAGGACCAAGTAACATATAAAGGCAAACCCATCAGAATAACACCAGACTACTCAATAGAGACTATGAAAGATAGAAGATCATGGACAAACCTCATGCAGACACTAAGAGACCATGGATGCCAACCCAGACTATTATACCCAGCAAAACTCTTAATCACCATAGGCGGAGTAGACAAAATATTCCAGGATAAAACCAGATTTAATCAATACCTGTCCACAAACCCAGCCCTACAGAAAGCACTAGAAGGGAAAATTCAACCCAAAGAAGCTAAACACATCCATGAAAAATCAAGCAATAGATAATCCTACACCAACATACACCACAGAAGGACAACACAACACAACCAAAAAAATAACGGGAATTAACAATCACTGGTCATTAATATCCATCAATATCAATGGTCTCAACTCACCTATAAAAAGACACAGGCTAACAGAATGGATTAGAAAACAGGACCCATCCATATGCTGCATACAAGAAACACACCTTAACTCCAAAGACAGACACTACCTCCGAGTAAAGGGCTGGGAAAAGGTTTTCCAAGCAAATGGACCTAAGAAACAAGCTGGTGTAGCTATCCCAATATCTAATAAAATAGACTTCAAACTAAAATCAATCAAAAGAGACCAGGATGGACATTACATATTCATCACAGGAAAAATCCACCAAGATGAAGTCTCGATTCTAAACATTTATGCTCCAAATACAAAAGCACCCACATTCATAAAAGAAACACTACTAAAGTTTAAAACGCACATCAAACCCCACACATTAGTAGTGGGAGATTTTAACACACCACTCTCACCAAAAGATAGATCTACCAGACTGAAACTTAACAAAGAAATAAAGGACCTAACAGATGTTATGACTCAAATGGACCTAATAGATATCTACAGAATATTCCATCCTAACACAAAAGAATATACCTTCTTCTCAGCACCCCATGGAACCTTCTCAAAAATTGACCACATGCTTGGACACAAAACAAATCTCAACAGATACAAAAAAATTGGAATAACCTCCTGTATTTTATCAGACCACCATGCCTTAAAGTTAGAACTCAATAACAACAAAAATTATAGAAAACCCACAAACTCATGGAAACTGAATAATACCCACCTGAAACATCAATGGGTCAAGGAAGAAATAAAGACAGAAATTAAAGAGTTCCTAGAATTCAATGAAAATGAAAGTACAACATACCCAAACTTATGGGACACTATGAAAGCAGTGCTAAGAGGAAAATTCATAGCTCTAAATGCACACATAAAGAAGATGGAGCAATCCCATACCAATGAATTAACAGCACAACTGAAAGCTCTAGAACAAAAAGAAACAAACTCACCCAGGAGAAATAGACGCCAGGAAATAATCAAATTGAGGGCTGAAATCAACGAAATAGAAAACAAGAGAACAATACAAAAAATCAATGAAACAAAGAGTTGGTTCTTTGAAAAAATCAACAAGATAGACAAACCACTAGCCAAATTAACCAAAAGGCAAAGAGAGAACACCCAAATTCACAAAATCAGAAATGAAAAGGGAGACATAACAACAGACAATGAGGAAATCCAGAGAATCATCAGATCATACTTCAAAAACCTGTACTCCACAAAAATGGAAAACCAGGAAGAAATGGACAATTTTCTGGATAAATACCAAATACCAAAACTAAATCAAGACCAGATAAACCATTTAAATAGACCAATAACCCCTAAAGAAATAGAAACAGTCATCAAAAGTCTCCCAACTAAAAAAAGCCCAGGACCAGATGGTTTCAGTGCAGAATTCTACCTGACTTTCAAAGAAGAACTAATACCAATCCTCTTCAAAGTGTTCCACACAATAGAAACAGAAGGAACACTACCAAACTCTTTTTATGAGGCTACAATTACCCTGATACCCAAGCCACACAAAGATGCAACAAAGAAAGAGAACTACAGACCAATCTCCCTCATGAACATTGATGCAAAAATACTCAACAAAATATTGGCAAACCGAATCCAAGAATACATCAAAACAATCATCCATCACGACGAAGTAGGATTCATCCCAGGGATGCAAGGATGGTTCAACATACGGAAATCAGTCAATGTAATACACCATATAAACAAACTGAAAGAAAAAAACCACATGATCATCTCCCTAGATGCTGAAAAAGCCTTTGACAAAATCCAACACCCCTTTATGATAAAGGTCTTAGAAAGAATAGGAATACAAGGAACATTTCTAAACATAATAAAAGCAATTTATAGCAAGCCAACAGCAAACATCAAATTAAATGGAGAGAAACTCAAAGCGATACCACTAAATTCAGGAACAAGACAAGGCTGTCCACTCTCCCCATATTTATTCAATATAGTACTAGAAGTTCTAGCTAGAGCAATAAGACAACAAAAGGAGATCAAAGGGATACAAATTGGCAAGGAAGAAGTCAAACTTTCACTATTTGCAGATGATATGATAGTATACATAAGTGACCCCAAAAACTCTACCAGGGAACTTCTACAGCTGATAAACTCCTTCAGTAAAGTGGCAGGATACAAGATCAACTCAAAAAAATCAGTAGCCCTCCTATACACAAATGATAAAAGGGCTGAGAAAGAAGTCAGAGAAACATCACCCTTTACAATAGCCACAAATAATATAAAATACCTTGGGATAACACTAACTAAACAAGTGAAAGACCTTTTTGATAAGAACTTTAAATCTCTAAAGAAAGAAATTGAAGAAGATATCAGAAAATGGAAGGATCTCCCATGCTCATGGATAGGTAGGATTAACATAGTAAAAATGGCAATCTTACCAAAAGCAATCTACAGATTCAATGCAATCCCCATCAAAATCCCAACACAATTCTTCACAGACTTGGAAAGAAAAATACTCAACTTTATATGGAAAAACAAAAGACCCAGGATAGCTAAAAGAATCCTATACGATAAAGCAACCCTTGGAGGCATCACCATCCCGGACCTCAAACTCTACTATAGAGCTATAGTAATAAAAACAGCTTGGTACTGGTATAAAAACCGACATACGGACCAATGGAATCGAATTGAAGACCCTGACATTAATCCATGCACATATGAACACCTGGTTTTTGACAAAGGAGCCAAAACTATACAATGGAACAAAGAAAGTATCTTCAACAAATGGTGCTGGCATAACTGGATGTCAATATGTAAAAGATTACAAATAGATCCATATCTGTCACCATGCACAAAACTCAAGTCCAAGTGGATCAAAGACCTAAACATAAATCCAGTTACACTAAACTTAATAGAAAAGAAGATAGGAAGCACTCTTGAACGCATTGGCACTGGAGACCATTTCCTAAATAAAACACCGACAGCACAGACCCTGAGCACAACCATTAATAAATGGGACCTCTCAAAACTGAGAAGCTTTTGCAGGGCAAAAGACACAGTCAATAAGACAAAAAGACACCCAACAGATTGGGAAAAGATCTTCACCAACCCCACATCTGACAGAGGATTGATCTCCACAATATATAAAGAACTCAAGAAACTAGACATCAAAGCACTGAACAGTCCAATTAAAAAATGGGCTAAAGAGCTAAACAGAGAATTCACAAAACAAGAACTACAAATGGCTGAAAGACATTTAAAGAAATGCTCAACATCCTTAATCATCAGAGAAATGCAAATCAAAGCGACTCTGAGATACCACCTTACACCTGTTAGAATGGCTAAGATCAAAAACACCAATGTTGGAGAGGATGTGGAGCAAAGGGAACACTCCTCCACTGTTGGTGGGAATGTAAACTTGTACAACCACTATGGAAATCAGTATGGCGGTTTCTCAGAAAATTAGGAATCAAACTACCTCAAGACCCAGCCATCCCACTCTTGGGCATATACCCAAAGAATGCTGATACATACCATAAAGATACATGCTCAGCTATGTTCATAGCAGCACTATTTGTAATAGCCAGAACCTGGAAACAACCTAGATGCCCATCAACGGAAGAATGGATGAAAAAAATGTGGTACATATACACAATGGAGTACTACTCAGCAGAGAAAAACAATGAAAGCATGAAATTTGCAGGCAAATGGATGGAACTAGAAAAAATCATCCTGAGTGAGGTAACCCAAACCCAGAAAGACAGTTATGGTATGTACTCACTCATTGGTGGATTCTAGATATAAAATGAACAATCAGACCACAACCCATAGAACCATAGAGGCTATATATATAGCATGGAGGTCCCTAGGACGACTGTGGCATATAATAAATTTCAGTTTTACTCAATTATTGAAAAAAAATAGCCCAATGAATGGAAACACATGAACTATGAACCAAAGACTGAGGGGCTCCCAGCTGGATCAGGCTCTCTGAATAGGTGAGACAGTTGATTGGCTTGATCAGTTTGGGAGGCATCTAGGCAGTGGGACCAAGTCCTGTGCTCATTCCATGAGTTGGCTGTTTGAAACCAGGAACTTATGCAGGGACACTTGGCTTAGTCTGGGAGGAAGGGACTGGACCTCCCTGGACTGATTCTACCAAGTCGATCACAGTCCTCGGGGGAGGACTTGTGCTGGAGGAGGTGGGAATGGAGGGTGGGCTGGGGGTAAGGGGAGGGCGTGGGAGGGGGGAGAATAGGGGAACCCATGGCTGATATGTAGAACTGAATGGTATTGTAAAATAAAAAATATATATCACAAAAAAAAATTATAAATTGAAAAGACTACAATGATGAAATTACTATTTTTCCCTTTTTTTCTTCTCATATTTTCATTTATTTTATTTGCTTGTGTGTGTGCGCTTGTGTGGAGGCATTATGTAGCACATTATGTATGTGGATGTCATAAGACAACTTATCACATCTATTTCCTGTCACATTTATTTTATTTTAAAGGTAATTTTACTCCATGTGAAATGCTAGCATATAATTAGAAATGCTTATTAGTGTTACCTTTGAGGAGTGGTCATTCTTCTTCAGGCTCGCATAAAACATGAGATCATGCTATTAGTTTTTCTTTATTGTTTACCAAGGTCCACTTCACCCATGTGCAATGTTCACCTTAGTGAACTCCTCAGAGAAGCCTGAAAACATATGAAACAAATAAAGCTGTGGAACTGGGTAAGTCTGAACTCTCTTCCCTATGAAACTTAAGAGAATTAGGGAAAATAAACTTAGGGTCTTATGTTTTTAGATAAATGTGTTACTAAGTCTAAGTAGTTAACTGGTGAGTAAAATAATTTCTAATATAAATTCCTTACACTTGGATGTTTAAACAAATATAATTCTTCCCATGAAAGATATGTTTATTTATCAAATCCATTTAAATACAAAACATGTTTAGAACTATAGTATTTTACAGTAATCTGAGGTTTGTTATGGCTTGTCAGTCACAGAAGTTCAATGTTAAGGAAACTGATATTAGAATAACTTGTCAATAACAGAAAATAAGAGGTTTTCTTTTTAATAAAATTTATTTTGTCATAGATACATGATGTGATTTCTTTTTAAATGACACAATCAGAGTAATATATGGTATACAGTAGTTAAATTTCATGAAGACAACAGTAGTTTAAAGAACAAAATGAAAATATCTTATGACTTCATGTGGATCACATTTTGGGATAAATGTGATAAATTTCTTTCTGCCATGGTACCTGGATATGGCCTGGTGATGTTTGTTTTCCACGCCTTGTTTAGACTATTTTAACCAGTGGAACTGAATTCTACCTTCTTCTTCATTTATTAGATCTGGGTACATGATAGCACATTTGGCTCATATTTGAAATAGAACTTCTTTGTTCACATCCAGGACTCTAACATTATTATGACTACGAGCATGTTTCCTGAGGACCTAATTTCATTTGGTCCTTCACTACCTGATTGATTTTTAAATTGAAGTCAATGACTATCCTTAACAGGAGACAGTTAAGTATGAGCACCAACATGTACCAGCACAAAGTAGGATTCTCAATACCGTTATTAAGACATGGGTATACTATGAAGTGCCTGGTGATGTACAAGCAGGGAATATCAAGGATGGCATGAAGGAGCAATGATGAAAACTGGAAGGTGTGTCATGCAAAAAGCTGGAGCTCCACCTAGAAGAAATGATGGAAAGAGTATGCCAGCCTCAATGGAAAGGAGGACAGATGAGTCAGTGGCAGGGTCTTGATGGTGTGTCCTGACACCTTTACTATTGGACCCCAAAGACTGACCAAATACAAAGTTGAAAATATCAGTAAACTTTAATTGCTATTAACATAAATGTTGACTGTAGACTTAAAGAAAGTGAAGAGATCCAAACTGGAGAAATTATATTGGCATTAACATTCAGAGAGCTTGGGAACTGCCATGCAAATTAATGTTACAGTAACAAGGAAATAAGCTCTCAGTTCACAGCCCCATCAATTTTTTAAAAAGCTATAATTATTATAAACAAGACAGGAAAGCCATGTGGAAATTACAATTATAGATCATGAATCATAATATTTGTGTTTAGTTGAGAAGCTGAGCAGAGTAGTTGATTTTGAAGTTTCTATAGAGCTTTATGTCGTCCTAGGTAAGATGAGTATAATAGCATCCATCTTATTTCACACATAGCTCTGAAGTATATGGAAGAATTTTTGTGACTGATATAGAACACTAGTGATAGCCTGTATATATGTAAATGGAAAGTAATGATTAAGGTTATAAATTCCATCATCATAGATAAAATTGGGAATGACATGCATATGGTAGCGTGAGTAAAAAAGTTTTTACATTAATATTTCATATAATAATGATGAAGAACATTATTTTTCTGTATACATTATCACTGATTTAAATGATGCATGATTTTAAACTTTTTTTCAAGTATACTATATAATGCAATGCTATTTGGTTGTTCATTTTTCATACAGAAACTGCTAATTTTCTTTCTAAGGGTAAATTAGGCTTTTTGAATTGATGCAGATGAAGTTCTTGTTTGGGGATGAGGAGATGACAAAGTATCATTCAATGGACCCATCTGGATTTCTGAAAGTGGATTCCAAGATAAGTACTTGAGTATAGGGAGTATGTGGGATGTTAAATCAGGAACTGTGGGCTGTAGAACATGCTTGATATACATGCCATGGCTGAGTGTTGGACAATCCATGTATCTTAGGATGCTCTGGAGACTCTCATGTAGCTTTTCTGAGATGAAGCTTTTACAGAGAAAAATTAATCAAAGCTTTGAAGGAGCCAGTTATCATGTTTATAGCTAGGAGGTTTTAAAGCTCCGGTATATTTAGGTGGCCTCACTCTTAAGCTTAGCTGATTCTCATCATGCTATATAAAACTCCAAACAACAGAGATTTGTAAGAAATAAGGGTGAGAATCTGCATCTTTATATAGGAAAAGTTGTCATTAGCCATAGCTCATCTCAAAGGCTAGTGGAGCATGTATGGAAATATTAATGACATAATCTGATATTAAAATAATCTCGGTTTAAAAAAATCAGAAAACGTCTGCAACAGAAAACACTCTAATATTTAACTCATTTACTTTTCCAGAAAAGTTGGACTCAGTTAAAAAAAATGTAGTTTTTAAGTCAGAAAAACCTAGACAGGAACCCTGACCCTGCTTGTAATAGCTGCATCATTCTTGTGGATACATTGTTATCTATAGCTTGGTTTAGTAATAAAATAGGATATGATAAGATGGTTTTCAGTTTTGTTAAAAATAGTAAACAAAATACCTGGCTAAGGTATTCGCTTATGAGAGAGTTTTAAATATATATATATATATATATATATATATATATATATATATATATATATATATTATATTTCCACCTTGCTTTCAATCTCCAGTTACTTCGTTGATGTTCCAAGCTCAAAAGTGACTGATGCGGCTGTGTGTGGAGTGGAGCCCCTGAGCAGATGCAAATACTAAATGAATCTTAAGGGTTGGGCACTGATCAAGTACATACTATGTTCTCACTGGAAGAAGAAATGACATTCTCTCTCTCTCTCTCTCTCTCTCTCTCTCTCTCTCTCTCTCTCTCTCTCTCTCTCTCTCCTCAGATAAACAAGAAAATGGCCATATATAAGGTGTAAGCCAGAAAAAAGATCTTTATAGTAAATCAATCTGTTAAAATATCCTAAAACCTATGAATGGATAATGTGAATATGGTTCATACGCACTATGTAATGCTATACAACTGTAAAGAAAAATAAAATCATGACATTTTCAGATAAATGGATGGAATTAAAATGATTATGTTGAGTGAAGTCACCCAGGCCCAGAAAGACAAACATCTCATATCCTTTCTAATTGGAGGTTCCTAGCTACAAATATTTTGATATGAGTACATGGCCTGTAGTAACTTCAGAAACCAGGAAAGCAAAAGAAGTCAGTTGCCAGGATAGGGAGATTGGGGAAAAATAGAGAGAGGAAAAGATGAGAACAGGGCATCTGAACAGGAAGATGGGAAAGAGGGTGTTCCTTACAGAAGGAGAGATAAATAAAGAAGATGGGAGGGTGGTATAAAGGACAATAGCAAGATGCAAATGACTCAAGGTGGAATAGTAGAAGGCAGGCCCCTTAGGGAAAGGGGAGGGAGGTAAATACGTGAGGAGGGAGGTGAGGAAAATAATATGAATGACCAAAACCCCCACAAGTTTGAATGCACCTTTCTCATCTGGGCTAAAGGCACCTCCTCCAAGAACCAGATAAAACCTAACAAAACCCCCAATACCAGACAGGAGGAATGATTTATTGAGTAATTGGCCAGTGCTATCTAAAAGACTCCCAAAGCATATAGTGTATTGCTGGAATTGAATTATAGATAGCTATGAAGAAAAACACAAACAAGTTTATAAGTAAATGAATGGAATTGGAAAAATTATACTTGAAAAAAATAAATGAAAAGAAAAGAAAAGGGCATGACTGCTCCTAGACACGGTGGAGGAGAAAGTTTATTGTAGATTAAAGGGTAGAAGCAGGAGTAGCAACATCTGCGACAGTCCAAAGTGGACATGACCAGGCTGAGCAGGGACATGTGGGGAGCAGGGAGAAGGAGAAGGAAGAGAGGGCAACAAGGAGATGCAGCAGTCAGGAGGCCGAAGTTACAAAAGGGTTGGTAACCAAAATGTCTGGATTATATAGGAAAGAGACTCTGGCAGAAGGGCAGCCCAGCCCTTGGGCTGGAGACTTCAGGTAGAAAGCAGGATACAGCAGCCATACCCTGTAACAGTTATGGACCGAGGGATGCTTGGAGAACCTGAAGGCCAGGCCTTTTTTGATATGTTAAATAGGCACCTCAGTGGTTTGTCTTGAATTTGAAATTTAACAAGACTCAAAGAAAGATCATAGTTCCATAAAGATAAATGTTGCATGTTCTTTCTCATGTGACTCCTACCTTTAAATCTTTAGATTTTTATGTAGACTTTGGAGCAGCTATTGAACCCAAGAAATAGAAAGGAATTGTGGGGAAAAAGAGATACCTTTATGGACAGAGATTGTAGAACAAAGTTGACATGAAGTGGGGAGAAGTTTGGGTGGAAGTAGGTCTGAGGGGTTGTGGTTGGCATAACTTAAGATTTTTCCAAAATGATATGAAAACAACAGTGTTATAAGCTTTCTAGAATCACATCTGTTGATAGATTTAATGGTAGTTGTCCTACAAGAGAGGAATAGTGTTCCTCACAGGAGCCATGGGTTATCACACACAATGATGTCTACTGTCAGGAGTGGACTACCTCCCTCATGTTGTTTATTAGCAGGGTTTTAGACCTCTAAAACAATACCAACTATTTTAGTTGCACTTTGCTTTCCACTGGAAACTTGGGACTTGATAGTTACCTCTTAATCTGAAGACACCACACTTAGGTCACAGGACATGGAGAAATCCTGGTCCTGTATACTCAGGAGCTTCATCCTTGCCAGTTCTTTTTTTTATTAATTAATATTAACTGTAATACAATTATATCACTTCTCTCCTTCCTTTCATTCTCCCTGCCCCTCCTAGCAACTATCTCTTGATCCTTTACCATTCCCACTCTCCCTATACTGTCAAGAACAAAAATAAAATCTTTCTTTCTTTCTTAAAAACAAAAAAACAAGTAAAAAGAGTTCAAGGTCATCCTTGATTACATAGAATGTTCCAGGCCAGCCTGTGCTACATGAGATCTGGATTAGAAATAAAATAATAAAATAAAATAATTTTTTTTAAATCGATTCATGTGGTATGTAGAATAAGGTAGCTTTTACATAACTGGGAAATGATTCTTGCTTCAATTTAGATACATGCATGCACTTAATATGAGAGTTTTGTAGGCTGCCCCAGAAATTCACTATCTTTTTATGAAATTCATTGTAGCAGATAGTTTCAATTGCTTTTTTGGACTTTTTCCCTTGCTTATTATTATTAGGATAAAGTGATGATGTTTTATTTGTGCTGAAATGTGATATTTTATTTGTATGTTAATAAATAAAGTTTGCCTGGAGATCTGAAGTCATAGCCATAAACAGAAGCCAGGTGGTGGTAGCACACACCCTTAATCCAATCACATGGCAGGCAGAGTCTCTGTGTGTTCAAGGACACAGCCAAGCATGGTGACACATGCCTTTAATTCCAGTACCAACCATAGAGACCTGAAGGTCTGTATAGACAGGCAGTGATGAGGAAGTGATATGACTGGGCTTAGAGTCAATGAAAAGGCTGAACAGCAAGGCAATAAAGGCTCAGGTTTGATAGGAAGACTCTCTCTTGTGAAGCTACAGTCACGTGGTGAGATAAGGTTAGTTGGCGGCTATTGCTCTGAGCTCTACGGCTTGTACCCCTGCCTTTGGCTCTGTGTTTCTTATTTAATAAGACAGTTTAGAAATTAGTCTACAGGATAACTTTGTGCTTCCTTATATAGTTATCTTTTTTATAGGGTAGGGTCTCATGCAGTTTAGATTTACCTAAAACTGGTCCTCCCTTACTGGGCTTCCCAAGCACTGAAACACAGACATAGCCCAGTGTACCTGGCTAGTTTCATCATCTTTTAAATCAATTTTATGCTTGAATTGTTTCATCTAACCCACAAACTCTCTAAGAATGCAAACAGAATTGTTGAAACTATACCACTAAAACACTAAGAATTCGTTGTAATTTTTTATTTCTTGAACAATATATATATATATATATATATATATATATATATATATATATATATATATATGTTGCTGATTACACATAAACAGAGTATTCTGAACATCCAAGTTCCATGAAATACCTATTCTTACCAATAGAAACTTCTTCACATTCTCTAGCAGCTCATTATGCATGCATGTCTTGAGGAATTTTCATGTGCTGTGTACTGTTACAGGTTCAGGAACAAAAGATTCCCACCCCACATTGCCACCCTCTGTGAGACACTTAGGGTTCAGGGTAATACATAAATGAGAAAAGTGCAGACAGCTTGTGATTTTAAGTGAATGCACCTGGGAAGGAATAAATCTCTTCAGGGAAAATTCCAGAAAGTGTGACACTGGCCTTATTTTCTCATGCTGTGAACTGAAACCATGATGCTCTTCAGACAGAGTCAACCCTGATTATAGAGGTTAGGAGGTTTTTGTTTGTTTGTGTGAACATTTGTCATTTTCCTTAGGGCTTTGTAAAAATGACAAAATGATTTGTTGACAATGAACAAGCACACACTCCTTAGTGACAACTGTTTTGCAGTCTCCTATACGTATTCCCACAGACAACGAGCTACAGAGGACACACAGTGGCTTCTGATATCAGTGTCTCTCCTCTCTAAATAAAGAACAGATAATAACTCTTAACCATAGCTGCTACAGGGATAAAAATTCCCCTTCAGTTCATCTCCTCTGACCCCTGGCTCTTGCTGTCAGCCCTGGCTCTTACGAGAGTACTGAGACAGGACCGTGATAGGACTAAGACACAGATTTGCTTTGCTGCCCTTCTCCTGCTGCTATCCAAACATTACAGAAATCAAAATGTAAATGATATGGATTCCTAAAAAAAGAGGCAGAAAGCTCTAATACAATTTCCCATTTTTCATAATTACTATGACAGCTTTGCTGAGGTATAATTAACATATCATCAAATGCCCCATTGAAAGCACACAACTCAGGGATTTTTTTTTTTTTAAATTACTGGAGTTATACAAACTATGTCCATAATCCTGTTGTAGGTCATTCCATCTCTCCTGAAGCATTTCAGCCTCTGTAATCCATCGCTTTTTTCCTTCCTCATCTCCAGTCCCCATCACTGATGATTGTCAGCTTTATTGACTTTCTTGTAGAAAATGATACAGATAGAGGCTTGAGATATATAACCCTTTGTATCTGTGAGTGAAATTTTTTCTTTATATTTTTAGATGATCATAGATGGACAGAGAATTATAAAAATTTGTACAGTGAACATTAAGTTGCCTTTCAGTTCTCTCTACAAATGGTGACACATGTACAGTTCCACAATTAATTTCCTTCATTATAATAATGTTTGTATGTGGCTCTTTGCTATTTTAGAGTGTATAATAGAAAGTATGTGTAACTGGATTATATGTACAAATTTTATCATCTTATGAAGGTTACATGTGGAATAATGAAACATGTTTTTAAAACTTATGTTTACTGTACTGCACATTTGTATCTCAAATTGATTCTAAATGAGAACATATGATGCCATGTCCATTTAAATAAGGAGCATCTTGCTACAAATTTAAGATAAGAATGAGCACCTTGATTTTGAATCATTTTGTCACAGATTCTCTTGGAGCAAGTTTAACATACAATTGTCTATTTCAGTGCAATATATAGCCAGACTGAGGAAAGTAAACCATAAAACCTGATAAATGTTATGATAATGGCCCTATAAGCCAACTTGTTCTGCTTACTGTAATCAAACATTTCAGCTTCTCAAGGGAGGTACCTAGTACATGGGAAATGCCAATTGGTCACAGTTGACATCAAATAAGATTTTGTTGCTACTTGCAAATAGAGAACTCCTGATAAAGTCACAAGAATAAATCCTTCCATTCCAGTTTCATGGAAGGGGTGACTTTGTTATCCTTTTGTATGGAGACCTGGTAGGTGCTTTAGTATGCCATTACATATACATTTTTTTCCAGTTAATTAGCATCCTTAATTACCAGCTTAAGTGAAGTGCAGAGATTGTCCTTTGCTGTGTTTTGGATGTACCCTCCAACACTCATATAGAAACTCAATTTCAAATATAAAAGAATCTAGAAATGAAAACTTAAAGAAGTGATTGGAAAAGATTAAGGCTATAGTTGCAGAAGAATGAGCATGAGCTCAGTATAAATATTTTCGCTCAGAATGTTCTTCATTTTCCATATTACATGGAGCTTCACAGCTTTGGCCAAATGCAGATAACACCCCCCCCCCTTTTTTTTAGATTATTCCAGCTCAGGTATTCTGCTATATCCATGAAAATCCATTGATAACTTCCTAGTTCTCTCTAACTTTCCTCCATGTAGAATATAACTAGCTGAAATAGTACCTCTTAATAAATGAGAACCACATTAAATGCTATTATAATTCTTTGGACATTTGACTTTTATGCTACCAAGTCTAATATATTAACAAAACCCAGAGCATTTATTACTAATTCCTTGCTTTCTGGGGTCTCTACATATTCTTCTTTATTTCATTTTGGAATAGAGCTATAGAGTTTATATACTAAGACTAGATTTATGCCTACAAGGGCAGGCACACACACACACACACACACACACAGACAGACATAGTTTTAGTTTGTACTTTGCAGGATAGGAGGAAGTGTTTCTTACCCCATCTGGTTTTCTCCATTGCTTTTATTTGTTTCATGTGTTTGTATTTTATCTTTGTTATTGGGTTGCTGTCTAAGTATGGAGTTTGAAAACAAGGAACTAAATGCTTGCTAACATATTTTAACAATTCAGTAGAATCTTCCAAGATTGAAATTCAGAGATTTATTTGTCAGTATCAAGGGAGCTGTTAAGTTTGCTGTTTAAACCCACATGTGCCTTCCCTTGCTTTGGAATCTCACTTACTTGTGAAGCTTGGCTTTCATCTGTAGATATGCTTCACATCAAGCCTTAAACACTGAATGCTCCATTACTACAGAAACCTTACTCTTTCAAATAGATTCTTTAAGATTTTATGTGTGATAATGTGAATAGACATGCATAAGTATGTCTAATTAAAATTCTTCCTCCTTCTCATTGTGGTCAATGGTATTTGGGATAATTCTTGGAGTTCTGTTGCCTCAAACTATATCTTCATTGTAAGTATAATTTTTTCCATTCCTTAACTACTGTCTTGGGAGTCTTATTACCTATATAGTCTTCGCATGCTATAACGAAGTCTCTATTGTTTTCCCAAGAATGAACATCCTTTTCTGTCTGACATTTGCCAAGAACAATGTTAGGCCGGCTCTGGCTAGTTGTTGAAACTTGTAGCTAACTTTTCTCCTCCACTCTCAATTCTATTCTTTACTTTCTTGAGTTCCTATTTTTCCTTCATGTCAGAAGGGGTATGTTATTAGCAAACTGTTTGTCCTTGAAGAATCTAAACACCCCTGATACTGTCTTCAGTGGGAAGAACAAGGACCTCTTTTTATTTCAACTAGAGTTTTGAAATGGACATTGCATAGAGGTATTACTATACTCAAACATTTTTGGATGTAGTACCCTTTGTATCGTATCAAGTAATTTCTTGTATCATTCTTCTTTTCTTAATTAGTTTTGAGAGAACTAGTTTCAAAATTTAATGGCTATTGATGTTGATTGTATATAATAATTTTTTGAGTTTTGAGAAATTGACTTTAAAAGATTATTACAGACTAATTATTTTTAAGTTTCAGACAGTCTAGTTAGTGGTATATCTGATTATTTGATTATTAATTCAAATGTTGAGGATAGTAAATTATAAATTTTTTCAGAATAACAAAATACAATACAAAAAGATACCACTGTCCCAGTGGTAATCACCATTGTTTGACTGTGGAATAGTACTAAGTTCATTGGAAAATTCTTAATACCATGTTTTTTTTTTTAAATTTCTTGTGTATAGCATCATGCAAATAAACTTTTTTACTGAATCTGTTAGCATAAGTTATTATGAAGAACAATAAAATATGTAGCTGGGAATCTCATAAAACATAACTGCCCATTACTGCATATAAGTGATTATACTGAAAATAAATACTTGCACTTATAAACAACTATTTGAACAAAACCTGCTATGACTAGATCTACAAATATATGACTATTTATTTTGTCACACAATGTGACTGTTCTGAAAAGGTTCCTCTATGTTTCAGCTCAAGATAACCTTCTAAAAGCCTATCAGAAAAGAAAGGTACTTGGGGTAACTTTGGCATTAGGTCTTTGTATATGATGCCTGTGTTCTTCAGTGATAGAATTGTGATTTTCTTATTTGACATGCACCATCTCACATGCTGCTTCAAGTAATTACACAGTACAACTCCTGAAGTCCCTTGACCCCTTATTAGAATGTACATTCCCTTCCACCCATCCGTCACCTAGTGCTCACTACCTGTGGAGTCTTGATGAAACAGCTCAGCTCTGCATGTCAAGTAGTCACTTCAGTCCAATTAAATTCTCATTGCATGACATTTTGGACTGTTGATGGAGACAGGAGGAAGTGATATTTCCATTATGGAGCTTTGTGGCAGAAAGTAAGGATAAGTATTCCAACGTTGTGGCTATTTTGTCTTTTAACAAATAACCATCAGATGGTGCAATATTTTCCCATCTCAAACATTATAATGAATAATAATTTAAAAAATTTATCATAGTGCTTAATACAGTTGATCACTCCATGAACTGCAATACTGAAGTTGTATTATTGACTTCTCCCCAGGACTTAGTCCCAACAAGCTACTCCACTGATTAATCTCTTGATTAATCACCTGTTAACATGTCAGATTTTGCTCACTGTGGCAAGGGCACTATCCATGAAAAATAGGTGAGAAAATGGTAAAGAAAATACCACTTGTAACCAATCAGACTCATAGCCAATTCCTGTCCCATGTATTTTTTATCAAATGTTTCTTTGCATGAATAATTCCATGAGCACTATGGAGGGAAGAGTGACCTTTCTCATTTCCATTCAGTACAAATACACAGTTCTCTCCATTTTCTTTTCCTTATGTCACACTATCAAGCAGTGCAATGGCACACAATGTGGGAAGCAATATCTTAAACAAAATAGGCTTATCCAACAGATCTCTGCAAATCAATTATTACTCAAGATAAATGAAGACTCTACAGTACTCATTTTGAGAAAGCATTTTCAGGTTCTTCTTAGAGTGAAAAATATCAGTTACTTGTGAATGAGCAAGTTAGTAAAAATGCTGAGGAGATTAGACAGTGACTCACTAAGCTCACTAGTGATGAGAGCATGAACACCTTAATGACCTCAGATTCTTACCATATGCTTCAAACCAACCTTCAGTATTTTAATCCTTGGTTTTGCATCTGTGAAAATCAAACCCCATGCATATGGACTTGAAGAGACATTAACACCAAATAATAACTTTTATAACACTGTCATTGTTATTCAACAGCCCATTTAAGCAACTTCACTTCACAACTGTTATTCTTTGTCAAACACTTTGTTTTGATCTCTTAGCTCCATCTCGTAACAGTGGCCCTTTCCTTATCTGGAGTTGCATTCCATTCTTGTACTCCCAACAGTATGTCTATGTTGGCTCTGTCTTGATAGTAACCACACAAACCAACACTACTCATTTAAAATATCAATATATCAATGCATAGATGCAGACTGAGTCAGTTATGGTGTTGGGTCATGGTATTATAGATGACAGTCAAAGGAATGATCATGCAGTCTTTTGATAGCTTCATTCTGGTCATGCTCTGTTAGCATCATGCCAAGCACTTTTGCTAAGGTTAGCATTCCAGCTCTGCTTTTGGCTTTTAATTTCTCAAGTACAGCAACTGTAAGTGCACAGACTCATTCTATATTGTCCTTATAAATCTTTGCCCTAAGAACAGATGAAGATAAGGGCAGAATGAGAGATTCTTAGAGTTTGTGTCTATTCCATGAATAATCAAGAGTGTGTGGACAGAAGTAAAGATTTAAAGGATGTATGTTCAGATCATTACAAGCCCAGGGACCTGGGGAAGAAGAGCTCTACTATCACTGGGCCCCAATGTGCAAAGTAGTAGATTTTTTTCTGCCTCCTGGAAGCATCATGTTATCTTAGGAGGCTGGTCATTTGACACCAGATTGGTTTGGTTTTTCTCCCTCACTCCACATCTATGGATGAACTTCATCTGGGGTTCAGAGCAAGTGAGAACTGTCAAAGGAGTTATTTGTTCTGAAAGGAATTATTTGCAGGAGATTGGTTAGAGTGGTTGTTGGTTATTATTCTAGTTAACAGGATCATTTGCCTTGTGGTATAACAAGTAGAAGTTCATGATTAATAGCAATAAGAGTAATCCAGAAATCAGTAAGAGCTGCAGAGTATTATGCTAAATCAAAAGTTTGTAAAGAAAGAAACAAAGGTGATTTTTAGAGATATGTTAGCTAGTCGACTCAAAACACAACAGGAATTAAAGAACACATGTTTAGCCAAACTAAAGATTTCAGTGATTTATTGCTCAAGCTGGGATCCTCTGGCATGGAGAAGCAGTCTGCCTACTGATTAGAAAGACAAGTTGACAAAGCCTGCTGTATCAAGTTGAGGCAGGACCAAGTCCCACCCCTTTGCATCAGAACTGAACAAGGCCTCCCACTATGGGGAAGGGGCTCCAAAAGGCTAGTTCATGTACCAGGGATAAATCCTAGTCCCACTGCCTGGGGCCCCACAAACAGAACAAGCCATACAACTATCAGCCACATGTAGAGGGCCTAGTTTGGTCCTATGCAGCCCCTCCAGGCTTTGTTGACTCCCCATGGGAGGCCTTGCCCTCTCTGAGGAGTGGATGGTAGGTAGGGTCAGGGAGGTGGGAGAGGGAGCAGGAGGAGGGAAGAGAGGGGAAACTGTGGTTGGTATGTAAAACAAAAAAATAAAATAAAAATATATTTTAAATTTAATAAGGAGAAAGACAGGTTGAAGAAGGACTTTTGGTCTACTTAAGATGTAAAAATAATTTATTCCCTTTTTCAAATGCTCCTTTAACCCATTCAAAATTGTTAGTCAGATCCAGATTTCAACTTAGAACTCACATAAAACATGCTCTATATTTTGAATAACATAAAAGGGAGAGGAGAACTTCAGAGAAATGTCATGCACTAGCTTTGTGTGTGACCGAGTGTATCTACTTCTTCAGAAACTTAAAACTGTAACAATAGGGAAATCTTGGTCTGTACTCTCCTTAAAACTGCCACAGAGTCCTCTTGATGCAACCTAATATTAGAAGTTCATGTACATTTCTAATGTCTGTCTGTATAGCTGTTCTATGACATGAGTCAACTTACTAGAGAAAAGTCATTAGGAAATGCTGGTCCTAAAAACAAATCTCTATGAAAGGTTTCATTTTTCAGACATGAAAATTTCTAGAAGAGGGAATAGGCTTGTAGATACTGCCATAAAACTTAGACAAAATGATTTATTAATTAATACTCACCAGAATACCAACCTGATTGAAGGCTACTGTTTGAGCTGGTCCTCCAGGAGCTGGCAATCTGCATTCAGAGAGTGCTATTTTTCAGGTACTGTCTGAGAGCATCACCTTGGAAGTCCACCTGACCAGAACAGTGTTGTCAGTCACAGCCAGTGTTGTCAGCCATTGCCAGTGTGGTTAGCCATTGCCAGTGTGGTCAGTCATGGCCAGTGTGGTCAGTCATGGCCATTGTTGTCAGCCATTGCCAGTGTTGTGAGCCATTGCCAGTGTGGTTAGCCATTGCCAGTGTGGTCAGCCATTGCCAGTGTTCTCTGAATGGTCCCATTTGCAAAGTGTATGCTATTTCTTCATATCCTCAAAAAATTACTTAGCGAAATGTACATTTATGTGTACTTAGCTATTTAAGATGTAAAATATGAGAGAACAATATGAGTTAGGAAAAGGATAAATTTTAGTTTTGTAATATGCAGGTCAAAACTTATTTCAAAAAAGAAAGTTATGAAGTGTCAGATCAGGGACCAACTAAAGATACATTGTTTTATGTATTTGTAAAATGAACAAAAGAAATGAAATTCAGATTAGTGGTTAGAATGGATGTTACCAATATTTTGAAGTAGAAACATCGTTCCCAAGAGGAAACAGAAAACTGTGCTCCAAAGTTGGTGACTTTAGTTGTCTGTCTTCTGAACTCACAGACTGTTTAAATTGTTATGATGGAGCCGTCCAATTTAAAGCGTTTGTAACACTACTTTCAGTGGGTGAAACATTTGACATTACTTGTTAGGGAAGTGTTTTCAGTTTCTGCACAAACTCAGCATTTCCAGTACATTTTGATGACTTGATTGAGCATCAAAATGAGTTACATTGCCATCAAGGAGAGACATAGATGATACAATAACATTAAAGCTTTAGGTTGATTAAAAGTGATTAAAACTAGTGCTAAAACTGGAAGGGTACCATTAAGGGACATCTTGACTGACTTCTGTTAAGGGACATATGCATCTAGTCTCAGCAGAGTCCAAAGTACACTTCGATGACTTTACATGGTAAAGCCATGGTTTAGTCCACCTACTCATCAGAATAGAAACTGATGCTACTATTCTCTACCTCTGTATTAAGTTTGAGGAAAGCCACAAAACACTTTCCTGGTCTTGCCTGGGGGACCAGAAGTTGTCACTAATTGTATCCAGCTCAATTATGTGCTCATATCTATTGGGTTCAGGAAATCTCTAAGTTAGCATATCTCATTTAAGAGATGTGAAATTCAAAAGCCTTTAGAGAGCATTTTGTCTCATGGCTGATTTTATGTTCTGGCCAGTTCACTTTCTCCTAGTCTTAGGACAAAGGAGTCAGCCTTGCTGGTATAATGACATTTCATTAAGTATTGTCTTCATCAAAGTACTACTGCTGTGGAGAGACACTAGGTCCAAAAACAACTCTCATAAAAGAAAACATTTGATTAGGGGGCTTGTTTACAGTTTCAGAGGGTTAGCGCATTATCATCATGGCAGGGAGTATGACTACACATGGGTTGGCATGGAGCTGGAGAAGTAGCAGAAAGCTTTATTTTGTAATGTGCAGACAGCATGCAGAAGTGAGAGAAACAGGGAGAGAAAGTAGACCTGGCATAGGCTTTTGAAACCTCAAACCTCAACCCCTGTCACAGACTTCCTCCAACAAGGCCTGCCTCAGTCACTGTACTATTTCTGTGAAGAGACACCATGATCAAGGCAACACATAAAATAAAGTGTTTAATTGAGGGCTTGTTTACAGTTTCAGTAGCTTAGTCCATTATCATCATGGTGGTCCACATGGTGGCTTGTAAGCATGGTGATGCATAAGTAGCTGAGATCAATATGCTGATTTGCAGGTTGAGAGAGCAAGAGAGAGAGAGAGAGAGAGAGAGAGAGAGAGAGAGAGAGAGAGAGAGAGAGAGAACGATAGAGACTCTGGGCCTGGTTTGGTCTTTTGAAACTTCATACCCACCCCTAGTGGCATACTTCCTCCAACAATGCCACACTTCCTAATCCTTTCAAATAGTGTCATTCCCTAGTGACTAAACATTCAAATACATGAGCCTTTAGAGGACATCCTCACTCAAACCACAAATATGATTGCTTTCTCTGGGTAAAAGCACGGTGTTTTATATTTTCATCTAGATTAGCCATATATATTTTATTCTTACTAAGATAAAATTTAATATGTCAAATGAAGGGGCTCTTAGGGCCAGCTAGGTGGCTTATTGGGTAAAGGTATCTGTGACTAAAAATAAGAACTTGAGTTAGATTCCCAGGATTTACATGGTAGAGAAACCATTTCTATAAGTTGTCCTCTGACTTCTACACACCACACCACACACATACACACACACACACACACACACACACACACACACACACACACATTAAAATGAATAAAAAATATAAAAACAGAAAAAAGTAGCTCTTTCTTAAAATGTAGAAGTTGGATATGTTAGTCCATTATTATAAGTGATCCAACTAATCTACTAGCTGAGAAACTAAGGAAACAAACAAAAACACAAAAAACTTGATTCTATAGCTCGAAACCACATTCTCACCTTCAGCTGATCTGCCTTCACGTTTGTATATACATGTGTACGTATGTATATGTGCATGCCAGTATCTTTCTTCTTTTAATTTCATGGTTAAAGTAAAGGTAGCAGCACTGCTGAGGTCACTCAATGGTTAAGAGCAGTTGTTTCTATTCCAGAGGACCCAAGTGTGTATAACTCCAGTCCCGGGGTATCCAACACCTTCTTCTGGCCCTGCATGGGCCCCACGTATGCAGATGGTGCACAGTATACATGCAGGGAAAGCACCCAAACACATAAAACAAAATTTTAAAAGATGACATTTAAAATTAAAGTAGAAGCTAAGATTGGCCCCAGTCTCGTGGTTTTGATTTGATGCTTCTCTGAGATTATTTTAAAGAAATTCTGGGTCTATGAGACAGGAGAAGGGAGAGAGAAAAAAAAATGCCTGAGAAATATTTCGTGGGGTTTACTCTTGGCTTATGATAAAATAGAAGAGAAAGGGAGAGTGATGTTAAAAGACACACCAAGCAGTAAAATACAATGGAGTGGGAGGTAAAGAGAAAGTGGGGCAGAAACAAAGCTTTGCCTGCGGAGGGTGGCAACCCACACAGAAAATGACTTCTGCTGTCACTCAGCGCTGCCCCTGCCATGACTTGACTGCATTGATCCAGCTTAATCCGCTCCACAACCACTCCTTTTATTTCTCCCCTCAAAGAGAGGAAAGGACAAAAGGAAATAGGATTTTTTTTTCCTAGTTTTTATTCTTAAATCCTTTAGTTGAATTGAGGCAGAAATTTTAATGTTTCAGATAGCACATTCTAAATCCAGTTCAAATTTCGTAGTCTGGATTTGCAGTTAAAATGCTTGATTCAAACTTCTTTGACTTATTCTCTATTGGTTTGAGCAGTGACACATGTACTGTGTTCTAAAATTTTTTTTTAACTACAGACAGCATTGACTCTGTTTATTTCCTCATATTTTGGTGCATTTTTATGCAATCTGCTTCTTTATGGTGAGGATTTGTCTGTGACTAAATTCAACTTAAGTTGATGAAAGGTAGCAGTCTTCCCGGGTCTTGTGTGTCACACTGTGGAAGGGCAAAACCTCTGTTCTCATCCTTATGAGTTAAGAGAACGCCCCAGAATTCAATTCTACGCTTAGGTCCATGGAAGAATGGCAACCACAAGGACATATGAGACGTAGTAGAAATGTTATATGCTACGCCCACAGCTGTGACACCTGTGTAGCTGTAGCAAAGCTTGAAAGCTTGCCGCTGTACTAGAGTCTGGCAGCTAAAGGGCTGAGGTTGAAGCTTCCTGGAGCGAGACCTCAGGCAGTTTCCCCACGTCCAAGGTCGTCATGCGGCCTGAGGATCTCAGGGCGACAGTCCTTGTTTGCACTAATCATGCTTTTTCTCTGTATGTCTTTTCTGTGTTGGGGGGAGTGAATCATGAAGGAAAAGAAACAACTTTGGAGTGATTTGCCTTTCATGGAAAGGCTAGCCAGGACTAGAAAGCCTTGGTGCCTTCATGGTAAGGAAGAAAGTCAACAGATCATAGAAAATATGAAGCCAGCCCTAAGGTATTGGTATAGGAGGGTATAAAGATAGATGAGTGTATAATAGTGAGGAAGAAATAAATGAAATTATACAAAAAGTATATAGAGGGTGACTTAAACCTTGGCTGGTAAACGTCTGGTTTTCACAGATGTGGTCTTTGGCGTGAGACAGATTTCACAAAATTCTGAGATCATGCCCTTAAGCAACAACCACAATGAACTCCAAGCTGCGGAAGTGATACACAGAAATAGATACTAAAGTACTTTGCTATTGTCTACACAGAAATAGATACTGATATGCTTTGCTACTGTTTTTTGCTGATTCTGTGAAATTGAAAAAGTTTGCTGATTCTGAGTAATTGTAAAAATTATCAGTCTGATGTAATCCCCTGCCAAGTTCCTTGATTGTAAAAGAATATAAGCACTGGTCTTGCAGAAGTAAATCTGCAGCAGCACATCAATCCATTGTGTGTCTGTCTGTCATTTCCTCGCCGATTCCTGACTTCTCCTCGAGCCTTCTCCCTGGTTCTCCCGCAGTGGTGGTCTCCCTCTGGGTGGTCTGCGGCAGTTATATAAAATGAACACACAACTTTTTTGTCAGGAAGATCAGGCAAACTGAAATGTAACACAGTATCTGGACTTTTGTAAACACATACACAGACACAGTTACACACACACACACACAGAGACACAGTTACACACACACACACACACACACACACACACACACATCAATGTGCTAACCTCCTTATTTTTGATTCCATTCAAACAGTCTCTGAATATTACTTCTATTTTCTACATCTAATTAACTCTCTCCTTTACTACCTAACACATTTATGTTCATAGACTTTTTGGAGGCAAATCTAAGGGCGAAAAAAAGCACATTTAAGACTTTCTAGACTAGATGTAAGCGAAGACCAATCACTTTTATTCAGTTAATTAAAAACGGTATTTCCCTTTCTCATCCTAGAGACCGCAACACTTTTACTTCCTTTATTCTTTTTAAATGTCAGGTAACAAATTAGTGTTTTTGCTACTTTGGGCTGTCCTTTGGCAAATAACCACACCGTACAAAGTTCAGTGAGCAATCTGGCAAGGTTTGGAGTCTCTTCTCTGAGGCTTAGCCTGGAGTGAGAGGAAAGCAGTGGGTCAAGAGGAAGGCAGATTTGCAGAGCAGTTCAGACACCTGCCTGCATTACACTCAGCTCTAGTGGAGAGTGTCATTAATCCTCCACTTTAATGAACACCAAGCTTTCACACAAGATTTAAAATAAATCCCCTAGCCAGGTCCCCTCTTCAAGCTACTGAAATTTCATGTATCCCATTAGACCATGCAATGGGTAAAAGAAATGGGTCATTTCAAAACCACTGAAATACAATAATGCAGGGATAGTTAGTTAATATGGACTTCTCCACAATTTTGGCAGAAAAGGAAATCATTTGGGTGCATGCTTCATATTTGCATGAGCTTTGTGCATCTATCTATGAAGCATGCTATCTAGTTGTTTATTCTGTGAATAATATTATTTTAATAGGTGGTTTCTCATGTCACCTGACATAAATTATATTCTCTAGCTTCTTTCTCCACACCTCGTCTAATTCTTTATAGAGCTTAGAAATGTCCAATTGGTAAATTGATACATTTGCAGCTTGTTACTGCAACATTTATTATAGAAACAATAAGAGAATATTCTAAGAGAATTAAGTGTTTTTCTGTTATTACCAATTTATAGAAAATAAAGGTTAATGAAAATATGAAAACGAATTCCCAATTGTTGAGGTCAAAATGCATAACTAAATAAAACCATCACAGTGTGAATAAACAAGAAAAGATGGCCAGTGTGCTGTCTGGGAAGCTAACCTCAGCACCTGACTCCATCCTCAGCTTCCTGGGAAAGGACTGAGCACACAGACGGGAGGAAGCCCTGAACTGCCCCAGGCACTGCCTTCTAGGGAGCAGGAGCTGAGTACTTGCACATGGATTCTCAGTAGACTGGCTTTTTAAATTTTTTTAATTTTTATTTATTTAAGAGTTAAGAGCGAAAGCAAATTTCAAAGCAATAATAAGACATGAGAACAGTCTGAAGCTCTTTGTTGTACAATCTGACATGCACAGAGTAAGACTGACTTTATATATGCCTCACATGCTATTCTAAGTTAACATGTATTTATTTATTCATTTATTATGCCACCTGCTCTCCTGTAAGGATCTAGAGCAGTGGTTCTCAACCTTCCTAATGCTGTGTCATGTTGTGTTGACCGTCAACCATAAATTTATTTCATTGCTACTTCCTAACTGTAATTTTGCTACTATTGTGAAGAGTAATGTAAATATCAGATATGCAAGATATTTGAAAAGTGACCCCTGTAAAATGGTTGTTCGAACCCTCCAGGGTTGTGAGAACTACTAATTTAGAGGAACAGAGGTGAGAGACACTTCCCTCTGTTTTTACATTTAATGGGAAGAGAACACCCTTTGAACTGATTGCTCAAGAACTTTCTTTACAACTGAGAGGAGTCAAAGTCAATATACTCAAAATTACAGATCATTTAAAAAGTAAACACTGAAATTTAAAGTTAAAGAGCTTTATGAAATTATAAAATAATGCATTTTTTTAAAGAAAGCATATATCAATGGCAAATCTAGAATTGCTGAAAAAAGGCTTAAGCCACATAGATTCATTGTCTCACTTAGAGGGATCTTGAAGCAAAAATGTTTCCAAGATTGGTTTCCATAAAATATTATGGGTTGACTTCAAGTCCCTTAGCTTCACACTACACCCTAAAATAGTCTCTTATTGTCTTATCTATAGAAAAGAGATCCAATGTCAGGCTGAAGGTATGTTTCTCCATACACACACACACACACACACACACACACACACACACACACACACACACACACACACATGTAAACTGTAGCTACATGATCTTGGATCTTGTGGAGGTAAATGGTCAGCATTTCTGCAGTGTGAAGGTTTCCTACAGAAAGAAAGAAGTGTAGGAGCAGGTGTAGTTTGTCAATAACATCTGCTACAACTTTAAACTCCACAAAAATGTGATGTTAGTACAACAGGATGGCCATATTTCTGTGCATTATTCAGCATTTTACTAATTGGAGTTTTTACTGTGACTTTGACTTTCATACCTTATCATCTGCTTAGTTCATCTAAGCTACTCAAGGTAATTTTCAACAAAGATAAGGTTGTAAGGACTATTCAGTTTCAGTTTGTGTCACGGACTTTGAAAAAAAAAGAGGTAGTGATAATAAAATTTGTCATGCTAACTGGTGGGTCATTATTCCACAGTAAAGTGAATATCAGTTTGGGAACTTTGATGTGTTTATTTACTTAAAAAAATTATAATTTTAATTAGTTATTATATTAAATATAATTATATTAGATTATCCCAAACAAATACACGTTTTCTCACCTAACATTAGCATTCAAAATCTTTAATTCCAACTTAGGGGGACCATTTATACAGACATCACAAACTTCCAATGACTTGTTTCACAAATGTCTGTTTTGGTTTGTTAATGTTCTTATCATTTTAATGTACAAGTAATACACTTTTTATTAGCCTCTTGCTGTTATTTATTGAATATATATGCAGGATCCTGAGGTGGAACACTGTAACAAGCATTAATACAGAAGGCATTATAAATGTTCTCCTTTGCATCCTTATCCTATAGCAGGGAATAACGAAGAGCATGTGGTGTACTCTTCTGAAATTGACCACAGTTCAATATGTGGTAGCGTCTGCAAGGAGATACCATTCAGACTGGAAAAAGTTGCTCTTACATGGGAAAACAAAACAAAAATAGTGCCAGGGTTGGGATAGTTCCTTATGACTTTTGGTCAAGGAGACCCAAGAGATAATGCAGAGTCTTTGCCCAGCAAAACTGGATGATAAAACCCATTACTGAAGACACCACAACTTATTTGTATAATACAGACAAATCAAGCTAGAAATGAGCCAAAAGCTTTCTCCCTGCTGGAGTGTGATATGCAAGTTGCTAGAGGGAAAAAGGCATCCGAGTTTTAACCACCTTGTGATCATGATCAAGTACAAAGGAAATCTTCAAGGCTAGATATGCTTAAGGAAGCAGTAGTAGTACTATAGTTATGGTGGTAACCAATTTCGCCTGACTGGATTTGAGGCACACTCCACAAGAAGCGATGCGTAGAACTGCAAACTCTAAGCTTATAGATAATTACATAAACCCACGGCAAGGATCAGAGAGATGATTCAGTTCAGTGAGGAAAAGCACCTGATGTCAATCAAGCCTGATGATCTGAACGCAATCCCATGTACCTACATGGTAGGTAGATAGAAGTGAGTCCCACTAGTTGTCTTCTGACATTCATATACATGTTATGATACACATATATCTCCCACAGTAAATAAATAAACACCTAATTAACTAAAAGCTATATCGAGGGAGGCTGTAACCCCCTTGTCATAAGAAAAGGACTGAAAACTCTCATTTAACTAAAGTGTCATAACATCAAAATGCTACTCTAAGCCTTAGTCAGAAAACCTCTTTTCAGTATATGGTGGTGTGTCTAGACACTTATGAATGCACAGAGAGTAAGCGATGGATGAGTTCCCAGCCCTAAACAAGACATTTATACCATTCCTCTAAAGCTGTGAAAGAGGGTTTAGAAAGACTGTGAGACCCAGAAAAGGAGAAGTGTGGTGGTATTGTGTTCCCCAAAATATTGTGTACCTTAATAAATTTATCTGGGGTCAGAGAACAGACAGCCACTAGATACAAAGGCTAGAAAATGGTGGCACTCACACCTTTAATCCTAGCATTCCAGAGATAGAAATCCCTCTGGATCTCTGTGAGTTCAAGGCCACATTGGAAACAGCCAAGCATGGTGACACGCCTTTAATCCCAGAAAGCCAGCCTTTAATTCCAGGGAGTGGTGGTAGAAAACAGAAAGATATATAAGGCGTGAGGACCAGAAACTAGAGGCTTTTGGCTGGTTAAGCATTTGGCTGGTTAAGCTTTCAGGCTATGGAGCAACACAGTTCAGCTGAGAACTATTGGGATGAGGACACAGAAGCTTCCAGTCTGAGGAAACAGGACCAGCTGAGGAATTGGCAAAGTGAGATAGCTGTGGCTTGTTCTGTCTCTCTGATCTACCAGCATGGACCCCAATAACTCGCCTCAGGTTTGATTTTATTAATAAGAACATTTAAGATTCCTGCTACAGAGAAGGGCTGAAAAATCTCATTTTCTGGATAATACAAAGCCATTGCAATTATGAACCCATAGCAGCTATCGATGCCTGCTCTGGTTCTATACAAGAATGTATCCATCACCAGTTAGGCATGAATAGAGGATAAGCACAAGGGCCCTACACATTATTGCTGAACTATTTGTTACTAGCAGATTTAGTAAAGTGAGGAGGTATGTATCTACTAGTGACCCCACCAGGTTCCAAGTGATAATTGCAATCCAATATCACACAGCTATCATTGCTTAAAGTAATTGTGTCAGAAACTAAAACCTAGAGTCATGAATATGGGAAAGGGGAAGATAGGAAGAAGGGGGTGTTGATTGGAGTTGGGGAAGTAAGATAGGGAAGAAGAGAGTAACCAGAGTACAATATGTATATGTGATATTGTCAAAGAACAAATTATTTTAAAGATGTAATTCAAAGCTAATTATTGAAAAAGAACTGAAGACATGGCTTATACAACTAAAGGTTGTTAATGAAATGTGGTATGGTAGGAATGCATATATCTGCTATTATATCTTAATTTTTTTTTTGTTTTTTCGAGACAGGGTTTCTTTGTGTAGCTTTGCACCTTTCCTGGAGCTCACTTGGTAGCCCAGGCTGGCCTCGAACTCACAGAGATCCGCCTGGCTCTGCCTCCCGAGTGCTGGGATTAAAGGCGTGCGCCACCAATGCCCGGCTTATATCTTAATTTTTAAGATATACTTTTAGTTACAATAGAATTACCTCATTTCTCCTCTCTCTTTATTTTCTCCAACTCTTCCCATGACACCCCCACTTTCAATTTGATAGTCTAGTTTTCTTGATTATTATTGTTACATGTCTGCATGTGTGTGTGTATGCATGCAATATATGTAACTACCTGTATCCATTTGTGTTGAGTTTCTGTGTATATGATTTGTGTTCTAAATATATTACAGTGGAACGAATATAATAAAATTTTAAACCAGATGTTTATAAAAAGCCTTGTTTGGACTGCATCTATCCAAACTACAGTTTTCCTTCCACCCGATGCTCTGTCTTTCTGCAGGACTCATTGAGCACATCTTACTGCAGAGATCTTTGGGTTACCACATAAATCACAGCCTGTGGACAATACTATCAATTTAAATTTTTACATTAGACACGTTTCAAGGACAATTTATATAATACAGGTTACAGTCAATGTGCAAATTGTAATGATAGCATGAAATTGGAAATATAATTACTCATTAGCCAACCCTGCTTGCCAGAAAGAAAAAGATCCCCTGAGATATGGCTTTATTTGGATGAGAATTGGGACTGTTGCCAAAACTTTGGTGCTATCTATTTCTGGTCTCCAGTACTGGGCCCTCTGCTGTGTTCTCCATTTCATTCAGAAAGGCTAGCTCCTTTGGACCTTGCTGTATGTGTGAGAAAAATGAGACTGTGAATTCAGCTTGCTTTTTCACATAGACATCACCATTGAGCAACTAGAAACAGAACACTGTCTGCCTGACTGTAGAAATCCCTGTCTCTGGAATGTAGATATGATATTATCAAATGGCAATGTAGGAAATGTTTAGTCATTTTAAAGTTTTCCTGCCTTTGAATAAAAACCTGTGTATATTAGATAATGAAATTACTTTATATAATATAGTACACATTAGATTTTAATACACATTAGATACCACATGTTTTTAGATAGTATACATTAGGAGTGAGTATCAAAAGATGATGTCTCACTGCATTAAATTCACTCTAATCTTTATGAATATTTCTGGGCAAGCAGAACAATCCATGAAACTAGTGAGTGACATCCTAAGTGTGTTTCAATACATGAAAGTGAAAAATGGATAGTTTTCTTCCTATTAGCTAGCCTTATTTCCTTAGACTACTTAATATGTTATTATGCCAATTGATCAAGTCTAGCTCAAAGTTACAAAGTGGAAATAAAAATACAAAGGCAAAATGTGATGGAAACAGTGGATGGTGCAGTGTTTTTATCATTCCATCGGAGGCTGTAAAGAAAAACGAGTTATGTATGCATCCTCTAAAACACATTCAGTTAAAATATAGCTCCATGTATAAAAAATTTTGTAAAGGAGTAGTAATATAATTCAAAGCCCTGTAAAAAGAAGCAAAAACTGTACAAAGTAGTTAATTGATCTGTTTCACATGTTTGTACATGAAGGTTCTGTACAGTGTTAAATCTAAATCTGCTTCTGGGGCAATAACATCTACAAGTCAGCCTGGCTCTCTTCCCTGCTTGTAAGTCATTTGATGCCCCTGTAGAATCTGTCATCTGTCATATTTTTCTCCAAACCATTAACCACACTGCTAGATAACAATTACATGCCATCAAACAACTTGTGAAACCTAGATGAGGTGCTAAAGCTTGGCTCCATCCTCATACTTCAAATACAAATCTATACCATGCAGCCTTTTTTTCCATACTGCTAGCTCTGTGGATAGGTGACATATGCATCAGCTCCTTTCGAGTTGAAAAGAATGATGCATGAAATGCCACTTTTTTTTTTTTTTTTTTTTTTTTTTTTTTGCTTTCGAGGTGAAGCAGCAGGTTACCTTTCCATTATCTATCTTTCAAGTGACTTCCGATTTCTAAATTTTTTGTAGGCTTTCAAAATCAAACATGAGTTAGTCCCAGAATCTACATTCTCTGTCTCATCTTCTACTAGTGTGGTGCTTAGAAAAGTTAAATTTATGTTCCCTTTAGAAAAGTTTGATGAATAGTTCTATCTACTCTAATGGTCCGTTTTATAAGCTCAGCCAACATCAGCTAATGAAAGAGGACTTCACTAAGTGTATAAAATTGATAGTCTTTCCTCCTCACATATTTTAATATGTTTTTGTCTTGATGATACAATATTTACTGTGTGAACTTACCTAAGGCATTTCCTAACTTACTCGTTTATTCTGTCTCCAAAACAAATTCTAAAAGCACAGTCTTGATTTACACATCGCATATAGATTTGCAGTATCACAAGTCATGTCTGATACAAGATGGACACTTATTTGTGTAATATAACATACTAAGTAATGACAAATACTGTTAAAACTCTGTGAATTATTATCAATATACTTGTGCGACTATTAACTTTCTATTGCTGTTACAGAAATCCTGAGATGGCTAACTTTGTAATTAAAAGTTTTGCAAGTTCAATGGCATGGGATAGAATCACCTGAGGTTTTGTTAGAGCCATTTTGGCTAAGCCATTTTGTGGTTGAAGGTAATGTACAGATGGCATGGAGGAATAGGAGATCACATATATAAACAGAAAGACAGGGACCTGAATACGGAATGATCAAGTTTTAATTAAAATGCTTCCACAAAAGCATGCAAGGAATGGAGCAGGAAGTGCAGCTTTATTCCCAAGAGCAATACCACCAATGATCTGAGACCTTCCATCTAGGCACCACCTCCTTAATGTTTCATCAGCATCCGCATCACCACCAAAAGAAATCACATGACAAAACACAGCAGCTTAGAAAATGTCCTTGATGTTCAGGTCTCTAGTCCTTAAAAAACTATTATAAGTACGTTTAGTGTTATAGTACTATTAGAATCTCTAATGGCATTTTTTTTCTATTTTTTTATCAAAATAATAGCATTAGAATGTCAAGCTTATATTTATATGTATGTAATGGCTATTCTTGGTTCTCAACATGGCTATATATGGAATTAACTAAATCCTCAAAATGGAGGGCACACCTGTGTTGCATGAATCCTAAATAGTCTTATAATAAAAACCTGAAGTGTTGAGGTAAATGCTGAAAGATCAGAAGAAACAAGCCACAGTCACTTCTAACCTTGCCAACACCTCAGCCAAAAAGAGAAGATTCTGTGTCCATGAATCCTCAGAGTGAATGGCTCTGAGTCCTCAGTCAAAAGGTCCCAATTCCTGTCTCCTCCTGCCTTATATTCCTTTCTCTGCCCAGCCATATCACTTCCTGTGTCAACCTTCCTAGTACTGGGATTAAAGGCATGTGATCCCCAAGTACTGGGATTCAAGGTGTGTGATCTCACATGCTGTAATTAAAGCTGTGTGCCATCACTGCCTAGTTGTGTCTTCTTTAAACTGTATTAATATAGTGTAATACATGGTGGCTTTGAACTCACAGAGATCCAGAGAGATCTCTGCCTCTGCCTCCTGAGTGCTAGGATTAAAGGTGTGTGCCACCACTGCCTGACCTCTATGGCTAGCTCTGTGGCTGTCTCTGTCCTCTGATGTTCAGGCAAGCTTTATTTCTTACATTATGAGTATATCACCACACACCTGTGAGGGATTTTTGCTTTATTTGAAGTAGGAAGATCCATTTCTAAGCAGAAGCTTTCAGTTGGGAGTTATGTCTTTAAAGACAGATCTTTTGAGCTAGGGAAAAAAATGCCTTTAATCCAGATGAATATTGAGGCAAGAAGACTCACTGTGAATCATGTGATCTGGCAGACCTAGCTGTAATCTGGGCCAGACCTTCTGCAGGACACCTATATAAGAACATGGGTGGAGGAAATTTTGCTCATTGGTTGATTATTCTCACCTTGCTATCAAGTCCATTCCTTCACTGGCATTAAAGCCTACTTCTTTGGGATTCCAACTTATACTGAAAGACAGCTAAAACACCCAGTCTTATGGAGTGAGAAACTTCTAGATTCTTAGACTTTCTCTTTATAGCCAGCCATTGTTGGACTATCTGGATCATGGCCTGTAAGCCATTCTAATAAATCCTCTTTATAAATACATATATACATACATACATACATACATACATACATACATACATACACACAGACACACACATATAAAGATATATACATATATCTATATGTAAATATGATAGAGAGATGGAGAGAGATTCATTCTATAAGTTCTTTTACACTAGAGAAGCCTAGCTAATACAAATTTTTGTACCAGGAGTGTTATAGAACAACAGAAATATAAGAATGAATCTTTTAAGTATCTGGAATAGGCTTTCCAATTTACCAATACCTAGATACTTAAGACTCTCGAGTTCCTAACATCTCTCCTGGGTTCTCAGAGAATACTAAAAGCCCATGGTGTGAACTATGAACTACTTTACAAGCTTAAGGACATAAATGCATTTGATTTTCCTCATTCACCAATTACAGGTGGCAATGGATTTGGTGACTCTGCATATAAAACTTTTGACATATCGTGGAGAAATATGGGAAATGATGCTGCTGGTAGGATGCTCTTAGCATCTCTGGACAAAGGAAAGGAATGAGCTCTATGATAAAATTAACCAACTTCTAACCTCTCAGAATATGATGAAGGACAACATGGAACTCAGTGATAAAACTGACTAGCTCCAAGTGTGCATAAACAGTGTAAAAGTTTCTAATTGTGTCTTGGAAGAGAATCTTCTTTCCAGTAACCACAAAGTCAAGTTGTGGTAATCAAACTGAAACCCTCATTATGACTTCTCTTTCAGATGATCCAGAGCACTCACATGGCAGCTCACAACTGCCTGTAACTCCAGTTCCAGGGGATCAGACACCCTCTTCTTCCCTCTGAGATCACTGCACATACATAGTGCACAGACATGCCTCCAATCAAAACATCCATATACAAAAAGATAAATTTAAAAATAATGTCCTTCTAGTCTTGTGTGTATTCCTACAAATGACAGCATTTTGTTATTTTTCATGGTCAAGTAACATTCTTTTAGTGGGTGGAACATATTGCACATTTATAGCATGCTTCCTTTTTTTCATCTGTGTGTGTGTGTGTGTGTGTGTGTGTGTGTGTGTGTGTGTGTGTGTGTGTATGTGTGTGTGTGTGTGTATGTGTGTTTGATGTGTTCACATGTACACACATGCATGTGCTTACAAGGATGTGTATATACTTCCAGAGACCCAAGGTCAATGTCAGGTGTTTTCCTCAATTGCTCTTCCACTTTTTTTTTTTGGAAGCAGAGACTCTCAATCAAACCCAGACCTTATAACTATTCTCACTAGCCTGCCTGCACTGGTGATTTCTTGTGTAGTGTTTTTTTTTTTTAATCAACTTAACAGAAGCTTTAATCATCTGGAAAGAGAATAACTCATTTTTGCCTCCAAACTAGCACCCACATTCAGGTAACTCTCCTGGAAGGGAAGACAAGATATTCTAGGCACACTGGTGCCTCCTTCTCTGGTTATCATATATAAAAAAGAGTGGATTTAAATACATTGGAATTTCCCAGGAATTTTATGTTAGAAGAAAGAAATGTGGAGTCAGCCATAGGGGTTACTTGTCTTCTGGAAAGAAACTGTATCCAGTCTGACAACTTATCAGCAACCTCTAAGGCCAGACTGAGCCCAGGCAATGTTCCTGGGCAGGACTGCACTTTCACAAGGTCTGTTTAGAGTTATACATACCTCTTAAACCTAAACCTCATGTCTGGACCCTGATGGACTGGGGGTTATAGGAATTACTAGGCCTCTTTGTTCCTCTTTCCAACATGGCCACATGGAACACATCTCCCTTCTCTGCTTTTCAAAAATAAATAAATAAACAAGTTTTGTTCAATTATAGCGCATATTCAAGTCCTAGCCTGGTAGGGTGTCGGCAGTTAAAGTAAGGGCATAAATTGGTAGAGAATGGATCCTATAACTTGGGATGGGGAAGTGTGGAAGGACCCCATTGAAGCTGAAATTTTTGAATCCTGAGATTCTCAAGGGTTTAACTCCACTGAGGAAGGAGTCTTGTTAGGGTCTCACAAAAGACCACCATCCATGTATGCAATCAACAAGAGCATTTATTACCAGCATCCTGGGCTGTCCATCCTATACAAAGACAAAATGGTGACAACTTCAAAAGGGACATGGGGCCACCTTTCAAGCACAGCTAAAAGGTAATTCCTAAGGCAGTTGGGCCATTTTAGATATGGTTGGCTTAAGTAAGTGGAATCATATTAGTATGTTCTAATTAGCCAAGGCTAGTTGGGGTTGGCTATGGCTACAGTTTTTCCATTTGGGGGCAGGTCTGGACAAGTCCCAGGCTTTGTCCTTATTTGGTTATCTGCTGACTGTGGCTCACCCTATCCTTGTTGTTGGGGGTATTGGAGATTGATTGTCCTTTGTTCCTTTCTGGCTCCCTCAGAAACTCTTTGCTCAGTCTCAGGAATCTGAAGTTGAGGCCTGATCTCTGAGGGAAGACTGAGTAACCTGTTATAATATTTGCCTGTCCCTCTCAGTCTTTCTACCCTTAATCCCACCCCTTGAAATACTGTCTTTTTTACCTTTGACTGGAAATTAATCCTTCACTGTCTGCTAATCCAACAGTGACTTTCTCAGAAGGAAATGCCATGCAAAATGATACTGATGTCCCCCAGAGCCCATTAATATTTGCCTCTGGACCTCTAACCAGACTTAAGGCAAAGCAGGCTCCTAGACAGGAGGTAGAAAGTGTAGTCAATGAGTAGCTTCACTACACTCCCAAAGAGCTTCATGAGTTTGCCAATGCATTCAAGCAGAGGTGTGGAGAATATGTGTGGGAATGGATTTTAAGTATGTGGGGTAATGGTGGAAGGAACATTGTTCTTATTAATATAAGCTCTCTGAGTGGAGATCTAGGTTTAATACCGAAGCTTGCACAGTTGTAACTGAAAGTTTTCCTGTGTCCCACCCGGTCTGCAGCCGCTCAGTTCCAAGTAAACACACAGAGGCTTATATTAATTAAAACTGCTTGGCCAGCTCAGGCTTACAACTGACTAGCTCTTATACTTAAACTCAGCCCATTTCTGTATATATATATATATATATATATATATATATATATATATATATATATATATATACATATATATATATATATATATATATATATAGCCACATGGTCCATGGCTTTACCTGTGTGCCATTACATGCTGCTCCCTGGACGGCAGGTTGGCATCCTCTCACTCAGCCTTCCTCTTCCCCAAATTCTCCTTGTTTGCTTATTCCACCCATACTCTCTGCCTGGCTATTGGCTAATTAGCATTTTATTAAACCAGTGTACAAAAACATTATTCCACAGCACATAGTTAAACTGTGTCAAAAATTTGTTTAAATGGTTGGGTGAGCATTTGTCCAAAGATGGTCAACTGAAAATGTATTGGGGATTCCTGATATCACTTGGCTTAAAGTTAATAAAGGGATTTTTAAGGCTGAGGGAAATTGCAATGCTAGAGTTGGTACAGTGTGAAAAACATGATCCCCCACAATGGGAAGGTCCAGAAGACATGCCCTTCACTAATTTTATAAGACACACAATGGTGGGAGGGTCACCAACACATTTGAAGAGCTTGTCGAGATTAGATAAATAATGGAGTTTTGGCTAATGTTTGACTCACAGTAGGTCCAATGGGTCCCTAACCTCATCTTGTGGTTATTTCCCCAGTTTCAGAATGTTTAATTCAAAAAGATATACTTGAAAATTGGGAGAACTCTCACATTGGATCCCTGATCTTTGGAGTTGGGGCTGTTGTAGTTGGAAAGCTAAATAGAAGACTTCAGAGTTCCCTTGGCCAAGAAAAATAGTGACTCAAAAAATTATTGCATCTTTAGAAGAATTGCAGAAATTAGTGCCACCTTTGAGGACTTAAAAGATACAGGGGTGGTGGTTCCCACCACATCTCCCTTTTACTTTCTAATCTGGTTGTTGCAGAAGATGGATGGATCATGGAGAATGACAGTTGACTATTAAAAACCCAAACAGGTAGTGACTCCAGTTATAGCTGCTATATAAAATGTGAATTAACCCATCTCTTGGTACATGATATGCAGCTATGATATTATCTACCAAATGCATTTTTCTCAGTACCTGTCCATAAGGACAACTAGAAGCAATTTGCTTTTAGTTGGTAAGGCTAGCAGTATGTGCCTTCAATTTTACCTCAAGGATGAATTAGTCCTGTGTCATAACTTAGTTAAAATGTGTCTTGATTGTTTGTCTCTTCCACAAAATATCACTTTGGTACACTATATTAATGACATTATGCTGATTAGACCAAGTGAGCAGGGGGTAGCAACCATGTTGAACTCATTAGTAATACATATTAGCATCAAAGGATGGGAAACAAATCCAATCAACTAATGGTTCTGCATGTATTCAGGCTCCACGCAGAAGTGGACAGTTGCAGCATTACAACCTTTCTGAGACAACCCTAAAAACACTGGTAGAGGGAAAACTTCACTGTGGACAGAAATTCAGGCAGTACACATGGTCATACATTTTCTGGAAGGGTAAATGATCTGATGTGCAATTGCTCACTGATTCATGGGCTACAGCCAATAGCTTCTCTGGATAGTCAGTGACTTGGAAAGAGAATGATTGGAAAATTGGTGAGGAAGACATCTGGGGAATAAGTATGTGGATAGATCTCTCCAAATGGGTGAAAAATGTGAAGATGTTTGTGTTCTATGTAAATGTTCATCAAAAGGTGACTTCACCTAAGAAGGAATTCAATCAAGTATATAGGATGACTCACTCTGTGGAAAATAAGCCTCTTTCCTCAGCCATTCCAACACTGAACTGGAAGCTCAGACTTATCCCTGGCCACTTTGGCTTTCTATTGCCTTTACACAAACAGACTAAGAAAAAAAATAACAGTATTAGGAAGGGTGACTGGTTCAGATTATAATGGGGAAATTGGATTGCTACTCCAAAATGTAGGTAAAAAATATGATGTCTGTAGTGCATAAGATCCTTCAAATCATCTATTTTTTGGTGCTACCATGTCCAGTGACTAAAGTTAATGGGAATCTCAATAACCTTATCCAGGCAAGATAGAAAAGGCCACAAACACATCTAGAATGAAGGAATGGTTCATTCCTCCAGGAAAAGAGTCAATACCTGTTGAGTCTCTTGCTGAGGGTGGAAGAAATATAGAATAGGCAGTGGAGAAAGGTGATTATAAATACCAGTTACAGAAATGAGGATTATTGTTGATAGGGGTGTTTTTGCTATATTTTATTAAGAATGCATTTGTACAGACATTTGTGTTTTCTTTCCTCATTTTCTTTATGATGTGATGTAACATCAATTAAGAGACTATCAATGGTTATTATACTTAAGTTTGCAACACTAAAGAATATCCTTCAAGGGATATTGCCAACTATTCTAAATTTATAATGCATTTGTGATTGCACATGGAAAGCATTTTACTTTCTAAGTCATGCTATTGGGCTGTCCTTTTTATCGTTTTATTTATTGTTTTTTTTTTGGCATCTTTGGATAATTGGTATGTCTCTTTTAAATTATTTTTTTCTGTTTTCTGTTTCTAGAATATTCAGTGATAATCTCCAAAATCAGCCTTGTTATTAAAAGTAATTGGATTATGAGTCCACTTAATTATGGGGAAAGAATGCAGTGGAGAATGGAGTAATATTTTAGAAACAAAAATACTGTTGAAGTTTTTATTTGATGGATTTATTTTTATTTCAATGCATGAGTATTTTATTGAAAAGGAAGTCAAGTCTACAAATTAAGTACTACTGTTACACCATTTTCTAGATTTCATTGAAAAGAAAAGTGTAATCTTTCTCTCCAATCACCAAAGGTTATGGATTTGGCTCCTGATGGTTTGTTGAATTACATGTGGAATATAGAAAATTCTGTGATGATAGGGATTGCCCATTTGCTTATTTAGTTATTTTATTGAAGGATAGGTATCGGGGAAAATTATAAAGGCCACTCCACGTAGTTAAAAGGAAGATTTATTTAGTGGATGACTTACAAATGAAGGAATGGATAGGTCGCGGGGGTCTGGGGAAGGCTTATAGCAATCCAGCGGTGTTCTCTGGAGCTCTGCACAATCAATCTCCACCATCCAGGGTCCAGGCGCAGAGAGCGCGCCCAGAGCGAGCACTTGCCCATCCAGCTCTCAGGTTTCCAGCACCTCCCCTCACCCCGCCTCGTAGGCGTGACAGTTGCCAGAGTCTCAATGGGGGTTGGAGCTTCCAGATCCAAGCTGGAATGGCTACCCACTACATCTCCCCCTTTTTGTCTAAATAAGAAGGTTCTAAACTAATACAAGACTATATACAAAGGAATGGTTATCAAATATTGTCCAGAAATAATGAGGGATAATGACCTAGATAAGATGTAACTACAACCAATGCAAACAATATCAAGCAAGAAACACATTCTAAAATCCAGAGAAATATAGAGCATAGGTAAACGGCATGTTATAAAGATCATTCAAAGGTGTCCTATCCTAAAGAACCTGAATCTAATACTTAATATGTTCTATCTAAGATATTATATATACTAAGTTGTAACTATAACTGCTAGTCTTCAATCCCATCAAAGACCTGAGAAGGAACATAATGGTACTTGAGAAATGGTAGACGGATGCAAGCAACTTCGGGAGTCTTGCAAGAGTAGACCAAGACAGCTGGCAGCCTGGACAGTCACCTAATGTTTCTCAGCATTGTTGGTGCATTCAAATTGGCTACAGGCCTAGAGTATCTGACAGACCATTTTCAGAAGCAGGATTTCTGAAAGACCATCTTACCCTGTCTTGGCAGAGAACAGTGGTCACTTTCCTTGTGTCCCGCTTGTCCAGAAAGGACAGCATTGCATTTGTACTGTCAGCCATCAAGGCAAGGGCAGTTCTTTGCCCCGTAGGCCATTTTGTGCCAAAAAGACAAACTTCCAAATGGAAATGTCTTAGAAGCCCAACATTCTCTCGGGATCAATTGGTGCAGCCAAGAGCAATTGTGCCTCACGTCAACAGAATTCTAAGTTATTTAAATGCCATATTCTCTAGGTCTATGAAGTGTTTGAAGATTACCTGTCCATCTGACCTATGTATCTGTAAATCTGGATAACCTAACTAATGTAACTATAGAGATGACAGGCACAGGCGACTATAAATCTATAAATCTTATCTACCGAAATAACCTAAGGACTAAGGCTTCATGTAAATAAGGTAAACAGTCTATAAGCAAATGTATGGTGAAGAACGATGGCTTCAAAATTGTGACAATACACAAGATATTTATAACAGAGGTAGGAATATATAGTGCGATATGCAATATGACAATAATCTTAAATATATCTCAATATACCAAATATCCTAACAGAAGTAGAACATATATAAAGTATGACAGATATAAATTTACATTTGTATCAATATAAAAATGTTTCAAATAAGAGTAGAAATATATGTACATTATAACAAATATAGTTCTGTATTTGTATCAATATACAAATTATCTTAAACAGGAGTATAAAAATAGTTTACATTTGTATCAACATATAAGAATCTGTAACAGTACAAATTACAGTGCAAATTGTCTAAGGTTGCTATTTTACCAAGTTTGTTTACTAGTATATACAATGATTTACCATCATATCTTATACCTATCCGTTCCATTTATTCCGCCCCCCCTTTTTTTTTTACAATACTGAGTTAATATTTTCTTCCACCCCCAACCCTACAACCGTCATCCATAACCCTGAGAATTATGAAACCTAAGGGAGAAGGGGCGTCGTTTTCTTAGAATTGCTTCCTGCCGTTTAGGGGGTGATGTTATCTCTGTTGGGTACTGTGAGAAAGCTCAGATAGTTAAATCTCAGTTAGACTAACTGTAGGTTCTGCAGCAAGTTTTAGAGTAATGGGTAAGATTGTCTGAAATTCTGGCAAGAAGTGTAGTATGATGATGATTACCATGGCATCATTCTGGATTGGGTAGAGTTGTTGTTGTTGGGGCCCCATCTTCCTTCTGGTGACTTCTGAGATTGCTATTGGAAAAACTTATTTGTTATCAAAAATGGGAGGTTTGGATTTAAAGAGGACATAGCATAAGAAAGGATTCTGAGAAATCAAGAATAAGCATGGAGAGAATTAGAATTTAGAAGACAATGGTCCCTTTTTATTGGTTTCCTTCTGTCTCACACCAGAGGGCTCTTCTGATATGGGACTGAAGAATCTCTTAAACTTTTCTTTTAGCAATATGCTTGGGTTTAGAGAAGGAGTGAGCCAATTCCATCTCCAAAGCCAGCTTGGCTAAAATTGAATTGGAACCACAACTTTTCTAGATTGATAGAGAGAAAGATGTTAGACAGTGAGATTTTACCATGTGTAGATTGGTACCAATAGATTCTTCCTTTCTGCTGTAAACATCCGGATATCCAAGGCCTTATGAGTTTTGGAAGATGGGTATTTCCATTATCCTGGAAAGACAAAAACAGAACCCTACCCCACGCTTTGATTGTTAAATTTTTCTTACAACTTGTAGAGATGTCACATTGGTGGATGATCTTTTACTTCTCTTCATCAAGGAGTTTTTCCTGTTCGAATCGGATTTTTATTAATTTTGTTGGTATCCATAGCTTTTCTTCTCCTGCAGAAACAAAGGCAAAACCCCTTCCCCAACGTAGAACATATCCAGGTTTCCATTCTGAGGTCAGCACATCCTTGAAATAAACTGGTTGGTTTAGCTCAGGAGTTTTGTCTATCGTCCAATGTCTCTCCGCAGCTGTTGTTCCTTTCTCATTAGCATTGAGAAAATTCAAGGTTAATAAAGCACTATGCAGTCTATTTCTAGGAGTCATTGTTACCTGTTGCTGTTTATTTAGCATATCCTTTAAAGTTCGATTGGATCTCTCTATGACTGCTTGGCCTGTGGGATTGTGTGGTATACCTGTAACATGCTTTATATTATAATAAGCAAAGAACTGTCTCATTTTATTGGAGACATATGCTGGGGCATTGTCTGTCTTAATTTGTACAGGTATTCCCATGATGGCCATAACTTCTAATAGGTGTGTAATCACAGAATCAGCTTTTTCAGAACTCATAGGAGTTGCCCATTGAAATCCTGAATAGGTGTCAATGGTATGATGTACATACTTTAATCTTCCAAATTCTGCAAAATGAAACACATCCATCTGCCAAATTTCATTTCTTTGTATACCTTTTGGATTACTCCCTGCAGGTAATGGAGTTTGGTTATAGATGGAACAAGTAGGACATTTTTTCACAATATCCTTAGCCTGTTGCCAAGTGATGGAGAAATCCTTCTTCAAACCTTTGCTATTTACATGGTGTTTCTTATGACATTCTGAAGCTTCTAGCACATTACCTATTAGTAACTGATCAATCTCATCATTACCTTGTGCTAAAGGTCCTGGTAGACCTGTATGGGATCTGATATGTGTTATATATATAGGATGTTCCCTTTTTCTGATGATTTCCTGCAATTGTATGAATAATGAAGTTAATTCTGTATTATCAGGAATAAATTCAGCAGTTTCAATATGTAAAACAACTCTCTCTGCATATTGAGAGTCAGTGACTATATTGAGGGGTTCTGTGAAGTCCATCAGTACCATAAGAATGGCATACAGTTCTGCCTTTTGTACAGAGCTATATGGACTTTGTACCACTTTACTTAAGTCTCCTGATTTATATCCTGCTTTCCCTGATTTATTTGCATCAGTGTAGAATGTAAGGACTCCAGAAATTGGCTTTTGTCGTACAATGTGAGGAAGGACCCATTCAGTCTTCTTTATGAATTCTATTCTCTTGCTTTTGGGATAGTGGTTGTTAATCTCTCCCAAAAAGTTACTGCAGGCTCTCTGCCAGTATTCATTATCTTTCCATAGTGATGAAATTTCCTCATTAGTTAATGGTACTACAATTTCTGCTGGGTCCATTCCTGTCAACTGGCGAAGTCTTAATTTACCCTTTTGAATCAAATCAGAGATCTTTTCTATATAAGTCTTTAATTTCTTATTTGGTTTACGTGGTAGGAATATCCATTCCAATATAATATCTTCCCTCTGCATCAAAATACCTGTTGGGGAATGTCTGGAAGGGAATATGACAAGAATGCATTTAAGTTCTGGATCCACACGATCCACATGTGCTTCTCGAATTGTCTTTTCTACTAGAGCCAATTCCTTCTCAGCTTCGGCTGATAATTCTCTTGGACTATTTAATTCTTTGTCCCCTTCTAGAGTATTAGCCAAATTTTTTAGTCCATCTTTGGGTATTCCCATGATACCCAGTAAGTTGGAAATGCTTCCTAATAACTTTTGAAAATCATTAAGAGTCTTCAATCTATCTCTTCTTAGTTGTACCTTTTGGGGTCTAATTTTTTGTAGCTCTATCTTATATCCTAAGTAATTAATAGAATCTCCTCTTTGTATTTTTTCAGGAGCACTTTGCAGTCCCCAGCGAGGCAAAACTTTTTTTACTTCTTCAAACATGCTTTCTAATGTATCTAACTTTGGATCAGCTAATAGGATATCATCCATATAGTGATAAATTATGGATTGTGGAAACTTTACACGAATTATCTCTAATGGTTTCTGCACAAAGTATTGACACAAAGTAGGGCTGTTTAACATTCCCTGTGGGAGGACCTTCCATTGATATCTCTTGACTGGCTGAGAATTATTATAATTAGGTACTGTGAAGGCAAATTTTTCTCTATCATTTTCCTGTAAGGGTATGGTAAAGAAACAGTCTTTTAAGTCAATAACTATTATAGGCCATTCTTTTGGTAGCATAGAGGGCAAGGGCATCCCAGTCTGTAGGGAGCCCATTGGCTGAATTACTTTATTAATAGCTCTCAGATCTGTCAGCATTCTCCAATTACCAGATTTCTTTTTAATAACAAATACAGGAGAATTCCAAGGGCTGGTAGATTCTTCAATGTGTTGAGCATTTAACTGCTCTTGAACCAGCTGTTCTAAAGCTTGTAGCTTCTCTTTTGTCAAAGGCCATTGTCCAACCCAGACAGGTTTATTAGTTAGCCATTTTAAAGGTAAGGCAGTTGGTACTTCTGAGAGTTCAACAACAGTCGTGCTCTGTTTGTGAACAGCCTGAATGGTTGGTGACTGATTTTTATAGCATGTTATGATATTATTCCTAGAAACATGCATTGGTCTGTATTCCTTTTCTGAAAGTGTAGGAATTTTAATCTGGGTATTCCACTGTTGTAACAGATCTCGGCCCCAAAGATTTACTGCTACATTTGCTACATATGGCTTCAGCCTTCCTCTCTGTCCTTCTGGCCCTATGCATTCAACCCATCTCGAACTCTGTTTTATCTGAGATAGGGTGCCAATCCCTAACAGTTGGACATCTACCTCTTGAAGAGACCAATTCGGATGCCATGATTTTGGTGTAATTATAGTCACATCTGCACCTGTGTCTACCAGGCCCTCCAGAACCAGGCCATTAATTCAAATTCTAAGCTTTGGTCTTTGTTCATTTATGGAAGTCTGCCAAAATATTTGTTTTACAGTGTTCTTTGTAAACTGTGGTCCATCTATCAAAGCTGTTTTATCATCCATTGCAGTATCGGTTTTTACATTAAGCATTGGTTTATTCAGTTGTCCTGGAGAGGAATTTCTTCCACAGTGGCTGGGAATGTTCGTACTACATTTGATTTGGGGGCCTGCAAGAGGCCCCCTGAGGCGTTTCCCGCCAGTAAAGGGTTGCCTCGTATATCTATTTTTGATCTGCACTCATTGGTCCAATGTTGGCCTTTGCCACACCTTCTACATAATCCAGGAGGTGGTTGGGGTCTCCTGTTTAGGCTATTCCTAGAAGGAGTATTACTTCTAGGAGTACCCCACGTACAGTTTTTACTTATATGCCCTGGTGTACCACACTTAAAACATTTGGTAACACGGGGCCTTCTTTCACCTCTGGGATTTGTCTCTCCTATCCAAGCCTCATTACTGTAGTTAAGAGACTGAACACCATTAGTGTACTGAATCCATTCTTCCAAAGGAGCTGATCTGATCTTTAGTGGTGTAAGTATTCTTCTGCATTCTGCATTAGCATTGTCGAATGCCAAGGACTCAGTTAATACTTTTCTTAATTCTTTATCTGATATAGCTTTTGTTATAGCTGTGTTCAGCCTTTGTAAAAAATCAGTGAAAGATTCATGTGGTCCCTGAAATATCTTTGTGTATACCTCAGTTGGTTTTCCAGGTTCTGGAATTTTTTCCCAAGCATTTAGAGCTGCTGTACGGCATAGGGATATTGTATGCTCATCATAAGTGGCTTGTACATTCCTGTCAGCAAAACATCCCTCACCAAGTATTTGATCTTGGGAGATCACAAAACCTCTGAGTTTACCTTGTTGTTCTAAATTTTTTGCCTCTTCTCTCAACCAGCTCTTCCACTGTAGCTGCTGGCTATATTCTAGAACAGCTGAAATTAACTGATGCCAGTCATCTGGGATGATTCTATGTGAGGTAGACCATGAATTTAACATCTGTTTTACATATGTGGAATGTATCCCATATGTAACTACTGCTTCCTTTATATTTTTAAAGTCCCTTGTTGAAATTGGTTGTAATGTATATGTCATATATGGCTCGGGGTGTGTGTCATCTGCTGGCTTCTCATGGACGATAACAGGATAAGCCATTGTATGAGAGCTGTTTGGAGATGTTACAACCTCTATGGTCTTGACCTTCTGCTTATTAGTTCCCTTGTCATGTTTACTGAGAGTTTCTTCTAGGGCTTGCAAACGAGCACCTAGGGTCTGTTCTAGGGAGTGAACCTCCTCTCTTGCAAGGGACTCCAGATTTCTCATGGAATCATAGACATTTTTATTTTCCTCAGAAGCACATGATTCCATGGACCTTATCTTATCAATTAATGATAATCTTTCTTCCTTATGCAATGTCTGAGTAGCCATAACTTCACTCTGGAGAGTTAGTGTTCTATCCATTAGATATTCATATTTATTATCAATAAAATCAATTTTGGGTACAAGCCTGTTTTGTAAATCCTGATTAGCAGATTCTAGAGAAAGAATCTTTTCCTGTAAGCCTTCATTACTATCTTTTAAAGCAGATTCCAGAAAGAGAATCTTTTTCTGTAAGCCTTCATTGCTATCTTTGAAAGCAGATTCCAGAAAGAGAATCTCTTTCTGTAAGTCTTCCTTGCCATCTCTTAAAGCAGATTCCAGAAAGAGAATCTTTCTCTGTAAGCCCTCACTGCTATCTTTGAAGGCAGATTCCAGAAAGAGATTCTTCTTCTGTAAGTCTTCATTGCTATCTTTTAAAGCAGATTCCAAAAAGAGAATCTCTTTCTGTAAGCCTTCATTGCTATCTTTGAAGGCAGATTCCAGGAAGAGAATCTTTTTCTGTAAGCCCTCATTGCTATCTTTGAAGGCAGATTCCAGAAAGAGATTCTTTTTCTGTAAGCCTTCATTGCTATCTTTTAAAGCAGATTCCAGAAAGAGAATCCTTTTCTGTAAGCCTTCATTGCTATCTTTGAAAGCAGATTCCAGAAAGAGATTCTTTTTCTGTAAGTCTTCATTGCTATCTTTTAAAGCCTGTATCAGTCCAAATAATGACTCATCTTTGTTCTTATTAAAGCAGTGTTTGAACACTGTGTGAAATATTACGATGAATGCCAAAATGGTACAGGCCAAATATGCCTGAGGAAGGTCATATATTTCCAGGAGAATGTCATTCATCATACAGGCAAAAAGGTTTTTAAATTCTTGTGAGGTAATGTTGTCAGCCATATTACAAGAATTACTCAAAATTTGTTAGTCAATTTTAAGATGTAAAATTATCAAGTACTTTTACTTGAAATAAAATGCTGGTTTGCTTATCTTACCTTTCTGTGGTATAGGGGGTGTAGTAGCGCTTTTCAACCAGCAGGCGATGCTGGTACAACTCCAAAGCAGGGCCTGCTGGTGACCTTGGCTGGCGGCAGCTGGAGGCAGATGGCGGGATGGCCGGGAGCTGGGTGCGGATACCTCACTCGCAGCGGTTTTTCACTGGTCTCGGGGCTAAGCTAGGGAGCTAAGACCGGACTAGCTGCTCCCCTTTTCGGGAATGGACTGGTTATATGGAACTTTGCAAGCAGGTTTAGGTACCCGCCAGCCGGGGAACAGGCTGAGGGCAGGAGCCGCCCAGACCTTTGGAATTTGACCCAGGTGGGCGCCAGATATCGGAGAAAATTATAAAGGCCACTCCACGTAGTTAAAAGGAAGATTTATTTATTTATTTATTTTTTTATTTTATTTATTTATTTTTTTTTTTTGGTTTTTCGAGACAGGGTTTCTCTGTGTAGCTTTGCGCCTTTCCTGGAACTCACTTGGTAGCCCAGGCTGGCCTCGAACTCACAGAGATCCGCCTGGCTCTGCCTCCCGAGTGCTGGGATTAAAGGCGTGCGCCACCACCGCCCGGCCAAAAGGAAGATTTATTTAGTGGATGACTTACAAATGAAGGAATGGATAGGTTGCGGGGGTCTGGGGAAGGTGTATCGCAATCCAGCGGTGTTCTCTGGAGCTCTGCACAATCAATCTCCACCATCCAGGGTCCAGGCGCAGAGAGCGCGCCCAGAGCGAGCACTTGCCCATCCAGCTCTCAGGTTTCCAGCACCTCCCCTCGCCCCGCCTCGTAGGCGTGACAGTTGCCAGAGTCTCAATGGGGGTTGGAGCTTCCAGATCCAAGCTGGAATGGCTACCCACTACAGATAGGGATTTTTGATACAACCCTGGTTGACCTTCCACTCACTGTTTATCCAAGGCTAGGTTTTAACTTGAAGTAAACCTCATGCTTCAGCCTGAGCTGAGATAACAAGTGTGCACTCTCATGCCCAGGTAGACCTATATAAGAAGGGAATTACCAAGACCTTTTGTGTTCGTCTGAAGGAAAACAACCCCTACAGACTCATAGGGATTGGCACTATTAGGAGGTGTGGCCATGTTGGAGTATAAGTGACCTTGTTGGAGGAGTGTGTCACTAGGGATGGGCTTTGAGGTTTCAGAAGGTCAAGACAGGCCCAGTGTCACTCTCTTCTTGCTGCTTTTGGATCTGGATATAGAACCCTCAGATACTTTTTCAACAACATGTCTGCTTCATGCCGTGATGATAAGGGACTAAGCCTCTCACTTGTAAGCCAGTCTACAGTAAAATGTTTTCTTTTATAAAAGTTGCCATGATAATAGTATCTTTTCACCCTAACTAAGAAATCTTTTGTTATCAAGAGTGGTTCAGAATGGAGGGAATGCACTCTGTGGGCATGCCCATTTGTTCTCCTGATCTCTGAAGGAGGTCATTTAGAGAATTCATCATGAATGACAAACCATCTCTTCCCTGTAGAGCCCTTGAGCCACAGAACAATAGGGAACCTGAAGAATAACTTGTCCAAATCAGTCCCTCACTATTCCTTCTCTCCTAGGTGCCTCTCTCTCATCCCTCTAGATGTTATTCAGCTCTGGAAAGTTGAGGTAGATGTGTCCTCTGGATTGATGAGTGAGACAGCAGTTGGCATGGACCAGCCAATGGGCCATAAGTCAGGTAAGGTGAAAGAAGAATCTGTGCAGCTGGCCCATTATTCCCAGCCTAGCTAACAGAATTTGGGGGACAATATGATGACACTGAAGAATTTTAATAAACTATTCTTTGCTCTAGAGTCCTTGCCAATCCTTGTATATACCATGAGGAAGGACATCCTTGAAAATTAAGATATTCTGCTTATTATTATTTTTAGAGACTTGATTCTAAATGCCTGTTTCACCTAGAAAACTATAATAAATGCTCGTCTCAGGTCTTTTGAATTCCTCTCTTGACTTTTCATATCCCTTTCCACTCCACATAGCATCATGGGTGATCTTAATACTTAAATTAGATTACATCATTTATTTTTCTAAAAGTGGTTTGGTTTCCATTAGTCCATAAGATAAAAATGTTAAAAACTTGGTGCGACAAATGGTTTTACTGTGTAACTTGCATTTGCTCTTACCTGCCTCCCTGGCTTCAGATTTAACTGGTACCTTCTCTTTTTGACATGGTATTCTCTAGACATACAGAAAATTCTATTTCCTTTTATTTATTTTATTTTATTTTATTTTATTAGTTCTGCACAATCAGGTCTTACTTGTGAGTCTAGAAATAAGACAAGTAGGAGTAGAACAACAGAATGGGAACTGAATTAGTGGGACTGTTTTGTGTAAGTATAGGTTAGTGTTCTGCATGTGAACTCAACTTCTGTAGATTCTCTCCATAGTCTTCTAAGTTTTCTATTTTTTTTTAATGTAGGGATCATCTTTTTCTGCATGGGTTAGATACAGGTAAGGTTTACACTTTTCTGGTCCCTCTCAGATATTAATCATTCTTCCAGTTATTTGTAGTTACGGCGATGATCTTTCCTTAATACTTAAAAGTATCCCAAATCATTTGCATTTTTTGGCCATGTAGAAGAGACACAGATCTAGTGGTAAGAGATTTAGTGCTAGGACTGCCTTACAGGAGTGGGAGTGCTGTTTAGAATGAGACAAGGAAGTTCTTAGAAAGCAAGCACAACATGAGACTCTCAGACAGTAGCTATAGTTCCTGTCACTGGCAGGGATTATCACACAGCAGAAATCACAGCTCCAGTTTCAACTCATTTCCATTATTGTATAGTAAAATCTTTTACACAGTCAACTATACATTTAAATTATATCTACCAATATTTTTGCTGAAGCACCTAAATTATGTTTGACTTGGATCATCCTCCAAATTGAGCCTAAGTGTTAAGCCTGAGTAGCTGGGGCTTAGATCCTAACAAGCCAATACAAAATTGACCAACATAGCTGATAGTCTAACTTTTAAACTTGGCTTGGCTTTTTCCTATTTTTCTATTTGACTCAGGTGTAAGCCTTAGTCTGTGAATAACAAGGGTGTGGCCTAAGCATATTAATTTTATTCCTTCATAGCTTTTAACACATCACTTTCTCGGTGGCTTCCAACACATGAACTTGCCTTGCTTACATAGTAGATATTTGCAAACTTCTTGTAATTATTATGCTAAACTCATAAGTCACTTAACCTTACTGTGTTAGTCTGTTTGGATGGCTATATCAACAAAAACAACAAGAATATCTGTGTACTATTCACTTACAGACAACAGAAATTGATTGCTTACTGTTCTAGAAAGAATTAATCGATGATGAAAACAACAGTGTGCAGTATCTGATGAAGCCCTCTGTCTCCTCGTTATGTCCTAACATGGTGAATGGAGCCAGCCACCTCCTGATTCATTTTTTGAGGCATTAATCTCATTCTAAGAGATGGGGCTGTTAAGACTTAGTCACCTCCCGGTTGCCTGTTTCAATCCTATCACTTTGGCAATTAGATCTTCATGCAGGAATTTGAATAGGGACACAACTTTTCACTTCACAGCAGTATGTATGTATGTATGTATGTATGTATGTATGTATGTATGTATATATATATGTGTGTGTGTATGTGTGTGTGTGTGTGTGTGTGTGTGTGTGTGTGTGTGTAAACAATTACAGTATACTCATAAAAGGGGAAATAATGGAAAATGGGTTTGTTTTGTTTTTTGTTTTTTGTTTTGTTTTGTTTTTTTGAGACAGGGTTTCTCTGTTTAGCTTTGTGCCTTTCCTGGATCTCATTCTGTAGCCATGGCTGGCCTTGAACTCACAGAGATCTGCCTGCCTCTGCCTCCTGAGTGATGGGATTAAAGGTGTGTGCTACCAGCACCCGGCTTGGAAAATGATTTTTATTAAGTTCAACAATGTAAAATATATACTTGTTTATGAATCTCTAGTTAGGAATCTATGGGGCTAGGGATTTATGGAAAATTAGAGTCAATGGTAGTGCTCCAAATAAAACATGTGGATAGCAAGTATGGAGCTTTATTTATACCAAGGGTGGTCTGATTTGGTATCAGAGTGACTTTGATGCTTACATGGTAAAGGTTTCTCAAGTATTATCATTGAAATATTTTTCTTTTACTGAGAAATATATTTTTCTTTATACCTTAAAAGTATATTGACCTGGGAACATTTTTCTAAAAATAAATAAATAAATAAATAAATAAATAAATAAATAAATAAATAAATAAGTAAATAAATAAATAACATCTGCATTTTAACTATGTGTCTCTTATTTTTATCTGAATTAAGAATCACAGAAATGACCAAGCTTTCTGCCAAGGTTCATTTTCATGCTTTTTAACTATCTAAAAAAATGATTTTCTTTTGTTCATTTTCTGAATAAAGAAGATATTGAGATTTAATGGAGTCATTCAAATTGATCTAATTTTGTGAAATAGATAACTATGAAAGACTAAACAAATAAAACATTTCTTAGGTGATGATGTATTTAATGTAAATTAAGGGAGTTATGTTATTTAAAAAAATCAAATCTCTACATAGCATTTGTAATTCATTTTAGCATTATGCAGCTGGGTGGTACACTCATAAGGATGATCAATAAAAACTGAGTATAATAATAATATCATTCCAATCAAAGAGTCGGAAAAAAAAGGAAACATCAATGCAAATATAGACAGCTTGATGCTAGGCTTATACAGAAGTCTGTAACACATCACAACAAAAATTCCAACATCTGCTGGGATCTGCTGTCACAGTGCAACAGACAACAAAGATAATAAACCATTTTTTTTTTTTATCTAAGATGAATCTATTGTTTGCCTCCCTTTCACTCTAAAGGGGATTATAGTAGCAAATATTAGATGGCCCCTGGAATATTTAATAAGAAGAATTACATTTTGTTCTCAGTCCATAAGAGCAACAGGCTTTGTTTATGCTGTTGGTGGAAGACTATGGTAATACAATCAATTCATCATTTATTTTAGTGGTCCTTTCTGTACATGCATTCTTCTGATTCTGATTCTGAGGGGTTGTTTTTATTGTATTTTATTTTTGTCTGTTGAGATTTACAATCTGTGTTATCAATCTTCCCTGTTCACCGAAGACAAGGATCTTTACTATGCAATACCATCTTCTTCCTCAAAGAACACTGAGAGCAGAGAAAAAAAATAAAGGATGGTTTGCATATGAAAAATGTAAACATTGTGTTAAAATAGAGAATGAGATGAAAGTTGACAGGTTGGTTTTGATTTTAGCTGATAATAAGTATCCTAACTGACAATATGGGCATTTCTAGTCCTCACCTCATAACTAACTAACTCAGGCTCTGTGAAAATGACAGTTTAGTATAAGGGAGGGAAAAACAGATGGCCCTTGTAGTAATTCCCTTTCACATACCAGCTTAAAGTCTTTCCCTCCAAAGCTCAAAGACTGTCTGCCTTTGATGGCATATTTGAAGGGACCTCCTCTGCCTCTGTCTTTGACCAAGCCTCCTGGCCATTCAGCGTTTTGATCATAGCTTCCATCTGAGCATCATAGCTCTGGCATCAGATCCATCCTGGTTATTATCTATTGAAATACTTACTGCCTGAAGTTAATTTATGTTGGCAGTGATGGCATCTGATAGAGATGTATTTTGTTTGTTTATTGGAAGAGATATGAATCTAGATGCCCTGTTCTTTTTCTGATGACAATCCTCTGGCCTTCTTTGGGGGGAGTAACTTTGGGGAAGATAGTAACCCTGTGAAAATATTTGTTTTATTTGTTAACTTGTTTTGTCCAAAATCTGGACATTTCATAAGTTAAAAATAAGTGGTAGTAGCATGAATAACCAAATTGGTTCTTCATCCATGAGCAGAGCCAACCAGAGCAAAGTACCCGAGGGTCCAGTTTTTCTTTTGCTTTCTAACTCACTTGCATTTTTATATCCCTTTTAACCTTTAGACTTTAATTTCTGAAAGATTACTGCCATGTCAAACTTTGCACATGGTACCCTGCATGGTGTTTGCTTGTTTCCAATTTTAATGGCTTACTTTATATTTTACTTACCTGAGGCTGAGATAGATAAATGAATAAATGGTGGGCCCATATGTGAAAGATATACTGAAAAGGTCAAAATAGCAAAACATATTTTATTCTATTACATAATATATGCAGTTTCCTAGAACTTTGATTCTACATTGTTGCTTTATATTGCAAAATCCTACTGGGTTAGCTTTTAAACTACGTCCTGTTTGTACATGATTGGAACATCACATTTTGTCAAGCTTTTTCTTTTCTTTCCTCTGACCATGTACTAGGTTTACTTATGTTATAAATAGATGTATTGATTCATCACAGTCATGAGGCAGAAAGAATATTTGGTGTGCTCAGTTCTACTCTGGACATAAGTTTTCTTGGTATACAACATGTAACATCTTTAATAAGTAGGATTGACAGTATTATCAGTGGAACAATCTGTAAAAATATGAGTGTCTTATAGTGCTGTGGTTTGAATGTGAAATGTTCCTATGGGCTTGTGTGTTACAGTACTTGATATCTAGCTGGTGGATACACTCTGCAAGGTTGAGAAGCCCTTAGAGGTAGATTCCTGATGGAGGAAGTGGACCATTAGCAGTGGTGCTTAAGTTTATACCTGCCCTACTTCCTGTTTCCTCTTTGATAAATCAAGACACATTGTCAACAGTTGACCTCCTCCCACCATAATTTCCCTGCCATGGTGATCTGTATAGCTTTTAATTAGAAAGTAGAATAAACCCTTTATCATTTAAGTTGAAATATTTGATCATAGCAACTAGAATGGTAATGAATATATGGTCAAGAGCCATTTTCCAGTTTTGGTAACACCTATGTATATAATTTAATCTGGATATGAAGAGGCTAAGGCAGATACTGCATTTTGTTGAGGAAATGAGAGATATTAAGTATCGTGTATTCTTTTTAAAGACACCATAAAATTCATCTGATGGATATGTATTAATTATTTATATAGATAATCCCACTTTTAAAAATTGATTTGTTTTTGAAGTGACAAGAATGGACCATATTACAAAAGATGCAGCATCGTTGTCAATAAATTCATTCTTTTTAAATAATTGAAATTGTCACTAATTTAGATACTTCTAAAGTTTTTTTTTCTAGAAGTTTCATTACTATTAAATTTAGTTACATGTGGAACCAGGATGCTCAAAAGAATATAAATGATCACCAAATTCTTTAAAATGTGATTTGAGATTTACTACCATGCATTTATCTATGATTCTGTTTAATTTTCTCTTATGGAAGGTTACAAAAAACACCTTTCATTCAAGATACAAAACACCACCTGGAGCCTCTAGGAAGTTTGCCAGCTTAGGTGGCAGAAATTCTAATTGATACATTGAAATAGGACAACGGAAGGAAGGTAGTTATTGGGACTATACATCAGGCAATGTGGAAGTATTTCTGAAGACAACATGCACTTGAGAAACAAGGCCCACAGATTCCTGAGATAGACCTGATATAATCACCTGCTCCTTAAGGACTAGCTTTCAAGCAACCAAAGGGCACTGTGCAAGTTTCCAAAGGAGGGAGACAACCAAAAGTCCTACCCAGCTACGGTATCTATGAACAACATCAACTACCATCATGGCATAATAAACGTAAGGGTATAGTAGTGGCACATTCCTTGGCATATCCAAGAGCTCTCTAATTGGGCTTAAAACACATTCAACAAGAACAAGACCATGCCTGGTACAAGAAACCTGGGTAACTACTCAGTGCTAGTAAAGTCATGGTTATTGAAGGAAAATCTACAACCACTATTTATTAAACCAGAATAAGCCCTAACAGCAATCTGTAAATATTTGGCCTTATATCCACAGATAAGTGAAGTCTTCCCCCTTCCTCAAGGAAACTTCTCTTTGCAACAAATGAAGAACACTGTAGAAAACCACAACCAATTAAAATTCAGAGTTGTAGAGCCCAGTCCCAGTGGATATATCTACAAAACAATCATGATTGTAAGACTCAGGGCACATTGTGGAAGAGGGTGTGGGCAGATTGTAAAAGCCAGATGATCAGGAGCTTTTTGTAAGATGTGTTTCCTAGTAAAATCAGTAGCTATACCCATGAGGCTTCTCTCATACACATAGAAAAATGTAGGCAACTATAGAAAGCCAGGAACAAGAAAGGTGGCTTTGTCAAGAGAAGATCATATTTATTGGTTGTTCAGTGCCAAACAGTCAGCCCTGTAAACATATATACAGGTAACACTATACAGACTGAACTTGAACTGGTTATATTTAGGAATATATGTACATACACAAGTATTTATGTATATATACATATATACAGTAATATGTATGTATATATACATACACATATATGTATACACACATACTTATATATTCATGTATACAATAACAATTAGTTTAAAACAAAGACTATGAATTTGAAAGAGATTAGGGTGGGTAAGTGGGGAGGGTGTTAGAGGGGAGAAGAGAATAGCAATCTTGGAATTATAATTTCAAAAATAAAATAATACATAATAAATTGAAAACATTTAAACAACCCTTCCCCAAATGGTAGAGGAGGCTTAAACAGGGGAGCAAATACACTGAACCTTTAGTGATATGAGATGTTTATCATGATCTCTGTTCAATGATCAATCACAAATTCATGAAACATTTTCCATTTTGAAAAACAGTAAGAGTATTGGACATCTCAGTACTTTCTTGAGTATGCTATTGTTACGTGCAATTGATAATTGGGATATTCTAAGAAGCAGTTGAAGACCATAGATCTGGAGAGCTAGTAATTAAATGACAGCCTCTCAGTCATAGGTTGATTGCCTCTTGGGACACTGATATCCTGACAATTCCTGTATTCCTCATTGGCTGGCCATATATAAGTTATTTTAATAGGAGAAAAGTGCAAACAAGTGATTTGTATGTGTAGTTGAAACTATGGTGTCAGAGCACAAGAAATAATGAATCCTGAGTTAATGTCCACAGACATTCACAACAGATTGTACACAGGTGAGAAGAAAATACTAAACACTTCATTTACATTTATTTTTAGATGTGCTATTTCATACATCGATTAACAGACTGTGTTTGTTATATGTTTGAAATAATTGCTTGTACACAAATGTGTCCTATATTTATCATGAACAGGTAGAATAGTTGAAATGGTTCCTACTAATCTGTTGCTGTTATTGCATTGTTTTTTTTTTAATTAATGGATCATTACAAGATGAGAATTGATCTTAGAGTATAGATTTAAAAGCATGGATTTAAATATTAGTGAATAATAAAGCATTCACAAAACAAGACTTTACTTATATTCCAAAGGCACTATAACCTATCAAAAAGAGGTATCCAAACAATTTTGAAATATCAAGATTATTTGAAGTAGTTAACATTCAACATCAGAAACAAGACTAGATGTTAATTAGCATTGGCGGAGACTGTGAGTTAAACTCAGATGGGACTTGAGAATCTTCTGAAAATTCAGTAGAAATGAAATTATATTTTCTAACTTGACAACAGAGACAATATTTTTGATTTATCATTTTATTCAAACATTAGTTTATAAAAAAACATCATATATGTGGGAATTTATCCTCGGATGTCAGTAAGGTCATCTAGATATAATGTAGACCATTAGTCAAAATAGATAGTGAATATTTAGTTTATCAGTCTAGGAGGCACATCTATCATGTAACAGACAGAGGATTGTTTGTTTTAGAAATATATGCACACATTTTTGTGATCATTCTACAGTCTTTAAATACAAGAACACTGGTGACTTCCACCAAAATACCATCAAGTTTTAGAACAATAGAATCTTTTGGACCGTCTCTGCATATTTTCTTCACAGACTGTAAATCACTTTTGTATTCTCACATTCAAGAAGTATATATTAATTGGGTTGTCTAGTGTTTTAGGTCATCTTCATTTTTCCTTAATTTTTAAATATTAATGTGTGAATTCTATTTCTTTGTGGTAGATATGCATGGTAGACACCATTTTTAAATCACTCCTGAGCACGTCTCCTACAGTTCTCTCAAATCTATCAATCTATGAAATAAGTCTTACATTTGTGTTTTTGTGGTGGCCTTAGGCAGCGGGCTTTCTTAACTGATCTAACACATTACACATAGCTTCAACATAGGTAGTGCTTGCTCCTCACATCAGTAGAGACAGTAAGAGAAATACAAAGTCAGAGAAAAGTTGGAGGGAAAATGTTATGGCTGGTGTTGATATGGAGGGGGATATAAGGGGAAATGTGGCAGTTTTAGGAGCCTCAATGCCACAGGAGACAAAAACAAAAGCAAAAAACTAGAAACTCAAGCCCTCCAATCAGATGCCCATCAATCATTTTAACAATCTCAATGAAATTCCAAGTGTAGAATTATTCTTCAAATCCTCTTTATAATCATTTAGTCAAGTAAAACATTGCTTCTGATTTATAGACTAGACTTAGTAACAAGTCTATATCATTTTAAGTCTCTAAATGTTTAGATGTATGATGTTCAACAAAGAAAATTAACATAGCCCTTAATTCATAGTAATAGATATTTAGTGAAACACAAATTAAGTGAAAACTACTTCAATAGATATTGAAGCTGAGAATCATATGCATATTTTTATGAAAGATAACTGTAGCTTGAATCCAAATGTGAAATTGAACATGCTTGGACAACTGTGAGGATAATAATATTTCATAGCAGCCAACAATGTGGTTAGCAATTACCAAAATGAAATTCTAAAATCCTCAATTTTTAAGGGTCAGTGTTTTATTTACCCCTAGTTCCAAATGCTATATAATTTTTATGGCTGTTAATGATTTTTTGAAAATTAAAGTAAAAAATAATTTATCTTCAAGTGAGTCTTGGCCTTCCAAAGCAAGTGTCAATTCACATTTTAAACTGGAGGAATGGCATTCTGACATCATAAAAGTCCCGTACTAGAAGAAGTTAATGTTTGATAAGAGAGCAGAAAGAGTCTTGACTAAACAAGACTATGAATACTGTATGATATTCTTACATACTCTATTAGCTAGAGTTCTCCAGATGAACAGAACTGGTACCTACTCAGTCCAGCAGGTAAAGCCTCTGATAGATGGTATACAATTTTGGAGTCCTGGTCTGAGGCTAAAGGCACACGTACTACATGTAGAGTTACTGGAGTGAGTGATTCTGCATTAAAGGGGTGAAGGTGTTGGACTTTAATGCTCACAGGTAGTGACGGAAAAAATAGATGTATAACCTCAAGAAAAATGGAGTTTATGTATAGTGGCTGACAATCTTATCTGTCCTCTTCTGTTCTTTCATGAAGCCTTGACTGTTTGGCAACCTCTACATTCAAGGTTCAATGTTCCCACTCAGTTGTTCTCTTCCATGTGAATTCTCCTCAAAAACATTGGCATAGTCTTATCCAGAAATGTGCCTTACAATTTCACAAGGTACCTCTCAGTCTAATCAAGTTGACAATCAACATCAACCAACATTCTTTCTAGAAATAATGGTGAAATAATAACATGTGGGAGATGTAAGCTTGGGGATCAATTCAAGGTCACTGTCAGGTACATTCAAGATTCACTGAGGCTACATGAAGTCTTGTCTCAAAAAGAAAAAAAAAAACAAAACAAATCAATAATGCTTCACAACAATATCCTTTACTCACTTCATGTAAAAGAACAAAGAGAACAGTCAGATTTAGATATCTCTGATAATATATGTCATATTAAATTTGGGAGTGAATGTGATTTAGAGCTTGATGTAGCTCTTGTCCAACAAAGGGTACATCCCTGAAAATGAAATACTTGATGAGCTCTTTCCTGATTGATCATCCATACAAAAGAATAAAAGTTTCTTTGGGAGCCTGAGATTATTCTGTAAGTCACAGGGAACACTGGAATATGTATCAATGGACCATAGAGTGTAACACAGAAAACAGCGCTATTGCTTCAGAAATAGAAAAGTTTGACCCTCAGTACCAAGTTTGACCCTCAGTACCAATACCTACAAAGCTGGAATCACAAGGAATATTAATAATATGAGACACTGTTTGTCTCCAAATTGTAACAGAACATTGTAAATTTAACCAAAAGTGTTTGCCTCCAGAATTAGACATCAACTATGAACTGAATTATTACTGCATTCCTGAATTACTGTGGACATTGAAGGAAAGGTTACTCATTGGTAAATTTTCACAGTGCTTTTTCTGTGGCTATAAATGTCTTGCCCTTGTTAGAAACATCAGTTGTTATACAACTCAGAATCTTGATTCCAGCAAAATCAAATTTTATATAAAGTATATCTGAGGCCATTTCAATATGCTGTAGATGCTGGAAGACATGCTTCATAGGGGTGAATTCTACCAAAAACATTTAAGAAGAAGTGCTTTCACAGTTAATATTCAGTAATAGTCATTTTCTCCTAAATGTGATATTTCTTACTACCTTTTATCATACAATATATGTTACTTATAATATTTCCCTTCCTTTAACTTCTCTCAAATACTAGCCCCCTCCCTACCAAACCAACTTCATGTATTCTCCCCCTTTCAATAAATACAGATAGAAGTAAAAATCTATCAAAATAAAAACAAAAATATCACATGAAGATCATGGAAGCTCTTTCTGTTGGCCAACTATTCCTAAACATAAGAACTGCTTTGGAGTGTGGTCGTATAGCAAGCATCACTCCATTGGAGAAAATGGAAGTTCCTTCTCCCAACCGTATCAAGTTCAAATAGCTTCTTGGTTGGTTAAAGGTCTGACTTTGTCTCCGCTTCTCCATGTCTGCTTTGGATTTCTGTCTGGCCAAAACTTGCATAACTATTGGGCATGCTGATACAAATCCTGTGAATTCATATGTGCTCAGTCCTAGTGTGTCTACAAAATAATGTCCATGGAGTTGTCTACTATCTCTGGATTTTAAAATTGATCTCCCTTCCACAGAGATCACTGAGCCTTGAGGGGAGAGGTATGAAATATCTAATTTATGGCTGAGTACACCAAAGTCCCTTATTCCTGCACATTATCCAGTTATGGGTATCTACCTTTATAACCACCCACTGCAAATAGAAGCTTCTATGAGTAATGGGTATAACAATAAGTCACTAAGTGGCATTTTATTGCTGTGTTCACCTAGCAGAATTATAGAAGTATGTTTTCAGCTTGGTACATTTTCTATCTGTCTCCAGGTTCTTGGCATCATTAAAAGTGTCAATTTTGGTTTCCATCTAACAGAGTGGGGCTTACATCCAATTTTCAAAAGCAGTTGACTACTTCTATAACATTTGGGCCACTATGCAACCAATGTATCTTGCAGGCAGAACACTTGTAGCTGATCTGAGAGTTCATAGCTAGGTGATATTGGAGAATGTTTTTCTCTTCTTGTATCAAACACAGTACCTTCCAGCAATTTTAATATTCCTGCATTGGAGTAATGCTTCTAGATGGGTATGAGCTCTATTTCACCATCTTAAATGACATAAGTATGCAGAACTTTTATCAATAGTATCTTACCATAAGGTTGTGGAGGATATCAACAGCATTGGTAATAATAATTCTGTCTTTCAGGAGGGTTCTGGGATAACTTGGGCCAATGACTCAAAAAGGTAGAATCCATTCCTGATATTAAAGATTTTACTTAGTAGCATATTATGTCTAGATTTTTTCATTGTCCTCACAATACAGAAACCTCACTTGAATTCTTCTTATGTATGTATATATTTTAAGAGCCTCTTACAGTAGCTTTCCATGTGGCTTTTCAGAAGCCCTTAAATGCTAGTTATTTTTATGTCCATTCTTCTACCCAGTTATTCCATCTCTCTCCCCATTAAGTCATCTTATTCTAGTATCCCTTCTACCTTTTGTTGCATTATATTATTTCCCAGTCTTTGGGAGATCTCCTCTTTTGCAGTAGTACCTTGCTAACTGCCTAACGTCTGAGGACATTCTAAAATAAAAAAAAAAACCCACATACCAAAAAGTTTTAAAGTTAGTATCTACATATATGAGAAATCAGGCAATGTTTACTCTTCTGTGTCTAGATAAACTCATTCAAGGTGATTGTTACTAGCTTCATCCAATTACTTATAAGTCTCATTTTTGTTAACAGTTTTGAATAATATTCATTTTTATAAATATACCACATTTTTCACTAGCCATACATATATCGAAGCTGTTTTCAAATTCTGACTGTTATGAATAGAACATTAGTGAAGATGAATGACCAAGTATATTTGCAGTAAGATGTTGCTGTCCCAGTTGGTGTTACTGTTGGTATAATGGAACACCATGACCAAAAGCAAGTTGGAAAGGAAAGGGTTTATTTGTCTTACAGTTGCACATAACAGTCTATCACCAAAGGAAATCAGGACAGGAACTCACTCAGGGCTGAAATGTTGAGGCAGGAATGGATACAGAGGCCGTGGAAAGATGCTGCTTACTGGCTTGCTCATCATCATTGCTTGCTTAACCAGCTTTCTTTTAGAATCCAGGACTATCAGCTTGGTGTGGTCCTACCCACAATAGGCTGTGCCCTCCTCCATCAATCACTAATTAAGAAAATGCCCTGGATATTCTGGAGACATTTTTTCAATTAGGGTATGCTTTTTAAAGATGACTCTAGCTCATGTCAAGCTGACATAAAACTAGACAGGACCATTGCTGTGGGATGGTCTGTATGTCAAATTGCTCTGATTGGTCAATAAATAAAACACTGATGGCCAGTGGCCAGGCAGGAAGTAGGTGGGACAAGGAGAGAGGAGAATTCTGGGAAGCAGAAGGCTGAGGCAGAGAGACACTGCCAGCCGCCGCCATGACAAGCAGCATGTGAAGACTCCAGTAAGCCATAAGCCACGTGGCAAGGTAAAGATTTATAAAAATGGATTAATTTAAGATATAAGAATAGTTAGCAAGAAGCCTGCCACAGCCATACAGTTTGTAAGCAATATAAGTCTCTGTGTTTATTTGTTTGGGTCTGAGCAGCTGTGGCACTGTCAGGTGACAGAGATTTGTCCTGACTGTGGGCAAGGCAGGAAAACTCTAGTTACAGACCATGTCCAAGATTGGAGTAATGGGATTTTGTTATTTATTTTCAGCTTTTTGAGGAATCTCTGTACTGATTTCCATGGTGGTTGTGCCATACTCCCATGAGCAAGGCACAGATGCCTCCTCTGTCTGTAGCCTCAGTAGCATAACACTTTCATGTTTCCTTTATCTTGGCCATTCTTACTGGGGTGAGCTGAAATCTCAAAGTAGTTTTAATTTGCATTTCCTTAATACTTAAGGATATTGAGCCTTTAAAAATTATTTCTCAGCCAATTGTTTTTCATCTTTTAGGAGGTCTGTTTAGCTCTTTGCCTCATTTCAAATGGATTCTTTGTTTTCTTGATGTTCAGTTTTAAAATATTTTTTTGAGACAGGGTTTCTCTGTGTAGCTCTGGAGCCTGTTCTGGAACTCGTTCTGTAAACCAAGATGGCCTTGAACTCACAGAGATCCACCTGCCTGTAGCAGGAATCTTAAAAAGTTTTTATTAATAAGATCAAACCTGAGGTCAGTTATTAGGGTAAATGCTGGAAGATCAGAGAAGCAGAACAAGTCATATCTACCTCACCTCACCATTTCCTCAGCTAATCCTGTTTCCTCAGACTGGAAGCCTCTGAGCCCTCATTCAAATGGATCTCAGCTGAACTGCTTCTAAAAGCCTAAAAGCTTAACCAGCCAAAAGCTTCTAGTTTCTAGTCTTCACGCCATATATATCTTTCTGCTTTCTGCCATCACTCCCTGGGATTAAAGACTCACTTCTTGGGATTAAAGGCGTGTGTCACCATGTCTGGCTGTTTCCATTGTGGCATTGAGCTCACAGAGATCCATAGGGATTTCTGCCTCTGGAATGCTAGCATTAAAGGTGTGAGTGCCACCACTTTCTAGCCTCTGTATCTAGTGGCTGTTCTGTTCTTTGACCCCAGATAAGTTTATTAGAGTGCACAAAATTTTGGGGAACACAATACCACCACACCTGCCTCTGCCTCCTGAGTGGTGGGATTAAAGGCATTTGCCACCACTGCATGGCAATTTTTGTATATTCTGTGTACTAACTCTTAGTCAGATATATACCCCTCTGTTAAAAGGTAAAGATTTTTTATCATTCTATAAGTTCTCACTTTGCCCAGATGAAGTTTGTCCTTTGCTGTACAGGAGATTTTTAGCCTCATCAGGTCCAATTTATCAATCACTGGTCTTAATTTGCTAGCACGGTCCTGTTTAGCAATTTTTTTTCTGTGCTAATGAATTAAAGTGTGTCCCCTATTCTTCTTTTATCATATTTAGGGTTTCTGGTCTTATATTGAGATCCTTGATCTATATGGAGTTGAGTTTTGTGTAGTGTAGTAGATATTAATCTATTTTCATTCTTCAACCTGAAGCAATCTAGTTCAACAGAACCATTTGTTGAAAATGTTCTTTTCTATTTTGTGTGTTTTTTGTTTCTTTGTAAAGAAAAAATAAGGTATCTTTATTTGTAGAATAATATCTAAGTCTTCAATTTGATTCTATTGATCAGTGTGTCGGTTTTGATGTCAATACCATACTGTTTTTATTGCTATAGCTCTGATACAGCTCACAGTCTAAAACTGTAATACCTGCAGCCTCCTTTTATTGTTCAGGGTTGTTGAGATACATTTGTTTTCTGTGTTTCCTTATAAAGCTGAAAATTGTTTTTTTTTTTTTTCAATTTCTGTGAGGAATTGTGGATAAATTTTAATGGAGATTGCATTGAATCTGTAGACTGCTTTTGGTAAATGGCCATGAATGATATTAATCCTGTAATCCAAATATGTACTCGAGGTCTTTCCATTTTCTGATATCCTCTTTAATCACTTTCTTCAATGTCTTAAAAGATTTATTATATAAGTCTGTCACTTCCTTGGCTATAGTTATTCCAAGAATTTTTTTTGAGGTTATTGTGAAAGGTAGTGTTTCCCTTTCTTTCCAAGTGTATATAGGAAGACTACTTACTAGGTGTTGTACGCTGCTAGTTTTCTCAAAGTGTTTAACATCTGGGGAAGTTTCTTGGTGGAATCTTTAGGATTTATATGTACAAAATTTTATCATCTACAAATAAGGATGCTTTGACTTTTCTGTTTATTATTTGTATCCCCTTGATCTCCTTTGGTTGTCTTATTACTCTAGCTGAGATTTCAATTTCTATATGGAATAAGTATGGGGAGAGTGACCATCCTTAAGTTGTTCTTGATTTTAATAGAAATGTTTTGAGTTTCTCTCTGAATAATATTGGATGTAAGCTTGCCATAAGCAGCCTTTGTTATGTTGAGGTATGTCCCTCTCTCAAACTTTTGTCATAAAAGTTTGTTGGATTTTGGCAAAGGACTTTTCTGTACTTAATGAGATAACCATCTGATTTTTGTGTCTTTTTTCTATGTTTGTGCTGGATTATATATATTGATTTACATGACTTGAAACATCCTTGCTTCTCAGGGATGAAGCCAACTTTATCATAGCTGATAATGTTCTTGTAAGTATTTCACTGAAAAATTTTCTATCTGTGTTCTTACACAACTTTGGTGTATATCTTTATTATTGAGTATTTCTATTATTGTCATGGGAATAGTAATTAAAAATGGCAATTTCTCTCATTTTTCTATAATATGAAGTAACTAGAGGATAGAAGTTAATTCTTCTCTGATAATCGGGTAGGGTTCTTCACTAAACCCATCCATCTGTCTCCCTGGGCATTTTTTAAGGGGGTGGGGATGGGAGGCTTTTAATTATAGCTTCTAGTTCACTAGGCTTCATGGGTCTGCTTAAATTGTGTATATCATCTTTATTTAATTTTGTCAAGTTATATGTATAAAAAATTTATTCATTAGCCATTCCAATTTGGTGGATTATTTATTTTTAAAGGATGTGCTTATGTTTTTCTGAATTCCCTTAGCATTTGTTGTGATGTCTCACTTTTTACTTTTAATTTTGTTAATTGGGATTCCCTGTCTCTTTGTTTTGGTAAATTTTAATATGCATTTGTTGATCTTCTTCAGTTTTCTTGTTGTTTGTTTTTTACAAAGAATCATGTCTTTGGGGTTTTTTTTTTTTTGATTGTTTGTTGTTTGTATTTCTTTGTATTTCATTAATTTTAGTTTTGAGTTTAATTATTTTTCCCCTCTATTTTTTGGTATTGTTTCTTCTTGATTTTCTAAGCTTTCAAGTGTACCATTAAGTTATTATGATGTCATATCTTTTTTTTGTAGGCACTTAGTGATATGAACTTGCTTCAAGGAACTTCCTTCGTTGTTCCCCCATAAGTTCTGGCATATTGTGTTTTTATTTTCATTCAACTCTAAAAAAAATTAAATTTCCTTCTTGATTTCTATCTTGGCTCAGTTTTCATTTATTGGTGAGTTGTTTAGCTTCTATTGGTTTATATACTTCCTCCCATTTCTGTTGTTGTTACTATCCATATTTAAAGTTCATGCTGGTCAAAGAAGATGCAGGGCATAATTTCATTTTTTTTCTGTCTATTGAGACTTGCTTTGTACCATAATCTCTGATGAATTTTACTGAAAGGTACATGGGCTGCTGAGAAAAAAAAAAGTATATTCTTTAGTGTTTTGGTGGAATGTCCTGTAGATGTCTGTTAGGTCTATTTGACTTATGAAGTTATTTAACTCTAGTTTTTCTCTATTTATTTTTGTAGGGCATGCTATATATTGGTAGGAATGGGGTATGAAGTCACCCAGTATGAGTGTATGAGGGTCAACATGTAATTCTAGCTATATTAGTGTTTCTTTTATGAATGTGGGTGCCCTTGTGTTTAGTGCATAAATGTTTATAATTTTAATGTCTCTAGGTAGATTTTTTATCATTAATGAGTATGTAGTATCCTCTTCTATGATTTTTTCTGATTAGTTTTGAATTGAAGTTCATTTTGTCAATATTAACATACCTACACAGCTTGCTTATTGGTTCAGTTTGCTTGGGGAACATTTTTTCTTCCTTATGCCTCAAGCCAGTATCTGTACTTGATAGTGAGCTATGCATCTTGGAGATAGCAAATAAAAAGAATGGAGACTGTTTTCTTAATACCATCTGTTTTTCTAAGTCTTCTTTTTTTTTTTCGAGACAGGGTTTCTCTGTGTAGTTTTGCACCTTTCCTGGAGCTCACTTGGTAGCCCAGTCTGGCCTGGAACTCACAGAGATCTGCCTGGCTCTGCCTCCTGAGTTCTGGGATTAAAGGCGTGTGCCACCAACGCCCGGCTTTTTCTAAGTCTTCTTATGAGAGAATTGAGATTATTAATATCTAGAGTTATTACTAAATGGTGTTTATTAACTTCTTTTATTTTGCTATGGTGATCTTTATGTTGTCATTGGTTGGAACTCTTTTGGTTAACAGTGCTGAGATTATTTATCACTGTCTTCTGGGCTACAACTAACTTTCTCCTCAGATTGAAATTTTCCTTATAGTGTTTCCTATAGATGTGAGTTTGTGGAAAGAATTTCCTTAAATATGACTTTATCATACATTTTTTCTTTCTCCTTTAATTGTGATGACAGTTCCCCTGGGTAAAGTAATCTGTCCAGGCATCTGTGGCCCTTTAGTGTTTGTAGAGCATCTTTCCAAACCCTTCTCTATTACGGAGTCTCTATTGAAAAGTCAGGTGTTATTCGAATGGGATTTCTTTTATGTGTGACCTGGTCTTTTTCTCTTAGAATCTTTATTATACTTTCTTTGTTATGAATATTTTGTGTTTTACTTATTGTGTTTTCTGCAGAGTTACTTTTGTATGCCTCTTTAACTTCCATAAACATGTCTTCTCTTCTTTTTCTCCTTTAGATTTGGGTTTTTTTTCTATAATGTTAAAATATTTTCAGTGCCTTGAAACTGGATTTTTCTTTCTCCTCTATACATGTATTTGTACATTGCATATCTCCATAGTGTCACTGATTTTCTGGATGTTTTGTGCCTGTAATTTTTTAGCTTTTAACTTTTTCTTTGATTGGTTAAGATCTGAAACGCATTTTCCCTTTACTCAATCTGTTGGTGAGTTTTTTTTCTTTAGTTTTTTTTTTGTTTGACTTTCTAAATTTTGCATTTCTGCTTTCATTTTAGTTTGGCCTTCTGTTTGTGTGTGAGTTTATCTTTTTGTTAAAGTTTATTTTCATACCCTGAATTGCTCATAGTGTTTCATTCAACTTCTTTGTGTTTTCCTGGTTTTCATGAAGGAATTCATTATTATCCTAATGTCCTTGAACATATTCATATTTGCTATTTTGAATTCTTTAGCTTGTACTTCAGACAAATTACTATTCTCTGGGAACATTAGAATAGATGAACTGCTCTCTTGAAGAAGCAATTGTCTTGATTACTCACTTTTTTTAAAGGGATCTGGCCATCTGGATTTATGAAGTTCATGACCTTTCTTGGTGTTGATCTCCAGTCACACTGTTATTGGATAGGTTTCCAGGTCTTTGTTTGCTCTGATTCCAATTTGTCAGGCTGTGGATCAGTGTATAATCTTTATTTTTCAGTCTTGGGGCCACCAGGGTTTTAGGGGCCTGTTTCCCAGTGACTGGTGAGCTGACTGAAAGTGAGGGAAGGAAGGTGGAAAAATGGTTTTGGGATCTCTACTTGTAATATTCTAGGCTCAGACTCCAAGCATCTCAGCCTGGCATAGTAGGAAGGATGAACAACTTGAGAGCAGGCAGGCTGTATATTTTATAAACTAATTTTTCGTGAACCTGACCTACAATTTAAATTACTTCATTTAGTAATTTGATTAAAGACTGCCTTGTGTTTGCTTTTCTCAGCGGTTTGTAGCAACCATTCTTTTTAAATCCATACACTGCATTTTGTTTAAGTATTTGAAATTATTATTACTATTGTCCTCACTTACTTAACCCTGAAAGATGGCCTGTCCACATGGGCCAAGTTTCTTCTTCCTTGCTTTATATAGTTAAAATTAGAAGGGAAGTAAACATATTTCTTTGATTTTTCAAGACATATACCAATACTTAAGCAGAGCTGGGACTGAGAACTGATACACTAAATGTTCAGCAAATCACCAAGGAAGGTAGTAGTTGCTTAGAGCATGTTTACACATAGTCATCAGTTTTGTATTTTAGCCTGCCTGGAATGCACACATTGCACAAGATGCTTTGTTTCATAGCATGAAATTTGAATGAATACCCTCAATCTGTAAGCATTTTCTATTCTTTTTAGGATACCAGCTATAAGCCAGAGGCAAACTGCTTTTTATTGTGAGACTGTTTCTAGTTTATTGTATTTACTTCATGCCAAATTGTCTTGGTTTCAGATATTTCCAGGCATGCCACAATTCTAAGTGATTGGTAAGTTATCAAAAGAAAGACAGAAATGAGGGAGAAAATTAAAAAAATAATGAAGTCCAACAACAACAACGAGCCAGCAATGCAAGTGAACATGTAGCTGTTACAGAATAAATAACAGTACAAACAGTGTCTCAGTCCTGGGCAGTGTGCTCCTCCCAGGTGAGGCAAGAGGAACAAACAGGCTTTCTGGAAAGAACAAGTGTTGTTTCCATTGATGTTCATAATAAATCATCATTCAAAAGATTCTGTCAATAACACACTGCCCCAATCGCCTGGTGCCTGCAGCACTGTGCTTATGCTATTGCAACTAGATGAGCTATCAAAGCCCCATGCAGTCAAAGAGACTAGTTTAAAGAAGTACAATAGCAGGCGATTTGCAAACAGTCCAAACCTTTAGCTTCTTCCCCCTTCCAAAAGTGTGCAGTGAATTTACATTAACACCTGCCACTGGAGATGAAAGAATGCATTTTGTACTGAAAAGAGAAAGCCAAATCCTCCTATAAGGGACTCATTTTCCTAAATTATGCAATATTATGTTGAGCTAGACATAGAACGTAACGTGTAGTATATGGGGTCAAATTTGGATTTTTCAAAGTTAAAAATGGCAATATATAATTTAGCACACAGAACTCAAAAATGCCATTTCTGAATATTTGCTACACATTCATCCGATTAAATTCACTATGTGAGCAGGTGATTATTTTTGTCTAGGGATAATATATATCTATATGCTTTTTACTACATACTCATTCAGATTACTATGGCATCTAAGATTTTCATGCTGTTAAATTCAATTTATTGTGGAACATAAGGGCAATTAAGGGATAGGAGATGGCATTATATTATATGGAAGCCAACTACAGAAAAAAAGAGGCACACGTTGCTAGTAATGCATTATAAGCAAACATAATTTTAGTATTTTCCCCATGGTGAGGTGACAGATACTATTTCTAAGAACTCACTATGTGTCAAATACTTTATCTAAATTAGTTACTGTCTAATCATTAATTGAATATTGCAATAGGTAAAGACACAACAAACTAAAAATTATGAAAGTCAGAAGAATGTCACATATCCCCAAATCCATAAATATTAATTATAGTCTAGGGATAACTACATGCTGTGTGTATTAGACACATTCTTCCTTCATGTTTTTGGAATGTTTTATTAGTTTTTGATTGCTGGGTAGCAAATTACCAAAAATTTACTGGTTTAAAAAGGCACAGTTACTATTTTAATTTTTCTTTAGGTCAGAAGTCTGAGAATGCCTTAACTATATCCTTAGAATCAAAATCTTTCACACCAGTAATTCTGAGCTGTGATGTTATAGTCTCACTGAATTGGGAGGTTTCCATTTCCCCACGCATGTGGTAGTTGGATGAATTTCAGTCTCAACAGTGTTACTACATTGAAGACATTGATTCCTAATAGAAGGTGGGGGAACTACACTATTCCTTGCCACTTAGAGCCTGAATCCAAGAATACATCAAAAAGATCATCCATCATGACCAATAAGACTTCATCCTAGAGCAGAGATGGATCAACATATGAAAATCTGCCTAATGTAATCCACCCTATACACAAATTGAAAGGAAAAAAAATGTGACCTCTCATAAAATGTTGAAAAAGCCTTTGGCAAAATCCTGTTCCACTTCATGATAAAAATTTTGGAGAGATCAGATATATAAAGGACATACATAAACATAATAAAGACAATTTACAGTAAGCCTTTATGTAGATGTAACCAACTGTCTTATTAAAATAAGAAACACAGAACCAATGTAAAAGAGAAAGCCGAGAGGTCAGAGCTCAGAGCTAAAATCTTTCCATGTCCACTTTATGGGTCATATGGGCATGAAGCCCCACAAGTGTGATTTTTTGTAGCAAGGCTTTTAGTGATCCAAACAACCTGCGGACACACCTCAAAATACATACAGGTCAGAAGAATTACAGGTGTACTTTGTGTGACAAGTCTTTCACCCAGAAGGCTCACTTGGAGTCACACATGGTCATCCACACGGGTGAGAAGAATCTCAAGTGTGATTACTGTGACAAGCTCTGTTCATGAGAAGGCAGGATCTAAACTCTCAAGTGGCCAGAAGTTAGGCAGGTGTTACTTTTCTTTTTTTTTTATTAAAAATTTTTTATTTTAATTCTTCCTAAAGGAATACAGATTTGAATGAAATACATTCATCCCATAAATACATTAGCAGCAAAACCTTCCCAGCAGAGTCCTTCCTCTACTCAAGCCAGGGTTGGACCCTTGAGCAGGGAGGCATGTTCCACCAATCTGTCAACTTCAGGATGTTTCTGCTTCTTCCAAAAGCTGCCTATGCCTGCTTACAGGGACCTGAAAACAGACCCATATTGTGACCGAGAGCCTTCTCTACCTTCCAGATCCTTTGGTATCCTCTACACTTAGCTGGTGAGGACCTTTAACAAGGAAGACAATACCACCATACCTTTATGAATTCAAATTAAATAGAGAGAAACTCAAAGCAATTCAACTAAAATTAGGAGAAAGACAAGGCTGTCCACTCTCTCCATAGCCATTCAATATAGTACTTGAAGTTCTAATTATACCAATAAGACAATTAAAGTAGATCAAGGGGATACAAATTGGAAAGGAAGAACTTAAATTATAGCTATTAGCAGGTGATATGATAGTATACATAAGCAACCACAAAAATTCTACAAGGGAACTCCTACAGCTGATTAACACCTTCAGCAAAGTGACTCGATACAAAATAAACTAAAAAAACAAATAAATAAATCAGTAGCCCTCCTATAACAAATGACAAATAGATTGACAAAGAAATCAGGGAAATAACATCTTTCAAATAGCCAAAAATAATATAAAATATGTTGATGTAACTATACCCAAGCAAATGAAAGGCCTATATCACAAGAACTTCAAGTTATTGAAGAAAGAAACTGAAGAAGATATCAGAAGATAAGAAGCTCTCCAATCTCCATGGCTTGGTAGGATTAACATAATAAAAATGGCCTTTTTACCCAAAGCAGTCTACAGATTCACCACAATCCCCATCCAACACAGTTCTTTACAGATCTTGAAAGAACAATACTCAACTTAATATGGAAAAACTAAACAGCCAAGATAGCTCAAGACAATCCTGTACAATAATAGAACTTCTAGAGGTATCACCACCCCTGATTTCAAGATGTACTACTGAAAATCATGTAGGATTGGTAAAGAAACACCAGTAGATTAATGGAATAAAATTAAAGTCCCAGACATGAGTCTTCACAGCTGTGGACACCTGGTTTTTATAAAGAAGCTAGAAATATACAATGAAAAAAAAAAGAAAGCATCTTCAACAAATGATGCTGTTCTAACTAGATATCATCATGTAAATGAATGCAAATAGACCCATATCTATCACCCTGCACAAAAGTCAAGTCTAAGTGGATCAACTACCTCAACATAAATTCAAGTACACTGAACCTGATACAAGAGAGAGTGGGCAATAACCTTGAATGCTTTGGCATAGGAAGCAACATCCTGAGCAGAACACCAATAGCACAGATTGACAATTAATAAATGGGACCTCATGAAACTGAACACTTTCTGTAAAGAGAGCAAAGAATATCATCAATTGGAAAAATTGGCAGCCTACAGAACAAGAAAAGATTTTTACCAACTCTACATTTGACAGAGGGCTAATATTTAACATATATAAAGAACTCAAGAAACAAGACATCAACAAACCAAGTAGTAAAATTAATGAGTGGGGTGCCTATGTGAACAGAGAATTTTCAACAGAGGAATCTCAAATGTCCAAAAAAATACTTAAAGAAATGCTCAATATTCTTATCAATTTGTGAAAAGCAAATCAAAAGGACACTAGGATTTCATCTTATACCTGTCAGAATGGCTAGGATCAAAACACAAGTGACAGCTCATGCTGGTGGAGATGTGGAGCAAAGAAAACACTCCTCCATTGCTTGTGGGAGTACACATTTATAGTCATTTTTGAAACCAATATTTTAGCTACTTAGGAAGTTGGGAATAATCCTACCTCAAGATGAACCTTACCACTCTTGAGCATATACCCTAAGTACAATCCAACCTACCACAAGGACACTTGCTCAATTTTGTTCATATAGGATTTATTCATAATATCCAGAAACTGAAAACAACCTGGATGTCCCTCACCTGAAGAACTGATAAAGAAAATATGGAATATTTACACGATGGTGTTATCACTCAGCTGTTAAAAAAGAAGAACATCATGAAGTTTGCAGGTGAATGGATAAAACGTGAAAAAAATCATTCTGAGTGAGGTAACCCAGACCAAGGAAGACAAAATGGTACATACTCACATATAAGTGGATATTAGCTGTAAAGTAAAGGATATTTGTGATACAGTTCATAGATCCAGAGAGGCTAGGTACCAAGGAGGGCTCAACAGGGCATGCATGGATATCCTTGGGAAGGACAAATAGAATAACTTTGGGAGGTGGACTGGAGGAAAATGTGGAGGGAGACAGGAGGGAATAGGTGGAGGGATGGAAGGAGAAAGTACTTGAAGAAATGACTGGAATTGGTGCATTTTAGGAGCAAGGTAGAAACCTAAAGCAAGGCATACTCATAGAAATCTATGTGTGACCCTGGTAAAAACTCCTAGTCATGGGGGATATAGAGCTTGAGCCAGCCATCTTCTGTAACCAGGCAAGACTTCCAGTGGAGAAACTGGGACACCAACCCAGAACAAAACCTTTGACTTACAATTTGTTCTGTTTGCAAGGTTAGCTGGGGAAAAGGTATTATAGAAGTTGTGTGAGTGGCCAATCAATGACTGGTCCCACTTGAGACCCATGCTGAGAAGGATTCCATGCCTACTACTGACTGGAAGGCCAAAAACTGGGGGATGGATATCTCAGAGACCTAGGGTAAAACCAAAACTGCCCAGAAAAAAAGTCAATGAAATAATTCCTAATGATACCCTCTTGTATTTGTAAACCTGAGCTTAGCATAATCGTCATCAGAGAAGCTTCATCAACAACTTCTGGGAACAGATGCAGAGGTACACAGGCAAGCATTAGGTGGAGTGTGGAGGGTCCTGAGGAAGATGGGGAGAAAGGAGCCTTAGGGATCAGGGACACTACAAGAATAACCTGGACTCAAAGGAGTCCATAGAAACTGAAGGAAAAATCAGGGAGCCTGCATGGGTCTGACCTAGGTCCTCTGAATGTATGCTATGGTTATGCAGCTTGGTGTTCTTGTCTGACTCCTAACAGTGGAAGCAAGAGCTATCTTTGATGTTTCTGCCTACTTTTGAGACACTTTTCCTCCTACTGAATTGCCTTGTACAGCCTTAATATGAGAGGATGTGCCTAATCTTATTGCAACATGATATGTCATGTTTGGTTGATATCTCTGAAAGGCCTGCCCTTTTCTGAAGGGGAATAGAGGAGGAGTGAATCTTGGGGAGAGAGCAAGCTGTGGGGGGAAGGGCTGGAAGGAGAAAAGGGAGGAGAAACTGTGGTCAGGATGTAATATACAGGGAAGAATAAATAAATGAACAAACAAGCAAAAAAGGCTAATAAATTCATTGGTCTTTGGTGAATTATTCCTTTGATCTGTAATTGGTGCCTTAACAGACATTTAGACCTTTGTTCACATCTTTCTTGCAAAGTTCATGGAACAATTTCGTATACACTGTAGGATAGAAAACCAACAGAGATATTGATCTTACCCAGCATACAAGAAGCTTCTTTTGTAGCAGAAGGAGAACACTACAGAAATCTACAACTAGTCAAAATATAGAGAAGAGCTGATTGTGAGGTGTTCAGCCCCAACTGATGCAGCTACAGTTAATCCCTACATCTAAGACTCAGAGAACATTTCAAAAGAGAGGGCAGAAAGACTGTAAGAACCAGAGAATAAGGAAATATGTTATGAGATTTGTCTTCTAGTTATGACGGAGAAGACACACCCATGAAACCACATGAGTGGCTCCTGCTAATGACACAGCATGTAACTGTATAGATGTAACCAACCATCTTATTAAATAGGAAACACAGAACCAATGCAAAGAAGAAAGCCAAGAGATCAGAGCTAAGAGCCTCACCCATCTGCTGCAGCTAGCCTCTTCATCCAAGAGACCTACTTCCTGTGTTTTTGTCATTATATAGACTTTCTGTTCTGCCTTCTCACTGGTTGTAAACCCAATCACATGACTGCCTCATCAATGCCTGTCTGTACAGACGTCCAGGTCTTCTATGGTTGGTATTGAGGTTAAAGGCATGTGTCTCCAATGCTGGCTCTATCCTTGAACACACAGAGATCTACCTAGCTCTGCCTAACAAGTGCTGGGATTAAAGGCGTGCAATACAAATGCCCAGCTCTGCTATGGCTTGCTATTAGCTCTGACCCCCAGGCAACTTTATCTATTAACATACAAATAAAATCACATTTCAGTACAAATAAAATATCACCATATAACTGAAGCTAAGATGGCTGCCCAAAAGGAACATTTTTGGGTAAAGGAGGCATTACAATAGAAAACAGACACAAGGGTATCATCATCTATGTTAGCCTTGAATTTGATGAGTAAATTGAATAAAACAAATGACATGTAGATGCTCATTTGCTGTTTCTTAGAGTTGGTTAAGTAATTTAAAAGAAAGAACACAAATTAGATCTGTGTTGAACAGCTTGTACTGGGGTGCAAAAAAATTGTAAATTCATGAAAACAGTTGGCTACATAAGAGGGGAAAATATGGAAGAAGAGTGGAACTACATAATTCAGGCTACAGATAGGAGCTCTGATAATGGCATGGAACCTATGATTGCCCCTCTGAACTGCTTGAGTTAAGAAGCAGTTAAGTTTTGGCTTTCAGCACAAAATGGAAGACACTCTCCAGTCTGGTTATGAGGCTCTTAGACACAGAGCATGAGGGTGAATGATATCAGGTTGAGTGCAGAGAATCTGAGTAATACAGCTATCATCTCTCCTTAAGACAAAATCTGTGTAACCTGAGACAATGTAAAGGAAATCAATCACTTGTGGACTGGTTCATAAGAACCATTATGGAGGTTGGAGAGATGGCTCAACAGTTAGGAGCAATGACTACATTTCTAGAGGACTGGGGTTCAATTCCAAGCATCCACAGGGTGGTTCACAACTGTCTTCTAATTCAGTTCCAAGGATCCAGTGCTTTATTCAGGCCTTCACATCTAACACACACACATAGTACACAGACATATAGGCAGTCAAAGCATCCATAGCCAAAAAAACAATAAAAATAGGAAGATTAAAACAAATAATAATTAGAGATATTTGCTTATTGTCATCTGAGGTTCCAATTAATATTATGGAACAGAATATCATAAAGGAGATACAAGGGATACTGATGGATTAAGTATAAGATAGGTGGTGTATGATCAGCAGATCACTAGGCACTATAGGAGTGTGTTCACTGGCATCAAGAACACACTTAATTCAGGCCTCTGGGACTGTGGTGACTTCGCCAATCCCCAAGGAAGGGCATGACCTTTATGAGATTGAAGAGTTTTGGTAGACTAAGTAATTTAGACTAGGATGCCAATCATGTCTGTAAAATGTTAAAACAAACAAGATAAAACAGGAAAAGGAAAAGATATTTCTAAGCCATTAAAAAACAAATGCATTGAATAGAAATACCTAAGGAAGAAATTGGTGGAAAGCCAAATGTGTGTTGTGAACCTTTGGAAGGCTTTTTAAAGCCCAATCAATGGTTCATCAAAGTGATACAGGGAATAAAAGACAGGAAGATACTGATGTAATCCCATTGCTCTTCCTGTTATAGAGAAAAGGAGGAATGCTGATCTAGGAATCACTTCTGCCACTCTTCCAATAGGCAAGTGAGGTTGTTGTGAATAAGACTTATAGAAGGAGACTCAAATCCCCATGTTGAATCATAGATAATTTTTTTCTATTAATATGTTTCTATTATTGTTTAAGATACTGTCCAAGTTGTTACTAATGGCTGCTCTAAAAAATATTGGCACAAGGTGGGGCTGTTTAACATCCTTCTAGAAGAACATTCCATTGATACTTTTTAACAGGTTGAGAATTGTTATAAGTAGGCACTGTGAAGGCAAAATTTTCTTTATTCTATACTTATAAAGGTACAAGCAGTTTTTAAATCAGTCACTATAATATGCCATCCTTAGGGTAACAAAGAAGGCAGGGAAATTCCAGACTATAAACAGCAAGCCCATTGGCTGGATCACCTTGTTATTAGCTCTTAGATCTGTTACCATTCTCCATTTTCCAGATTTCTTTTTAATGACAAATATAGGAGAATTCCAAGGACTGTTTGATTCTTCAATGGGTTGAACATTTAGCTGCTCCTGTGTCAGCTGTTCCAGTGCTTTCTATTTCCTGATGTCAAAGGCCATTGTTCCACTCAGACATGTTTGTCACTTAACCATTTCCAAAGTAGGGCTGTTGGTGGCTTTGAAAGATCATCAGCTGCTGTGCCCTGCTTGTGGATAGCCTTGATGGTCAGTGACTATTTTTAAAAATAATTTTTAATATTTTTTCTCATAAGCATTCTTTATTTTATGGTTTCTTTCTGAAATTGGAGGAATATTAATCTATATTTTCCATGGCTATGGCAAATCACATCCCCATAAATTCATTGCTATGCTAGCCATATAGGGCTTTAATTTACCTACCTGTCCTTCTGGCCCCATACAATTGACCTACTTTGTAATTTCTTTTAACTGAGGTAAAGTTCCAATTCCTAGAAGCTGAATAGTTACCTCCTGAAGAGGCCAATCTGGATGACAAGATTGTGGTGAAATTATTGTTGCATCTGTGCCTATGTCTAGAAACCTCTCAATTGCAATGCCATTTATTTGTCTCATTAGCTTTGGTCTTTGGTCATTTATAAAAGTTTGCCAAAATACTTGTTTTATGTTCACTCCTTGAAATTTTGTTTTGTTTATTGAAACTTTTCTGTCATCCAGAGCAGTATGGCTTTTAACAACAGGCATTAATATGTCTTTTAATTGCTCTTTGAAGGATTTTTCCCAATGCTGACAGGGAATGATTGAACCAAATTTGACACTGGGGTCTTCAAAAGGTCCTCTTAGGCATTTCCCAATGGCAAAAGATAACCTTGATTGTTCCTTGTTGATATGCATTCATTAGTCCAATGCTAGTCCTTGCCACAACTTCTGTATAATCCAGAAGGCTAGGGCCTCCTGTTTAGATCATTTCTAGGAAAAAAAAAAAAAAACAGTTTCTAGGAACATTTTGCCTACAATCCCTTTTCAGATGACTTTGTTTACCATAATTCAAACATTTGACCTTTTGATTATTCTTGGAATTTCTAGAAATTACTTCTTCTACTAAAGCAGCATCATAAGAATGAGATCTAATATCAACCATATTTCTAATCCATTCATCAATGTGTGCTGATCTTGCCTTTAAAGTCTAATCATCCCTTTACATTCAGAATTAGCATTTTCAAAAGCAAAAGAGTCAAATAATATTTATCTGACTTCTGTATCTGTTACTGTTCTATTTATAGCTGTAGTCAATCTTGGTAAAAAAAAAAATCAGTGAAGGCTTCTTTTGGGCCTTTTATAATTTTAATAAATGACTCACACTTCTTTCCTGATTCTTCAACCTTGTACCAAATATTTAAAGCATACAGTCAAGTGGTGATAATCAAATTCAAACTGTCTTTCAATTCAGCATATTGGCCTTAACCTATAAGATGGTCTTAGAAAAAATATGGCCTCTAGCCCTGCCTTGATTTTCTATGACCCTAACTTCCTCTGTCTACCATGTTCTCCATTGTAACTGAAGACCAACTTCCAATATCACTGTAACTAAATCTTTCCAGTCTTTCCAATCAGAACAGGGATAATTCTGAGTTGCCCATGAATTTAACATCTATTTCACATAGGGTGAATGAATACTATGTGAAATGTCCATTTCCATAAATCTCTTCAACTTTAATATTTCTACGGGATTCCAGTTAATTTCTGCATAACCTTGGGGTTTCCTATCATCCTGTGGTCATTCTTATATGGTAACCTGACAAATTAATGTTGATTTTCTAATAATTTTGGGGCACCTCTCTTCAGTTTCATCATGCAGTGGTGCAGTAGATTCTTGTCTAAATTTCTATGTTTTTATCTGGATATTTTTCTTATTTTCATTAGTAAGTCTTTCTAAGGCTTATATCTTATCAGTAGTAAATATTTCTAAGACTGCATCTTATCAGTTAAAAATTTATTATTTTCACTAGTTATTTTTAATGCTGATATCTTATCAGGAGTAAGTCTTTATAAGGCTTGTAACTTATTTTTATATTTGTCACAGTTATCAAACAACTTTTTAAGGACAAAATATGAATTATCAAGATGATAGTAATTATGATTGACATTATGTCAATCCCAGCTAAGTTAGCTATCTCTTCATTTATTTTTTTCCATTTCTAAAGCATCCATTCTGGAACCATACAGAGACCTGACTTCATGTACCATAATATTGTTTCTTGTTCTTAACATGGAAAAGACTTGTTTCACTGTTTTTTTAAACCCAATTTCCCCTTTAAATATCCCCAGGTGTCTCACTAGATCTGCTGATGGTGAAGAGAACATAGGTGGAGCTTGGTGGGGTACCCAGCTGTAATGATGTTCAGCTGTGTGGGAAGGAAGGGTGGGAGGGGCAGGATGCCTAGAGATCACATTTGACTGTGAGGACAGGGAAAGTAGGTGTGACAGGGTACCCTGAGCTGATCTAATTGCACACCCACCTGTGCCTGGATAGGAAGTAAGCTGCCTGATGAATGATGTAGGAAAATGGGTAGGAAAAGTCTGCATTGCTGGGATGCAGTGTGGGAGGGGACCAGAAGGCCATTGCACAGGGAGTTCAAAAAAACTGCCATGAGTTGTCACTGTGTCTGGGCAGAAAACACAGGTGATGCACATCCAGGGTAGCCTGCAGTTAAAGACTGCAATGAGAAAGGCCCACAACTCATTGTGAGGGTCTGAGGCAACTGGGGAAAGCTGGCCACAGCAGTGTTGACTCTGTACTGCTTTGTCACAGGCTAAAGCCACATACTGGATCCTAGATATGGTGGTTTCTTTTATTGCTTTATTGGTAAATAAAACAGATATTAGGGTATTAACCTGAGAGGTCAACAGGGCAACAGTGAAAAATGTAAGCTGCCTTCCTTTCCACCTTCTCAGATCAAAAAGAACCATGAATCTCTTCAAGCCCTCCCCCATACTTCTTTCTGTCTGTGTCTCTCTATTTTCCTGAGTTGATCTGAAAACCCTAAGGTTCATTCCAGCCAGCTAAACATGGACTTCACCCTCTGAATCAATGTTTAGCTGCATTGGCAGTCTCAAAGCAACCATACAAACCAATCTTCCACAACAACAGTGCGATAATTGTCACCAATAGTATTATTACACTTGGCTGTTTACCCTTGTTATTTACAATGTACAAGTTGGTAAGATCATAAGGCACAGAGGTTTTGAGTGAAACCAACAACTCACACGAGGGAATTCACATCTGATGCCGATAGCCAGGACAAAACCTATGGTTGTGGAGGTCATTTAGGTCCATGGGTGTTGTATTGAAACTATTTACTCTCCATGGGATAGGAGGACAAGAAGTTTTATGGGACCTTGTCTTGGAGTTCTAGGTTTTATGTTTTTTCTATGTTTCCCTCCTCTTCCGCTAGAGTGTATAGGAAATGAAGCATATTGGTTGAGGTATTGCAGTGAAGAAGACTTTTTGAGGTCACTCATGTTCCTGCAAATTACCAGTCACTCTTGCTCTAAAAGACCAGTAAACTCTCAAATCACTAAGCCAGACTTTGCTGGGTCACTTAGTTTTGTCACTAATGTCCTATCTAGAATGAACAGATCTTAAATCATGTCTGCACATGACAAGTTCACATATGAGCATGTATCTTTTAAATTGATATACAATATAATTATATTTCCTCATATTTATATGGAAAATTTGAATTCAACCCTTATAAATATGCTTTTATTATATTATTGCATTCTAAATGCATTCAGAGGATATAACATTTTAAGCTCCTATAGGTTTTCAAATCTATTTCCATGCCATTCTCCTAAATTAATGTCATTATTATATTTTAGTGTTTTACATAGTTTATTGGCAATAATGATCAATTAACTCAGAGAAGAGATTTGAGGCTGATAGTTTTTAGAGGCTCATTTCAGAATAAACAAATCAATTGTCCCTGAATTTGAGATCTTTGAATTGTGTTCATCAGGACTGAGTCATTCTTGCACAGACAGGACTGCTAATGCAGACTGATGGCTTAGAAGACTAAATGCCAAAACTTACATTTTTGCTGCAAGGCTGATTGTGGAGTATCAGAACAGCTACCCTCCCACATTCCTGTGGTTCTAATACAATGTAGGCAGGAATGTGCAACCCGCAGCACTGATGACATGGCTCAGTGCCTGTCCGTTCCTTACCATGCTCCATTTTCTAAACTTCTTTTTGTTCTTAATGCTTAATTGCATTGCGTTTGTTTCACAATTTATTGTGTTTCAACTTTGTTCATGATGGCTTCTCACAAGAAAAACTATGAAATTCTATTGTGTTTACTCTATTTTGCTACAGCTCTGTAAAGGCACTTCACTTCGCTATTGGGGGAGGTGGAGAAAAATAGGACTTGGTGGAAGCGTCTGCTATTTTCAAAATATTTGTTTTTTATTAGACAAAAAAATTGGGAAAATAGCACATTTTAGTATTTTTCAGCATGTGTATTAGAAAGTTTATATATATTTAAGTGCATTTTTGGATCATAATACAATAAATTAGCCTATGGATAACACATATGTGTACATACATGTCTGCTCTATGTGACCATAGGTGTCAATTATCCCTCTTCTGGAATTCAAGACTATTTCAATCAGTGTAGAGAAGAGAGTGCTGGAGTGGACTGGAAAGAGTAGACAGCCTCTGGCTCTGTGCCTCAGTACTGCCCACTGCAATCAATAGATGTCTCACTTCAAGCTCCCTTAATCTGCCCTGTCCAGTGCAGTTCTTTCTAATTAAGGATACATCCTGGAAATAAATTAGTGATAACAGAAGAGAGGAAAGGACGTTCAATGAGACTCTGTACGGAAGATATTTGCAAATCCTTAAATGTATATAATACTATTTTCCAGAATGAAGGGGCCAGTATTGTCTCAGGACACCCCAAGACCACATCCTGAGCACAAAGGAGATTTATTTGCCTCAGAGGGACAAAAGGAAGGGACTAAGAGACAAAGACAGGAAATAGGATATGAGAGAGAAGGGGAAGGGAGCAAGGGAGAGGGTAAGGGGTACTTGTCCTGGTGGGGACCAAAGGACTGCCTCTGGAAGAAGAGGAGACAGACATGATGGGCCAAATGACAGTTTATAAAGGCGAAAGGCGAAACCCCTTGTTAGGACAAGGTGTTTAATTTTGATTGGACAGTTTAGTTAGATAAGACAAAGGGGGCTTTTGATCACTGGAATTCAATACTTGAATAGCTGGACCTTGATAGTCAGCCTCAGGAGGAGAAAGTGGCCAAATAAGGTAATAGACCTTGGTGGCTAGCTTTAGGAATGCAGTCTAATGTCTTTTAGCAAAGCAGAGGAAATAGGTGAGACGGGCCTCCCAGAGCCATATGCTTGGGCCAGCTAGAGTCCCTTCTCTGAAAATTCAACAATACACATTTTATAGCTTCTCTTAGAGGCAAACATAAAATCTGGAGGGGGGAATATGATTATAATCTGGCTGAAGATGCTTATGGTATTTTGAGGAAATGTGATTGGCATGTATGAAGAACAATACAAGACCTGAAGTTATGCATAAGGGCATGCAAAGAAAAGAAAGAGATAGATGTAAAGCAAAATTGCATTACTTGCATGTCACATCAAGGTTGAGCTCAGAGCGATGGTGCAGAGGACTAGGCAGTGCATCAGCATACACATAATGTTGTATTAGAAAGAATAAAATGGTGGTGGGGATGGGGGGTAAGGGGAGTAGTAAGTATGCTGGAACAAACACTTAAAATACCAAGAAAAATAAAACATAAAATAGTAAAAATTATTCAGTCAAGAGCCATAAGCAAAAGAGTACAAAGGTGAAGACGTACATTTTGGTCTGTTTTTATCAACTTCTTGTAATATTTATTTGACATATCTTAACAAAGGCAATGAATATATGGCTTATGTTGTTGGGCTACCTTCTTCCCCTTGTTTGATTCCTCAAATATGTTTCAAAAATGTGCCTTCTTGCATCTTGCATTCTACATAATGCACATAAATTGCCTCAAGGCTAAGAAACCCTTGAAAGTGGACAAAGGGAAGCTAGCTTGCCATCACTTAGGCTGAGGATCAAAGGCAGATGCATGCATCCTTTAGCTTTGATCACTTACGCAAGTCAATAGCTGAACAAAGGAATATAGCCCCGTGGCCTCGGGATCACAGTACTGGAAAGGCAATGTTGGAAAATGAGAAGAGAAAAAGCAGGTGGGCATGGGAACACTCACCTTTAATCCTAGGACTTGGATGCTTAGGGAAGGATTTCCGTAAGTTCAAGGCTGCTAGGGCAATATAGCAAGACTATGTCTCAATAAACCAAAATAAATAGACAAGTAAAACAAATGAACAAGTAAGGAAATTCAAAAGGTGGCTATATGGCTTGACTTTAGTTATTTTTGTCTGTGTGCAGACATTACTGTGTTCATCAATGAAACAGTAAGGTAGTTGCTAAGACTAGCATTCACCATGACAATGCATAGCTGTGTTATATTATTCCTATTATCTCATGCTAAAATTAGTTTGGAAAGTGCATCAAGTGGTGTAGTAGAGAGACAAGGAACTCTCAGACACAGGAGGCATAGGTGTTTCTGCTCAGCTTATGGCATCCTGATGGTGATTCATAAAGTTCTTGGCCAATTCCCTGGTATACAAAATCTTTAATGGGAAAGAGAAAAGTCAAATAAATGATAATGTTTCTGAGCCATTAAGGTAATGAAACAGGAAAGCAAATGTTGAAAAGTCTACTAAATGGGAGCAATTGGCTCCCGAAATAATGGATTGTGTTACTTGATACACTTTTGTGCCTTTGTGTGCTTGTCTCTTCAGGAATTACTCTTTTAAAATGTTTGGTCAAGGCACCCCAGCTTCTAGAAATGTAAAACAATGGAAAATGGTGGTAGTCCCTATAGAAAAACCTCCTTTTCAAGTTTCTAGCATCATACACCCAAAAAAGGTGAATTGGGTGCCAACAAGGGAGTATATGTAGAAAGGAAGTTAGAGAGGATGGAGAGAAATCCTGTGAAGAAAATGGGAGGTGTTTGTCCAGTTGCGTGAAGGCTTAGATAACAGCATTTAGGTCCCAGATCTCCTGGGCAGGAACTTGTCTGATTGTGCATTCGATAAGGTGCATAGTCCATCTGGCATTCGTTTTTGGCTATAGACAGTGAAACTGACCATTTACCTATACTGCAGTGAGCACATTGGTGCCATGATGGTATTTTCTGTTTTCTCTAAAGCACTAAACAGTAAGTGTTGCTGTCCATCTGCAAATGCTGAGGCACTGCCTTGTTGCCCTTTAATTCCCCAAAGGTTTAACCTTTCACTCTCCTTCTAACAAAACACTTTTGCTTTCCCAAAGGGACATTTGAAAACAGGTAATAGGGAGGAAAAAATATCTCTAAGAAATTATTTTAAAATGTTCCCAAGTGTTTTGAGTCTGAAATGCAAAGCCTGATTCCTTCAGGGATGACATAGCTAGCCAAGCACTTCAGTGCCGGATGGAGCTGAATGGGTGCCACAATAGGTATTAAGTGCTCCAATCAAAGGTGTCTTCACAAAGCCTGCACATACTGTTTTGTTTTCCCTGCCAATCATCTGAACAATACAATTGCCAGCCACATTAATTTAGACAATCTTTTCACAGGGAGTAAGCCGAGCAAACACAGGCAAACACATTGTTATTAGCATCCTCCTTAGAAATCCACCAGAAAGAGCAAGAAGCAATTAAGACAATAATTAATATCCCACAGCACACGTGTGCACTGGATTCCATCAGGTAGAAATTACACCAGGCCAGAGGCTGGCCTGGCTCCCTGGGGATGAATCTGTGCAGTACTAAGAAGGGTAACTCAGAAAGCAAACATTGTATTAGAGTGGAGGAAAATGTTAAATATGATAAAAGAAGTGGACTGACAGTCAAATTGGACAGGAAGGTGGCAAAATTCCCCTCAGAAGGCACTGCCTAGTAGTATAGCTCTTTTGCCCCCAACACCAATGTTGATGGCTCCCTACATGCTGAGGATTTTTGACTTAACATGTCTGCCTTGTTCTTTTATAGCTTGTGTCAAATGTTGAGGTCCGCAAATACACAGAAACATGTTAGTAAGCAAAATTTTAAATACTGCATGCTTGAGGATTTCCACGCTAACAAGATGACTCTCCAGAAAACAATCCATCTGCAGCAGTAGTCAACTAATATTCTAATACTTCTTAGTGCATATAACTTAGGTTTCTAACATGTATTAAGGGATATTGTTATCACCACACTAAGAGCCTGGTTCTGTTATTACCTTTCAAACTACAGAACAGAGCAAAACAAAGATAACCAAGAATGTGTCAAAGCTCACACTCAGTGGCATAGTGTTCATGTGTTCAAAGCCTGGCCACCTGTTTTCAGCATTGACATTCTTATGTTTTCGTGTTCCACGTTGACTTGAGTCTTAAGTTTGAAACAATCCAGTGAATGATACATTGTATTTGTTCTATTCGTGTCAAAAGTTGAACTAATTTTTACTACTTAAATTATACTTTTCTACCTGGGGGTTCTCTATATGTGAGACAGTTATAATATGTCTCATTGTACTTCCCTTTGGTTTTGTTCTAAAATGGTCCTCCAGGGACTGAGGGAACTGGATATAGGGTTTGATTCTTTATTCCTACCAAACTGAAAGATCTGATTTGAATTATTTTTTCTGCATTTCATATACAATACAAGGGTGAATCAAATATTTATTTTTATTTTTTGACATTTTTAGCTTTAATCTGTTTTTAATTTCATACTGGTCTGTTGTAACTTCACAACCCACATGGAGTTCTCACTAGTTTCCTGGCCTGCATATTGAGATTAACCTTTGTCTCTCAAAGGAGCACCCATGCCATCTCGTTCTCCATCACTGATATCACTGGAAGATACTTTATCATTGCTGGATTTTTAAATAATTATAAATGTCTGCCTTGTAGTCTCAGCACTTGGAAGCTGGAAGCAAGACTACCAAGAGTTCAAAGTTACCCTTGGATGTACTATAAGTTTCAGGCCAGCGTGGGCTACAAGAGACTCTACCTCAAAAAAAAAAAAAAAAGAAAGAAAGAAAGAAAGAAAAAGAAAAGTGAAAAATCAAAAGTCCCCTGCTGTGCTGGGTGCATTGTACGGCATATGTCAGAAGTCACATGTCATCAAGTTGTATTCACTGGGAGATCATGCAAAACAATATTTCTTTCTGTGTTAAGGGGTTGTATTGTCAAATTACCTGGGCAATGCAATAAGGAATCTATACATTACCAGAAGGCCCCCGCAAACCTGTACTTTACATGTAGATACCATATTTATGTATCATATTGAAACAATTATTGTCTTCCGCATTGAATGGTCGATATGATTTATAGTTCTTTTTATGCGTGACTGGATTTCCATTCCTTGAAACTTTTATTTTTATCCAGTAGTGGTGGTAGCAGTATAAACATCTTTTTCATTATTAATTCCCCAAAAATTGATCGCAGAGATAATTATTAATCAAGACAAGCATATCTCCTCCTCCTCATTTTCCTTAAAAAAAAAAAAAAAAAAAATCAGACCTCCCAAGATATCCACCAAACATGGCCTAACAAGATACAATAGGACTAGGCACAAACCCTCATATCAAGGCTGGACTAAACAACCCAGTAGGAGGAAAAGGGCCCCAAGAGTAGGCAGAAGAGTCAGAGATATTCCCGACTCCCACTGTTGGGAGTCCAACAAGAATATCAAGCTATACAACCATAAGGTATATGCAGACCCATACAGGGTCAGTTTGTCAATTCAGTGTCATGAGACTCTATGAGCCCTGTGGGCCATGTTCTAGTGGTATCCTTAATCATTCTGGCTCTTACAATTCTTCTTGCTCCTCTTCTGTAGGGTTCCCCTGGCTCTGCCTAGGGTTTGGCTGTGGGTCTCTGCATCTTCTTGATAAGGAAAATCTTAACAAATTCTTACAGAATTGGTTTAGAAGATGCCAATCAAGAAGGCATCATGCCCTTCTTTCTAAACTCCTTATGTTAGGGACTATCTGTCCCAAATTATGGAATTTTACCTTTCCTCATTCCCAGTGATTGAACATCCCAGTGAATGCCATCCCCTTCAACAACATTGTTCAGACATGTGCACTAGATAGCATTGTAGAAAGCCCTACTCACAAGAGAAAGTTTAGTGGAAAGGCCAAATTAGGTAACGGCTTAACATGACCTTGGCTTGTTTGTGAATACCCTGTATTATTACCTTCACATGCCTCTCCAGTTACCTTAGTACAACTCTATTACATTTGTAAAGTTTGTATGCTTGTACATGACTTGTTCTTTTTTCTTTCCTTTTCTTTTTTTGAGACAGTGTTTCTCTGTGTAACAGGCCTGGCTGTCCTGGAGCTTGCTTTTGTAGACCAAGCTGGCCTTGACCTTTCAGAGTTCCACCTGCCTCTGCTTCCTTACTTAGTGCTTGGATTAAAGGAGTGTGTCACCACCACCTGGCTACATTGTCTTGTTTTATGTGATGTCATTATAAGCAATTCCAACCAGTATTAAAACCAGAATCTGCTGATACCAAACACTGTCTTCCTCTATTTCTTCTGGACATCTTACCTGTTTGCACTCTTGGCCTGTGTTGAGGTCCTTTTGTTAAGGCTATTTTCAACATAATAAAAGTATCACTTAGAACTTCCTTTGAAAAATTCAAGTGGGTCTTTACTTGCTCCAGTTCTTCTGGGATTCTTTCTGGTGAAATAGATTGTATTTAAATACCTGCCCTCCTGACAAACTTGTTCAAAGTTTCTCCTCTCCAAGGAAACACACAAATGTAATACAATTGAGGAGTTGCTTCTAAAGTTGAGCAAAGACAAAATTTTCACATAAAAGTAGAGTACCTCTTGAGGAATTTTGATCCATTCCTTCTTCTCTGCACCATGGAGTCATCAATTTACTATCTCTGAAAGATTATTATTCTGAACATGGCTCCTAACACTCTATAAGAATTCAGTTGTCAAAAAGTGCAAAAGGCCTATCCAAACATCAATAATATTAAATGTTCCAGATTTTCTGATTTTTCCTGGAGTTTGTATGAGAGAAATCATGAAACCATCCTATGTACCTCATATAATTGCTGAGAGATTCCAGTGAAGTTAAAAAGAGATAAAAGTTGGTAAAAATGTGCTCACTTCAGAGAAGGACAAGCTTTTGTAAAACTTCAGTACTTCCCAGACAAACAGGTGGTTATCAAGGCTTTATGCCTTGCTTCCTGAACAGCAAGAGGAGTATTTCTATAATAATTTGTGTATACTACCAATGAATTCCACTACAGCCAAACAAAACTCCCCTGTGAATAAAATATCTACATGCCCATCATAATGCTAAACAACACCCATAGCTGAAAAATAAAACTCATTAAACTACAAAGAAAATGGGAGCAAATATCAGTCTTTTAATATGGTTTTTTATTAGGGATATTTCCATGATTACTGAATCATTTTCATCACTTACATGTAGTGTTCACTGTTATACCAGGATGTACAGGCAAAAAGGAAGGTTGCATAAGCCTTTAAAGAACTCCTTGCTAGTTTTACTTTGTGCTATTGTCTCCTACAACAGTCCTGTATTAATTACATCAAGGATCACATAAAGGTAGCTTCCTAGCCACTCATATTGGAAATTGAACCTAAGACCTCCACATTTGCTAGGCAAGAAATAGCCCAACCACTGAGCTGTATCCCTGTCCCAGAAGTCCATTTGAAAACGATATTTAACCCAATCATTATGAGTTCACTGGCAGAAAGTTCAAATCCCCATTCCCTCAAGAATCAAATATTTGTAAACACCATACAACTTTCTCACAAAATACGGGCAATGATACCACATCCCTTTATCCAGTAGCCAGTTATCTGGCGCCATGCAGCAATCAATCATCCCCTCAGTGCTTACACTGGCCCAATTGATGATCTATGAGCCTGGAATTAAATAAGCACAAGACGTATTTCTTTGTTTTAAATAGAGGTCATAGTTTGCCATTTCTGAAAAAAAAAATAAAGTGTTAGTTGTGAGATAATGCCTGGGAATGTCTGCTTTTCAAAGTGTAGCTTTCTGTGTAAAACAAAGAAATGGTGTGGTTAAATAATTGAGTTATGGAGAATTTTCACCCACAGGATTGGTTATAATCAGATTAGTAAAAACAAAAATATGTTAGTTAAGGGAAATGAAACCAGACATTAATATAGCACTTAATTCAGTACCAGTTCTTCCTGTTCTTCCTTTGTTTAGCCTTAGATCTTAGTAAAGATTATGCAGCCTTTGAAAATGATCCCGAATGCTCAAAATTTGAGAGCAAAAAGACCTGGGCTAAATTGATAAACCTGGTCAGATTAATTGCTATAAAAGTAAACCAAGAAATCAATCATTTTGTTCAAAATTAATCAGTCCCATTTAGAGAAGTTTTATTGGCAGTGTCAGCTACAAACCACTTTAGTTCTAAGGATGTTTACTGACAAATTACTTTCTTACCTAACTTTAAGCTTTTAAAAAGGGGAAAGACTCTATTACACTGCCATTGACTGTGATTTAGCAATCTGTATTCCTCACTGTAAGCAATTAACATGTCCTTTTGGCTTTCCTTTCAAGGTGAATATAAATTCAAACTCTGCATCTCTTTATTATTATTCTGGGTGTGTTTATAGAAATCAGCTACAGAAGTGCTTATTATCTAGATGTGTGACTGTACAAACTGTGTGCTCTCAGGCCTCCCAAACACTGCTGGGGTGCAGCATTTGTTTTCACCTATATGGAAAGTGAACTTTGGTTCCTTCCTAATGCCTGCTCATTGTCACAGTTAACCTGCACACCTTAGGGCTGTGTGACCTGGAGAATATAAATTCTCTCACACATCGCATCACCCTGGGTAACTGCTTTTAATAGCTCCAGTCTTCTAATAATCCTAACTTGCCTGTCATCCAGTGGGCTAAAACACTGCCAGCAACCATATTGAACAGATCTTAATGAAGCATCCTTTGAATGTGGTCTGGATTTCTTGTTTTGCATCGCTGTGAAACACAGGAGTGCCACAACTCCCCCTGGAACTTCTGATTTCATTAGTTTCCTTCATGTATTAAGTCTGTGCTTTTGAACGTAAACGGCATCTTTCCATCACTCTGAAAACAAGTCCTCTAGATAGCTATTTAAATCCAAAATGCTGTGTTGTATTAATTATAAATTAACCAAATGTATCAAAAGTAATTCTAAAAGTATATTCCATTCAAATCTAACTAGATATTTTTATAAGCACCACTGATATGCCTTCAGAGGTGTAGTTTATTATTTTAAAGTGTAACTTGTTAGTAAGGTCAGCACCTTCCAAAGCTTAATGTAACCACTTGCACCTTGATGACAATCTGTCATAACCACAGTTAGGAAAACATGGAAAAATGATAGCTGTCACTCTCGGTACTGTTTGTGAAAGCAGTCTGCTGGGGTGTGTAAAGAGATTAAAATGCAGGAACAAAGTGGATATAACACATAAAAGAGCAGTACCCACAGCACAAATACACCACAGTGCACAGCGTTCTGTGCAGAACTTCAAATTGTCCTGCTTAATGAAACAGCCTAATGACGTATTCTGCAGAAGATCCTAAGCTTTGATTGGTGGTACTTATTGTTCACTTTATTTGCAAACAGTATTTGGCAGGTGTGCTGTGGGGTTGAGGATAGTTTAAAAGCTAAGACAGGAGCTGTAACATTTGATGACCTATGTGTACAATCATAAAATAAAAAAACAATTTAGAGCCGGGTGTGGTGGCGCACGCCTTTAATCCCAGCACTTGGGAGGCAGAGGCAGGCGGATCTCTGTGAGTTCGAGGCCAGCCTGGGCTACCAAGTGAGCTCCAGGAAAGGCGCAAAGCTACACAGAGAAACCCTGTCTCGAAAAAAACCAAAAAAAAAAAAAAATAAATAAATAGAATAAAAAATAAAAAAAAAATAAAAAACCAATTTAACCTGTATGTGGCCTGTTACACGCTGCCTTCAAAACTTTAGGCTAAGACATTTAGGTTGAAGGCTCCTGAATTCACTTTATGTAAGGTGCATGCCATTTTGACTGTCCCGATACTTGTTATGTCAACATTTACAAACTATCATTGCATTGAATGGTCTTCTGCATTTTCTTGTAAGTTTTCTTCTTTGTCTGTGTACAACGGTCCAGGGAAATGCCTGTAGCATTAAAGTTGATGTGTTTTTTAATTGTTCTGCTTCTCCACGCATCAATTAAAGGACTCCAAACTCTTCTGTATTTTGTTGAAGACAACACAGTATCTACAATTACCTCCCTGGTATCTATGACACATATACAATTATAGACAGCATAAATAGGCTGGAGCTAAACTTGTCTACTCCAACAGTGATTTCCTGCCTGATATATCTCTTTGCTTTGGCATTTCAGAGAGATCACTCCAGGAACCTTCTGGCCCTTTGCTAAAACAGACAATGGGGTGTGGGTAAAAATAATAGTAACTATGAGGTGAACTCTGCAGTCCAGGGTATATTGGGATTTTAATAAAAGAATTGCTGAGTTTAAATTTTTCTCAGTTGAATTCTGGAGTTGGGTTTCTGCAATCAATTCTTCAAAATGGGGAAAAATATCTTTACAGTGGTTTAAGGCAGATTAACACACAGAATACAGAAATAGATATTCACAGATCATCTCATCTTCTGCGATTCCATAAACTAAGAAAAGAGCCTCCCTAGTGGCAAAAATAAAATGAAATGAAAATTCATCATGGGCACAGTAGATGTATAGACAAATCAAGCAGATTTTAAGCAAGAACATCTGTGCAAACAAGATTGTGAAAGGTAATTTCAAGGCTACAAAGAAATAGCAAGTGTGTTGATTGGATTTTAAAATAGACATGTTAAGTATGCATTCTACTCAAATATGGGATGCATGACATAATTTAATAAGTTTACTTAATGAACATTTACAGAACAAGTCTAGCTAGGAAAGGTCTTTTTTTCTTGTTTCATACTTTTTGCTTTAAGAATTATTTAACAGTAAAGAAATGAAAATAAAATAGTGAAAATTCCTCTTTTAACATAGCTATCCACTTGAAAATCTATTATGTATTAAACACTGTAGTAGAAGACATATTTTTAAATTTATTTATTTTTACTTAATGCAGATGAGTGTTTTGCCTGTATGAGTGTCTGTATGAGGGTGTCTGATCCTCTGGAACAGGAATTACAGACAGTTGTGAACGGCTATGTGGGTGCTCAGAATTGAGCCCAGACTCTCTGTAAGAGCAGCCAATGCTCTTAACCACTGAGCCATCTCTCCAGCCTCTAGGAGGCTTTATTGTGATTAGACTTTTGGCTCTCTGGAGTTTTAATGTAGTAAACTATATGCAAATGAGAAGTCCCAGATTATCTAAGAATGTAGAGGAGACCCTTTGAAACCATCCCAGCAAAAGCAGAAAGCATCCTCTACTGAAACAATGGTGCTTAATTCTGTTATAGAAAGGTGGAGAATGTGGTATAGGTAGGAGGCATACAGGTCTGCAATAATGTAAGCAGGAAAATACAAAAAAAAAAAAAAAAGACTGTCCTTCCTTTGAACACTAGTCTGAAGTTGGTGTAGGGACCCTTGGGGAGAGAGTGGAGGGCTGAGGTATGTGTTAAGAGTAAGGGACAATTCATGACACTGACATCTAAGTGGGAAGGCCACTGAGATGGACAGCCAGAAAATCAGAAAGAGCCATGAGTGGAGGGAGTCTGCCCTAATTTCCACTCTGGCCAAAACCAGCATAGGGGAGGAAAGCATTTATTTAGCTTATGCTTCCAGGTCACAGCACATACTTGACAAGTTAGTACAGGAACTCAAGTAGGACCCCGCAAGCAGACAACATGTAGGAAAACCACCAGCTGGCTTGTTCTTGTGCTCAAACTTAGCTAATTCTGTATACAGCTCATGGCTGGGCCCTCCTCTGTCACTTAACAACCAAGACAGTCTCTCAATGACATGCCCACAGGCCAACCTGATTGGGACAGTTTCTCCATAAAAGCTCTCCTCTCAGAAGCCTCTAGTCTAACTCAGACAGAGGCCCAGAAAATTAGTGCAGAAGAAGACTCCAATGCACAGGTCAATATTTTTCACATCTTGCCAATAGACAAAGCAGGTAAGGACAGAAGACTGTATGTCAATGGCAACAATACTAATGTACAATGTTTACAGAATACTGATACACAGTACTGATACACAGTGATTACAGGATACTGACAAGCAAGATTGGAAGCTTGGTTTGGGAAGCAATGAGACAAATTTGATTCAAAGATGTAAAGAGAGAAGGACTTTTGGTATGTTTGTATTACAGGTGAGCAACAAGGCAGAAAAACATAACACTCAGCAAAAAAGCAATCTGGTGAGTAGGTTAGTTCGTTGGCCACCTGAAGCAATGATCAGCATGGATCAGTTAAAGGATCAAGAATTGGGGAGTTATCTCCTTCACTTAAACTGAAGAACTGAGAATGCAGAACATACAACATCTGTGGAGATAGGGAAACGTAATTTTTCACAAACCCTGAGCTCAGACCATACAAACACACAACAGACAAAACTACTGCCTAACAGACTATACGTTCTGCATGTTTCATCTGAATTTCTTCTTTCTACCTAATTGGGTTTTTGAATGAAATACCTAATATTATCAGCTGATGTTACTTCATAAGTTGTCTCTTAAACTATCACTGTTTTCCAAGGCATGTTTGGAGTGTTTGCCCCTAGACTTGTAAACTTAAGTAAGAACAGTAAATTGTGCTATCAGAATGTAAAATAAAAATTGCAGGGACTTTACCTTTTCTGCTACAAGATATAGAACCATGCTAAATCTTCCAAGACCCTCTAAGCTTCATTGTCCTTAGACCCTAATCTTAGAGACCCTAATCCATTTGTCTATTCTCTTGTCACCTCTACTTATAGATTTCATTCCAAAAATTTACTGGGAAATGAACAAATTAAAAATCATTAATGATCATTCAACAAGTCAGCATGGTTCAAGAGGTTTTAGATATATTTTCATTTAAATTAAAACAATAATATAGCATGACAAATCAATGTACACTAATGAAAAAATTAATTTAATTAGCATTTACTTTTTAAAAATTTAATATGTATTAATAGTACTGGGAATTGTACCCAGGAGCTCCCCTATGGGATAAATGCTCTCTCCTTGAGCTAGAGCACTAGTCTTCTTGGGTTCGTAGACACAGCATAGTGTCTCACTGAGCTAGTTATTTTTCTGTCTATTCACCTGTCTGTATATTTATCTATTTGTGTTGAACCCCATTGTATTTTGGCTGCTCCAAATGTAGTCCAACTCTTGATCCTCAGCTTACAGTATGCTTCATTGTAGGCTTGTATCTCCATATCCACTCATTACATTTTTGATTACCAATGATGCCTCTGTAGTAAGTCTGTCACAAAGCTGGGTAAAAATTTCTTACAATTTGTTAATCTTTGTTGTAGTGAAGTTATATTTTCTACTGAAAATTCCAAGATTATAGAAGTATCCTTGTTAATAATTCATACAAATTGCATCTCAAAAAAGATAATTCTTTGACAGTATGGTCACAAGGTAAAAATTCCAATAAACAACATTTAATTATTCTGAACTAATAAGTATTCAAGCTAGGGGTGATAAAAGGGTTCATGGTTATGGCACTTGCTGGCAAGCTTGAAAGGCTGAATTCCATTCCTGAGACCAACTCGGTAGAAAGAAATAATTGATTCCTGTGAGTTGTCTTCTGAATTCTACAGGCACAGGCACACTTGTGTGTGCACAGACAATAAGTATGTGTAACAGATTCAATAAAATTAGTCAAGAGAGAACGTGTATTAAACTCTTCCAAAATAGCAGCAAAGAAAATCCAGGTCTCACTTTTCAGAATTCCTTTGACTGTCTTCAAGGTGATTAAGTCATATAAAAATAATGAACAAATATATCCATTTCAATGTTAACTATGAGTAGATAATCAATTTTGTTTATAAGACCTGTAACTTCGAATAAATGGTTTAAAGTTTTCAGTATAGCTCCCAGATTAGTACCTACTTCATATGTCAAGCAAGCAGTGTCTTCAGCAATCGGGACTTACAATCTGGCTTCAGAGGGTAACCAAGAAAGGGGCAATAGCTTATAATGTTTAATGGTCTATAGGACTCCAATGGCCAACAACTAAAAAAGAGATCTCTCTTACTGATTCTGCAACTTTCCTTTGCTGGCACATGGTGTCTAGTTGGGGCATTGCTCCACAGCTATAGAGTAAATCAAGTTATATTATTTTTGTATATGTATATGTTCTAGGATGCTTCTATAGCAGCATATGACTTTTTCAAAACTAGGCCTTTCATACTAGTTATTCCCTGAATTGCCTCCTCTACCTTGCTCTTGTACCTGCTCCCCATTTAATTCTTCCTGATCCATTAGTCCCCTTCATTAATATCACAGTGTCCTAGTGTCCTTCCCTTGAAAGATCCTATCTCCTCATGGCTTCTTACTAGTTTCCTATATTTTATGAGTACTATAATTGAAACACACATATCTAGAGATTCATATATGAAAGAAGATATATGATGCTTGTGTTTCTGGACCTGCCTTACCTCACTTAGAATGATTGTTTCCAGTTCCAACCATTTACCTGTCATGATTTCAGTTTTTAATAACTGAATAATATTCCACTATGTAAATACGCTACATTTTATTTATATATTCATTTATTGATGAACATTTAGGCTAGCTTTTTATAGTACTAGATGTTATGTATGCCACTGGAGGAGAAAAACAATCATCAATCTTTCCTAACATGATATGCCCATTGGTATAACAATGTAATGAATATTATAGGAGTAACTAGCTACTTTCCAATTGGATTCAAGGCTCATTTCAGGAGCTGGAAACCATAATTCACACCATTGTCAGGGACTAGAACCGGTGGCAACATAGGCTGTTGACCCTAGAGGAGAACTTGCTACCATATGCTGCTAAAGGAACATAGTATGAATATGAATAAAATCTGTAGAATATTGTTTTAATATGCATTACATTTTAATTAAGAATAAGCACCCATTTGTGATTTATTTGGGGCTGGGTAGTAGGCTCCACAAAAGAGCAAAAACAAACAACAACAAAAATCCATTGCAGGAAATTATCAAAAAATTAATAAAATGTTATTAAAAATGAATGAAAACTGAACAAAAGATAAAATCCAATGTTTCATACTGAAGTGAAATGAATATTTAGTGTGATAATTATTTTCATATTTGGATCAATTAGATACTCTCAATTAAAGACATCCAAGCACAAACATAAGGGGGTACTCCTAAGGAGCATGACATCTGAATGTACTCACTTCCCTTGCTCCTTTTCTGCAGTTACCATCAGATAAAGTTATTATACAGAGCTTTGCTTCTGTACAGATCATTACAGAGTCCCTAACATTCCAAGTAACAAAACATGATTTTACAGGTCTCGATAGATGGATCTTACCGCTGTTAAAAGTTCTTACTGCTCTTGCAGAGGACTCAACTTCCTCCTGGTACCCAGCTCAACAGCTCATAAACTCCTGTAATCCAGTACTAGGTGATCTGATGCACTCTTCTAGCCTCCAAGGACATACACACTCATTTTGTACATATCCATTCTCTCTTTCTCTCTCTTTCACACACACACACACACACACACACAAGTGTGCCCACACACATAGTTTGAACAGAAAAATGTTTTTGTTTTTTTTAAAAACTTTGGCTGAATGAGATAATTTTCTCAAGCTTCATGGCACACCATATGAAACAGGAATCTTTGCACCATTCTGTCATGTGACTGGCCTCTTCAGATGGGAAGGATACAGAAATGAAGCCAGGGAAGCTACTACATTCCCATTTGTGTAGCCCCATGGTTCTAGAAAAAATAATGGCAGAATCAGTTTCATAAATTTTTAGGATAGCTATCCTAATTTTCTATTTAATGTGCCACACTGAAAAATGATACAATTTGTATTTTAATGCACATTTATCACAAAACTAGAAGCATCAACAAAACAAAGAAAAATCATAATAATAGTAAACGGATGAAAAGAGAACAGTAGAAAGAAAGTTGTTAATTTACAATGGATATGAGAGTGAAACTGGAAGACAGATAAGATTAAGGTGTTTTCCGAAGTTCCTTAGAGATAACTGGGATATGTGGCATCCTTATTCCCAATTGCAGTCCTTTTAAAAAGCTGTTTCCAAACAAAATTACATCATGGTCTTGGTTAATCTCCTTATGGTGTACTTTCAGACTCAATAAAGAAACACAGAAGCAATTTTTCTTCAAGAGAATTTTTATTTATTTTACATCCCAAGCACAGATCCCCCTGACATCTCTCCTCTCTCCCCAGCCTTCCCCAACAGACCCACCCCCCATCCCCTCCTCCAAGAGGCATTTACACTTGAAATTTCCACCATGATCTTAATGAGGAAGCCACAGAACATCACTAGTAAGAATGTAGTGCTTAAATGCCCCATCTCCAGATACGTCTTGTAATAACCTGCAATGGACTAAAAGTTCATTTCCCTTTTCAAAGATTTATGTGTTGCATTCTAACCACCAGTAAGGTAATAGGTAGAAGTAGGGCTTTTAGGGAATTTAGGTACATGTGCAACTCGCTTGAAAAATCCATCCTTGAAACCTAGAGGTCCTCCTTGTCCCCTTTGCCTGTGATAGTCAATAGTAAGGGCAAACCAGGAAGTGTGCTCTCAACATACACCAAATGTGTAGCCATGCCATCTTAGAATTCATACCTTCAAAATTATAAGAAGTGAATTCGATTTATTTATAATTTGTCAATTTATGGTACTATAGAGTGAAAGAAAGAGAGAGAGGGAGGGAGGGAGGGAGGGAGGGAGGGAGGGAGGGAGGGAGGGAGGAAAGAAGGAAGGAAGGAAGGAAGGAAGGAAGGAAGGAAGGAAGGAAGGAAGGAAGGAAGGAAGGAAGAAAGGAAGGAAGGAAGACTCACATTTGTAGAAACCTGCCTATTCACAGGAACCACAGTGAGTGAGCAAATAAACATATTCCCAAAGTTACAAATACGGTCCATGCATATTGTATACTTAAACTCATTCAAGCACTTTCAGAAAAGATCAAATGTTAATTATAGGTACATTATTATTTGAGACAAAGAAAGGTCAAGATAAAAGTTAGAAAATAAAATAACACAATAAGAAATGAACAAAAGAAAAATATAATACAATTTTAATGACTGTCTTTCCAGGTGTTTAAGAAAATACTTTCATGAAATAAAATCAGTCTAATTAAAACATTAAATGAGTTAGAGAATATTATACTTTAGGAAACAAAAATAATATTGAAATATAAATACCTAACTAACCTTAGCAATCCTGACAGGTGTAAGATGGAATCTTAGAGTTGTTTTCATTTGCAGTTCCCTGATGGCTAATGATGCTGAATAATTCTTTATGTGTCTTTTGGCCATCTGAGATTCTTCCATTTAGAATTTGCTGTTTAGATCTTTACTCCATTTTTAACTAGATTATTTGTTTTTTAATGTCTAGTTTCTTGAATTCTTTATATATTTTGGAAATCAACTGTCTGTCAGGTGTGGGGTTGGTTAAGATCTTTTCCTGTCCTATTGACAGTGTGTTTTGCCTTACAGAAGCTTTTCAGTTTCATGAGGTCCCATTTATTAATTATTAATATTGGTTATTGGGGACTATGGGGGTCAAGCCCCTCGATAGTGCCCTCCCAGGGTCCGGGAAGAATTTACAACTAGCTGATAATTAATCTTTAATGAGAAGAAATGAATCTATGTACACGAAACTCCTTAGTCCATATACTTTATTATTCTGTGACAGTTACAAGCTTATATTCTGTTCTCAAATTTAGGTCATCTTTAGCCTGATTTCTCTCTACACTTGTCTGCGATCCCCTCTATGTTCTATCTTAATTCCTTCATCTAGTTCTGTCCCTTCTAGGTTCTCATCTATCTAGTTCTTTCTCCTATCAGCTCCTCTCCCGTCTCCTTCTCTCTCATCTGGCTCTTCCTCATCTTATTCTTCCCCATCTGGCTCTTCCTCATCTTCCATCTCGTTCCTCTAGTCCTCTCTTCTAGTCCTTCAATCTATTTCTTCCTCATCTCAGTTCGTTCCTCTCAAGTTCTTACCCATCTAGTTCTTCCATTCTCTTCTCTCTTCTCCCCCTGCCTCCTGGAAGTCTCGGTATATAAAAGGAGGGTCTGAGTTAAATTGTGTAAAGTTATTACTTAACATCCACCTCTCCTAGGCGGTGTCTCCTTGTGGAATTTACCATAAATCAGGAGACTTGCATGTGGGCTATTATCATTGTTATTCCACCTGGGACTAACAATGGGCGCCCACCTGGGTGGTGTTTCCTGTAGTCCTTGAAAGTGGCCAAGGGAGATAATCTGATTCCAGAGAAAGCCTTTCCTGAGGCTGTTCTCCAAATACCTGGAATGTGTATGTCCAGAGAGTGATCAGTCTACACTGTTAGCCCTTCTTAGGGAAAAGTCAATTGGAAAAACTATGAAGGCACACATGATTTTCATAACAGAAGACAGCTGATATATAACAAGCCAAGTAACACCAAAAACTCCTTGGGATTTGGCTTCCTCTGGAGGAATTCCATGATCCCTCCAGGTAGTGACTTTGCCATAACCAGCTGAGTTCTTATGATATATTCCTGCGGCTTGCAGCAATTGGTGTCTTTGAGTAGCACGAATCTTAAAAGGCTTTATTAATAAAAACAAACCTGATACCAGTTATTGGGGTGAATACTGGAAGATCAGAGAATCAGAACAAGCCAAAGCCACTTCACCTCGCCAATTCCTCAGCTGATGCTCTTTCCTCAGACTGGAAGCCTCTGAATCCTCATCTGAATGGATCTCAGCTAAACTGCTGCTAAAAGACAAAAGCTTAGTTCCTGGTCCTCATGCCTTATATACCTTTCTGCTTCCTGCCATCACTTCCTGGGATTAAAGGCATGTGTTACCATGTCTGGCTGTTTCCAGTGTGACTTTGAACTCACAGAGATTGGATGGATCTCTGCCTTCATAATGCTAAGATTAAAGATGTGTGTGCCCCCATTTTCTGGCCTCTATGTCTGTCTAGTAGGTCTTCTGTTCTCTGACTCCAGAAAAGTTTATTAGGTTGCACGATATATTGGGGAACACAATATCACCACATCTGTGCTACTGGAATTCTAGATAGGACCAAAGGATGAATAAAGAAAATGTGGTACATTTACACAATGGAGCATTTATCAGCTGTTAAAAACAAAGACATCATGAAATTTGAAGGGAAATGGATAGAACTAGAAAAAAATCCTGAATGAGATTTGTAACTATCCCAATTCTCATCAGAGAACCTTCATCCAGTAACTGATGGAAATAGATGCATTAGGCTGAGCTCAGAGAACCCTGCTGAAGACATGCAGGAAGGATTGTAAGAGCCAGAGGGGTCAAGGACATCACAAGAATACACACAGAATCAACTAAACTGGGCTTATAATGGCTCAAAGAGACTGAACTGACAACCAGGGAGCCTGCGTGGGACCAACCTACCCCCCCCCTACATATATGTGATGGCTGTGTAGCTTGGTCTACTAGTAGGACTCCTAACACTGTGATAAGACAAAAGGTAGATTATTGAATCTACTTTTAAAAAGGAACTACTTATTTTAAATAGGATAAGAAATGAATTTTGTCTGAATTAGTCAAATGTTAATGGACTGGACATTGTAAATGTATATAGTGGAGCATTTTTGTCTGAATCTGTCAAATGGGAATGGACTAGACATTGTTAATGTAATTCTTGACTGTATATATTGTACATACTTATTGTATATACTTTTTTCTTATATTTGTTATAACTTTTTTATTTTAAACAAAAAAGGGGAAATGTGATTGATATAATGTACACCCCAATAAACTTACCTGGGAGTCAGAGAACAGAACAGCCACTATATTAAACATAGGTTTAGGCAGAGGTAGCACATGCCTTTAATTCTAGCATTCAAGAATTAGAGATCTGTCTGAATCTCTGTGAGTTCCAAGCCACACTGGAAACAGCCAAGCATGGTGACACACACCTTCAATCCCACGAAGGATGGTAGGAAGCAGAAAGGTATGTAAGTGTCACATGAATCTTAGAGAGTCTTATTAATAAAATCAGACCTGGGGACAGTTATTGGGGTGACGTAACATTTCTTTGGATGGTCAGAGAGATGGAACAAGCCACAGCTAACCTCACCTGGCCAACTTCTCAGCTGGTCTTGTTTCCTCAGACTGGAAGCCTCTGTGTCCTCATATCTGATTGGCTCTCAGCTGAAATGTGCTGCTAGAAGCCTGAAAGCTTAACCAGCCAAATGCTTCTAGTTTCTGGTCCTCACACCTTATATACCTTTCTGCTTTCTACCACCACTCCCTGGGATTAAAGGCTTGCTTTCTGGGATTAAAGGCGTGAGTCACCATGTTTGGCTGTATACTTGAAAACATGGATTTCTGCCTCTGGAATGCTAGGATTAAAGGCATGTGCTACCACTGCCTATCCTAAGTATCTAGTGGCTTTTCTGTCATCTGACCCCAGATAAGTTTATTAGGGTGCACAATATTTTGGGGAACACAATACCACCACATATAAGGGGTGAGGACCAGGAACTAGAGCCTTTTTAAGTTTTTAGCTTTTAGCAGCAGTTCAGCTGAGATCCATTTGGATGAGGATTCAGAGGCTTTCAGTCTGAGGAAAGAGGAACAGCTGAGGAATTGGTGAGGTGAGGTTAGATGTGGCTTGTTCTGTTTCTCTGATCATTCATCGTTCACCCCAATTACTGGCTCTGGGTTTGTTTCTATTAATAAGACCTTTTAAGACTCATGCTACAACAGTGGGATCGGGACTGTCCCTAAAGCTTTGGCTGTCTCTTGGGAACCTACTCCTCATACTGGGTTGCCTTGTCCAGTTCTTAGTCCTTACACAACTTCATAGGCCATGCTTTGCTAATACCCATGGAAGCCTGCCCCTTTCTGAGCAGAAACAGAGAAAGAGTGGATTGGGTGGGCAAAGGAGAGGGGAGGAAAAGGAATGGGAGGATAGGAGGGTGCGGAAACTGTGGTTGGGATGTAAAATGAATAAATTTATAAAACAAATGTCTAACCATTAAATAAAACTAATAATTTGGAAATTTGTAGTAGTGGAAATTATTGCTACTATAAGTCTGAATAATAAAGAAATTGAAAATGTTATTAAGACATAATACATTAAAGACAGAATTAGAAAATTCATGTGCAAAATATAGTTAACAAATGTAGAAAATTAAAGAAAAATAAGACTGGAGAAATGATTAATGTAACATTAAAATGAAAAACTTCTTAAACCATAAATACAGACACAAATTGATAAAAATGAAAGAGCGTAATATAGTGAGCACTAATACTGTCTTCACAAAATTTATGATATCAGAGGCCTCTTAATACGTCAGAATCTTAATGAGGCTCCCAAAACTCCTAGTTAGGTCTACACTCAGCTTTACATTGGTCTCCATGCTTGCTGGTTACAAAGAGGGTAGATTTGTCATCTGTAGATTAAATCCTCTGTGAGTCTTTAAAGAGAGAATGCAGTTTTTGAGCTCAGATCCTAGGAGGCATTAGTGGTAACAATATTCATGAGAACTGGAAATAGAAAGACACTTTCAGTGGTGATGTGATACAAGGAGAGCTAGTGGAAAACGAGGCAACACCTGCCTTCAGAGGATATGCCACAGAAAAAGATCTTAAGAAGAGGTAAGTTTGGAGGTTGGTAATTATTGAAGAAGATAGCGAGGCAGAAGCAAATGTTTTAGAAAATCAGGTGCAAGAAGGAATATAGAAAGAGTAAAGCCACAGGAACCTGAGAGGGAGTGGGAAATAGTGAATGGTTTTGAGTTGCTACTGAAGAAGCCACTATCCCTGGAATGAGAAGACTTGCATGAGTGCTGGAAAAAGTAAATATAAATTACTTTTTATTATATTATCAATATAATATTTATATAATATATTATATAATTGTAGGATAATAATTATGATAAATATTAGATAAATATTAAGATTTAAATAGCCAAGTTGGTATAAGCAATAGCAAGTTTTTCTCTATATGCTGAAGATAAAGCTTATGCTAACTGAGAGGAAAGTACTGAATTGCTCATTGAAATGATGATAAAAAGAAAAAAATCCTACAAAAGCTCAGGAATGGAACATTTGACACAATCATCCAAGAATCTTCTGCCAATAATAAACTAACTTTCTCTGAGACTCAGAAAGTAAGTAGGAATGGGATTAATTTAATAATACTTTGCAGCTCTATATAAAAATAAAAATTAAAATAAAAAAAAGTTGTGTTTAAACCATTGAAGAAAATAAAAGTCCATGAAGAAGATTTGGGACATGGCAACAGTTGAATAATTTGATGGCTGAGAAATTGTAAATGTCTGGAATACTTGCTCCTGGCAGTGGCAGTTGAACTTAGCCTGAGTTAAATGTCAGAAAATAAGCACATGACCCCATTGGGATTGTGGGCCACATGTTGCTAGTGATGTTGGAAAAGCAGGAGCAAATGGATTTATTATGAACCCTTAGTCTAAAGGTCTAGAGTGGTGCACAACTAAGGACCCAAAGAAGTTAAGAGTGTTGGTAGTTAACTGATTATGTATCTGTACTGTGAGGTTCACCTTGAAGATATCTGGACTCCAAAGGAAGGAAGAGATTGTAAACAACAAATGCAACTCGAACTGAAGATCTGCTTTGGGAAGAAAATGCTTGTGATGTCAAAGAAGTGAAGGCTAAAGAGATCCACTGAGACGGTCATGCACAGACATCACCACTACAGAACAAAAGCTGAGTAGCTTGTGTGTGCTGGGCTGAAACGGCAAGCAAACCTATGCTGAAATCAAGAGAACCACCAGAGACCAAGCATTTGAGGGCATTTGTGCTGAAATAGCCAAACTCTATCTCAAAAACAAAAATATTCTAGAGAAAGAATATTTATAGATGATGGTTATGCTGAGAAAATATTTGGAAGAGTGATTCACAAATCAAGTAAAGATGAACACTAGCAGTACTAGGGAAAAAAATTGATTTTCCAATAGGCTTAGCTGTTTTCTAACCAAGATGTTGAAAACTCCCCAAATTTAAGTAACATGACAAATTTGAAGTTTTTGAAACAAAGTTTATAAGAAATAGATAATCTCTGGAACACAAAAATACCTTCAATATTAAATTTCTGTAGCACCAAATGTGGTAGGAATGCACAATATAGTCTTCTATACAGAGGAAAAAACATTATAACAATTTGAAAATCTATCCTTTCAAATTGGAATGAAAAGGAATGGATGTGTCAGAGAAATAAAACTTTCAGAAATCATGAAGTTATGTATACATACAAGAAAGTAACCTCCCAGCTTTCACTCTAACTCTGTAACTTAAATGCACATAAGTCATTTTGACTGCAGGAAGTTTTACTCTGAGTTTGGTACACTTTACTAAAGTTGTATTGACTTTGCCATGATTACACTCTACATTTTCAATAAAATTAAATATTTTGATACTTTTTTTGCCTGAGAAATTCCTTAAGTAGTTTGTAAAAAATATGAAGAACAAATGCAAAGATGTCACAAATTTTAAGGAAGCTACGTAGGAATCATCTGGTACATTATCTTTGCTTTTTTACACATTTTCTAATATGTCTTAAATACATCTTTAAAATATGCATTTCATTTAAATAATCATCCCTAGAAATTTTAACATCATAAGAATGGAACATTAAGATTACGTGTTTTTATTAAAAGTGACTTCATGGACTGCTATGAAACCATAGAATTCAAGCTGATAATTATTTGACTTTTGCCATTTAAATCACTATTGAGGAAATGGAGTGAAAGATTAAAAATGATTTGATACACTTACACTGCTTAACAACAAACAATTTATATGAGTCAGAAGAAAATTGCACCTGTCTTCTTAATAGCAGGCTGGGCTTGTGAATTATTCAGATGATGTGCTTGATGCAGACGCTTACTGACCAAAGCTTACATTGAGGCTTTCACATAGAACCCGAGGGAGGAAGAGTTTGTATTCAATGAGAATACCATTATTATCAATTCATCCCAAAACTTGTTCTATTCACTGACTTCTGCTTTGACAAATAAATTCCTGGCATCTTCTTTTATTTGTTATATTGTGAGAATTTAGTCTCAAGGACAATTTTTCAACTGTTACCGATGATTGAAAACAAGTGGTTGTAATGAAAGTAGATTTGCAATCTTCACTCTAGCACTTAACAATTTTGAATGCTGTAATTATGGAAGCATCCATGTGTGAGCTTTTGTAACATATTATAACAGAAGATTACATTCCTGGATAATGTCTAAAAATATGACTTTTCTCCCTTTTCTATCCAGTATTCCAAATTACAGTTTAACTAAAAACATCTCAATGAGCATTAAGAAGTAATTGTCCATTGAAAGTAGCATGGGAGTGTTTCTGTGGCCACCAATGTGTTGTTCTATATTTGTCTCCAAGTACATGAGTTTTTACTTCGGGGGAGATATGAGGTGTTGTAGTGGGATGATGTTCCACATACGCATACATCAACACAGTGTACATACTCTTAGGCAGGTAAGCTGAGGTTTGGATACTTTAACTATTAGATGCTTTGCAACATGACACTTTCAAATTTCACACTATAAATATTTACTCTAGTACCAATCACTGTCAAAAGGAAAGTGTGGTACTACCGCAAGGTTTGTCAGAGAATGACGAGCTCATGTGCATGCTATCATGGAGAATGATTGGATGAATATTAGACTTCTTTCTCATTAAGTTTCTGCAGGCAGTGATCATTTATATTGTTCTCTTACTCACTAATGTGTTTAAAAGGGGAATTCAAAGACACAGTTAATAGGGAAGCTAGAAACCATCTGGTATAGAAAGCCTGAAATTCCCATGTGCCAAATGCTGGAAAATAATGCATTGCTGTTGCTGTTTTTAGTGTGCATACCTTAAATTCTTGTTTTTGTTTTCATAAAATTCTCTGAGGAAAAATGGAAATTCAAGTAGTTTAAAAGATAGTGAGAAAAAAGAAACTATGACTTACCACACGTTCCTGTGTACTGAAATTCTGGGGCAGAGACTCAGAATGTTCATCTTATTGAGGCTCAACTTGTGTATGTAGCAGGATTCTACCTTGAGAATATTCCAGTCTGTTAACAATGGATGTGCAGCCACTGCCTGTCTGCCTGTATTTTGTTGTTGTTTGTCATCCCTTGTAGAAAAACACATTTTAATTGCTTCCAAACTTTTATTAGTAAACACATGAACCATGTGGTAGAATTGAAAGAAGTCCAAAACTGAAATATGAAAAATTAGGTAGAATTTTATCTTCCCAATTGGAATGCCTATTGTTTTACTCCTTTGACCAAGAACATGCTCCAGCTTCTCCAAAGAGCTCCCAGGCTCTTTTCAGATGACAGTAGTCCTCATAAGGTCACCACACATGCAAACCCAGCATTCCAAGTGCCATGAGTAGGCTGTGCCATCTGGTGTCATTAAGAACCAGAAAGCAATGTTCACTGGGGAGCGCAATCAGACACTTTATATGGCTGCAGCTGTCTTACTGCACTGTGGGCTCCTGCCATCATGGCTACAGGAACTGACATGACTCTTAGAATCATGTGCATTCCTAGAAGAGGATGGTGTCTCACACACAGTCTCCTGCCTCATACCTCTCCCTATGCTGCTGTGCTGGACAGCTGGCTCCAGTATTTGGCAGATAGACTCAGAGCACAATAAAGTCTAGGCAATCAACATTGTTTCTTTGCTTCATTTCTTATGGATCTTTATGTTCCAGAAAGTTTTATCTAATCAACTTGACTGTCTTATTTCTTTTGCAGCTCAGCCACTGGCAAGTCACAAAGACACCAATATTTATTATTTGCAGTTCATCCTATGGCAAAGCCTCAGTTCTCTGCCATCATCAGGTTCCAACAGTCCAGACATGGCCTGAGCTTTGGGAAGACATCACTGATCAATTATATAGAGAGAGCTTTGAGATACAGATATGAAGAATCAAGGACAGAGAATACATAGAGAAATGATATGTTGGAAGAACAGACCACATCTAATTTCTCATTATGAAATCTAAGAAAGTGAAGAAATTTCCCTTAGAATGACAGTACTTACAATGAAAGTCAAAAATTTTCCATGAAAATAGTTGATGAGGGAAAAAAAACTCAGAAATTAAAATATTTTGGAGTTTCTATTGGCTCAAATCCCAAGCCACAATGTATTAAACTATGGGTTTTGGGGGAGCCTGGCTGTACTTCTGCAGGATAGCTATTACCCCTTCTGTTTCTCCAACTCCTTCTTTTCCTATTCCTTCTTCTTCTCTGTCCAGATGAAGCTCTAATTTTCTACTGACAACAGATTAAGATTAACATTTATGACAACACCAATTAAAACACCCACAATAAATTTCCAGAAAACATGAAACACATTTCTAATTTCTACTTTTATTTCTGTTTTGCAAAAAATATCTTCATTCAGACTAAATGGGCCTTTCTTCTGCTCATTTTGTAGTTTTTAGGGTGTAAACTAAGGACCTTATGCATATTGGTCAAGCCCTCTGTCTCTGAACTACATAGCCAAGTGTTTTACTCATTATTTATACCTCTCATCCACTCCTCAAAAGTGACCTTTCTCTGATAGTCAACACTGCAGATGGTTAGGTAGAACAGTAATATATTCTATTTTTTAAAATTTGGATAGAGTTAAGAATTCAGCAGACCATGTATAAGATTGTTATATTTTTATAATTAAGGTCATTGTTTAGAAATTTGCAGAGTGGATATTGGTGTTTATTTGACCAAATATTTTCAAGTAATGGAAACCCAGTGGCAATGGCTTATGTCAAACAGGCAGGTGAATGTAATGTAAAGGAAGCAAATTGGAAAGTTGGAGGTCTCCAGGTGTTTCTCTTTGAACCTGCTATAGGAACACAGCATAAAGTCTCAGCAACAGCATGAGGATGGCATCAGAGAAGAAATGTTGTTCATTTATTTTCTCAAAAATCATCATTTTTTGTTCTCTCACCTGCTTTGTTCTCTTATCTTTCAGTTTCTCATTCCAGTGATAAGCTGAACCAGTCACTCCAATGACAAGCATAACTGGTCCCTCTGATCCATTAGTGTTTTTCAAGAAGCCAGTCAAAATAAACTGGAGTCCCTTAGCTCGTAGGTAATTCATGATTTTACGGTTTGAATAGGAACCACCCCCATGAGTTAAGAACCATTCAAAACTTTAAGAGGTGCAGCTTAGTGGAAGAAAGTATCTTAGAAGGTTGCATTTGGTGTCCACTCAATTCTTGTCTAACTCCTGTCCACAAAAAGATGAATAGCCTCCAATATTTGATATAATGATGTTCTGCTTCAGTGTGGGCACAGCAGGCATATAGCCACAACTATGGACTGTAACCTCTGATACTGTAAGCTAAAAAGTATTTTTACCCCTTAAGTTGTTTATATCAAATATTTGTCACAGTTACACAAAGTGAGTGACAGAATGCTTAATCTAAGTACCAGCAATTCCTGAAAATATGAACACCAATCTCACCCCTGTGACAGATCGAGTCAATGGCAAGAAAATGACAAACAACTGGAAGTTAGCACTGTAAGCTTCCTGTCTGCTGTGAGACACTTGCAACCATGGAATGAAGTGACACATCAGTCATCACTTCACATATGATTATTATTCCCTTAAATAACAGTTTCATTATGCTTAACTTAGCTAACATTAAGGAATGGACTTCATCAACTCACTCCTGTGGAATTGGTGTCAAATTCCATGTAGAAATTCCAAGTGGTAACTACATTTTAATAAAAAAAATTAAATAAATTTCACTTGCAAAATCATTACAATTTTTTGGTTTGTTTTTTATTTTAAATTTTTATTTTTCTCTCATACAATACATCCTGACTGCAGCTTCCCCTCCCTTCACTCCTCCCAATGTCCCACCACTCTTTTCCCCCCAGATACACTCCCACATGGTCTCCCCCAACAAAAGAGCAAGATTCCCGTCCATGGCCTAACGAGATAGCGTAAGACCGGGCACAAACCCTCACATAAAGGAAGGGTAAGGCAACCCAGTAGGAGGAAAGGGTCCCCCAAACAGGTAAAAGAGTCAGAAACACTCCCACTCCCACTGTCAGGAGTCCCCCTTAAAACACCGACCCATAGTAACTTTATTTATTATTTTTATTTTTATTATTAAGAAATTTTCTATTCATTTTACATACCAACTACAGATTCCTTCTCTCCTCCTTCCTCCCAATCCCCAGCCTCCCCCTCCCCCCCCCCCCGACCCATGCCCCATTCTCACTTCCTCCAAGGCAAGGTGTCCTATGGGGAGTCAGCAGAGCCTGGTACATTCAGTTGAGGCAGGTCCAAGCCCCGCCCCCTGTGCCAAGGCTTCACAAGGCACTGGGCTCCAAAAAGCCCTCTCATATGCCAGGGACAGATCCTGATTCCCCTGCCTGGGAGCCCCCTAAACAGTTCAAACTAAACAACTGTCTCACCTATCCAGAGGGCCTAGTCCAGTCCCATGGGGACTCCACAGCTACTGGTTCATAGTTCATGATTTTCAACTAGTTTGGGGCAATGGAGGGCAAGAGATGGGGGATAAGAACACAAGGGAATCGGAGGTTTGAACTGGAACATAGGCAGAGTAGCAGAGCAAGGAAAGAGATACCATGATAATTGAAGACATCATGGCAATAGAGAGAAACAGGGTTCTAGGGAAGTTCCCAGGAATCTACAAGGATGACCCCTACCTTAGACTACTAGCAATAGTCGAGAGGGTGCCTGAACTGGCTTACTCTGGTGATCAGATGGCTGAATACCCTAACTGCCATGCCCTCATCCAGTAACTGATGAAAGCAGATGCAGAGATCCACTGCCAGGTGCCAGACTGAGCTCCAGGAGTCCAATCACTGAGAGAGAGTAAGGATTCTATAAGCAAGGGACATCGAGATTACGACAGGAAAACATACAGAGACGGCCATCTAATAACTATTTTACAGATACAAAATTGGGGTCTTATTAGAGAAATGAACATAAGAAATACAAATAAAAATTTTTTTTGAAGAAAATATGCACATAATGGGATACACTAGTTTGAGTTGTACTATACTAAAGCACATAAATAGTTGGGAAAACAATATGGTTGCTATATTGTTGATCTAGGAATTCACAGGGAGATTCTCAAAAGATAAGTCTTTCAGGTAGACAACTAAATGAGTGGAGGCAAACAGGTCCTTGGTACAACCATGAGTATAGGTCCTAAAATAAGACTTCAAGTTGGAACTGAGATGAATAAATGGAAGGTGTCTTGGTGACTGGAGTGCAGGAGGTGTTCAAAGACCTACAGCATGTGGGAAGTACTTTTGATAATGTTATGTATGTAATAATCAAGAAAAATACAAGGAGGAAAATGACACAACATAGCTGCTATTGATAACTATTAGTAGAGCAACATGATAAGATGAACTGCGTCACTGATAGTACATGTTAATGACAATGACATTTTGGAGTAAGCTGGAAGTTCAAAGGATGACTGATTTTATTATGTTTGGATCAAAGGTACATATGGTTGTTGTGCATAGGATCTGAGGAAAAAACAGGGCATAAACACAGCCCCAAGAATTTCAGCTGAGTCACTATGAGACTTGAAATTGCATTTACAAAGATGAAGCAAACTGGGCAAAGAACGGGTGAATCCTTCGGTCTGTGAGTGGCCTGCAGGTTCAGAAGCAACCACACACATCTCCATTAACTTGCTGTACCAGTTATCTACATTTACCATAAAAATCGGTAGAACACAGTGGCACTTCCATAATATAAACAGTAATTAGCATGAAAACTATTAGAAAATAAATTAGAAACACTTTAAACATTTAATATGCTGTCTGTAATGTCATTGTTTAGAATGCCATTGGCTTTTGCTGAGTGAGCAGTGGCTTATATCTGTTGGCAGAAGCCTAAGTAGTACACGCTCAGGAAAAGGAATGTATCTTACTTTACTCTATGAACTTAACAAATGCAGATTTGGTTTATCTCTATGTTAAGGTGTCTGTATTCCAATGTTGCCTTTCACAAAAAGGGCCTCTTCTGAAAGAGAGAAGCATTTCTTACTTTGTGTTTTGTTTTCATCCCAATGTCACAGTATTTTATTCAAGGAATTCTTGGGACCAGGAAATCAGAAGAGAATAGCACAGTGAACCATATATGAAATTGTGGGGTAGATAAAAACTGAAGATGCCTATCAATTGCAATCAATTAGAGATATTAAAAAATAAAGGGACACAGTGTGGGTCATTGTACTAATGGAAAATACACAGCTATCTATCTATCTATCTATCATTTACCAATCTATTTCTATCATCTCTCTACCTGTCTACCTATCATCTATCAACTCTTTATTTATCTATCTGTCTATCTATCTATCTATCTATCTATCTATCTATCTATCTATCTATCTGTCTGTCTGTCTATCTGTTTCTATGTATCTATGTATCTATCTATATCTCTCTATATATTATGAATAAAATACATCAATATTTAAGTGTTAGGTAAATTTTAATGTATGATAAAAATCTGAGAAAATATGGAATTGGGGATATAGGGGACATTGAGAGAGGCTTGACTGAACTAAACAAGTCTGAAAAAGCACAAAAGAAAATTAATATTTTGTAGGCTAACGAGATTGCTAAGCAGGTTAAGTTACTTGAAGCCAAGTTTAATTGCTCAAGTCTAATATCTAGGATCCACATGGTGAAAGGAGGTAACTAACTGTTAGAAGTTATCTTCTGATCTCCATACACACCATAGCACACACACGAATCTACACACACACACACACACACACACACACACACACACACACATAATTATAATAAAAATTCAGAAAGAAATCTTCTCTTTTATTAATAAGTTAAAAATATAAATAAAATTAGTTTTGAATGAAGGAACTATGCATGAGTTTGTGATGCTTCTTCAAGAAGTTAAAGGTTTGGACTAAGACGTGGGATCCCTCCCTATAGGTCATGGATCATGAAGGCTCCAAAGGGCCCCAAAAACTATAGGGTATATTGTCAGTGCTCTTGATTCCACCAAAACAAGATCAGAACATTCTATTAGTGAAGAAAGCACACACTGCCCTTGCAGGATATTGAGAAATGATATGAATGGAGAAATAAGATGAATGAGCTGAAAGCTTCCTCCCTACTGGCTATTTATCACAGTGTTAGGAGATGCAATGCAAGCTTCTAGGGAAGAAAAACCATTGGTAGCTCTACTCTGTCATGGACCACATGAATTATCATAACCTTCCTAGCAAGATATGCTCACTGGTATATTAGTGACAGAGCTATTATGGGGGTAACCAAACTTTTTCTGTTTTGAGGTCTACTTCACAGGAGGGAACTCAAAACTAGTATTCTAAACCTGGTCAAGATGATGTGAGTAGTACTTTAAACCTGGTCAAGAGGACATGAGTAAGGAAGGCATACAGACTGGTGGTGAATCTGCTACTGTTGTTTTGCTGAATGGACATTGTGTCAAGATTCCACTTACTACTTATGTTTATAAGCATAGATTAAAGCAGAATTCAGGCTTCATTAGACAACGTTTTCCCAGTGGGCAGCAATTAATACAGAGTCTCACAGCTGGTTGAAATGTGGAGAATAAAGGTCTATGGAGTACATGGCCTTAAATGAGAAACAGATTTTCTTCCAAGGCTCAATAAATATTTCTTTATAAATGACCATTGAATGTTCTTTCTGTGATCCAATTTTCAACTTTTGTCATTCATACACCAGAATTTATTCACTTATATTTTAGTCTAGGTATTTATTTTATTAAAGTATTATAGGAGCTAATGGAAATAACTTAGTCTAAGGTAGTTTCTGTGTAAATATGATGTCAGGTGTGATAATACCAGGTTTACATAAATGAACAGGTGGATACCTCAGGCTCACTTACAAGACAGGATTGCCTAGAGGGCAATTCTAGTCCAGTGAGAAACTCTGTCTTAGAAAACAAGATGAATGGCACCTGAGGAATGACACTGAGATTGACCCCTCATGTCTACTTATAAAAACATTAAACCAGTCTCAGTGAGTTACATGGATGTGTCATTAAAATTTCATAAAGCAAATTATTAGCTTCATCATTTCCACAAATACCATTTGCCAAAGAGAAGTTGGTATTCCAGTGACCTGACTATGGACTAACAAATCTTATTCCATGGGATGTTTCACAAATTACTGATATGTTGATACTTAAGATGAGTTAATATTTCATCTATGGAAGAGCAAGTAACCAGCATTGCCTAATTGAGAAGAAGACATTATAAAACTCAAAACTTCGTTTGAAGGCACAATAGTGAATTCTCGTGGGGTATAAATAGTTTTATGTGGACAAATATGTATTAACAGCTTCAAAATCTTTCTAAATTTAAGGCACCATAGTGGGTTTTCATGGGGTTTAAAATAGTTCTATGGGGACAAATACATATTAACAGCTTCAAAACTTTTCTAAGTCATCAGAAACCGTTGGCAGCAAGCTAGAACATTTGTTCCAGCTGCACATGAGGTACATTTCTGAAGTCTCAGCAACCAAGAGGAGGAAGCTGGAGAGTCAGAAACTCAAGGCCAGCCAAGATAGGCTACATAGGAAGTCCATGTGGGGCCAGCATGGACTATGAGAACCTATCTTAAAAAAAATAAAAATAAAAATAAAAAAAACAAAAGTTCCCAAAAGGGAATAAAAGGAGGAAACCAATTTAATTATTCGCCAATATGCAAATTTGGAAACACTGTTACATCTTTCCTTGAAGTCTTTTTTTTTTTTTTTTTTTTTTTTGGTATGCATACGCCAGTGTGTACTTGCGTATTTGCTCTGTATTGGAAGTAAACTAATGTATGTTTTCTCAGAAGCTGCTTTGAGATAAATGACCCTTAAAGGTTCTCAGCTATCCCCGTAGGCACAAGTCCTGCATAAGACCTCCAGTCTGCAGAGGATTAGTCTAGTCCAGGGAAAAATCAACCAAACCCATCGTGCAGCCTGTTTCACCAGGACAAAGAACAGGTGCAAGGTCTGCATTTCCCACTGCTTGGTGCCTTGTGATTATGGATATGAGTAGTCAGTGCATCAGGAACTCTACAGGGATTCAAGCTCTTCCTTGAGTCCAATCAAAGGATTAGTATGATTCAGGCAGAGATTGAATCTGTGGAAAATTGTCCATGCTGAGTTCTATTAGGAAGTGCTGCTGAGTGAGATTCGTTACTACTAATAATGCAAAATTACGGGGTCCAGATATGAGAAGACAGTAAACAAAATGATATAAGCCATTTTAATTATTAAATGACAATGTCTTTAATTATATACCATTTATCATTTGCACACTACTGAAATACTGAAAAAAAAGTATCCATATGATTCACTTACTTGAAATCAATTCTACATATTTCAATAATTCTTAATATGTGACTAACTATTAAATTGATAATTTTCTTATACCATCAGTATCTATCTTTTGATATAGAAGTGGCATTATCTTTGAAACGGTACTTTATATATTCTGAAGAGCTGTGGAAACTCTAGAAAGTGTCTTTTGTCACGATGTTGTCAGCGTTTAACTATGTTGTGATGAACTGCTCCAATTCTAATAAAACAATCAAGGCCTGGGGTTTCCATTATCCTCCTCTACACATTTTCCATCTGACTATTGTTGTGATGACTAGATAGTATTGTTTGCAAAGTCCTTATAAATTGTAAGTCAGATATAAAAGGCTCTCTCTTGTGTGAAAACCAAGTATATTTGATAATTTTTTCAAGTTGACAAACTTTATCAAAATATCAGTGTCATTTGATAAAAGAATGGTAAGCGATAAAGTTCCAAAAGAAGTGGCCTTATGTGTAATGCTTTTTTTTTGTTTTTTACAAATGACTAAGAACTCCTACCTGCCTTGTAATAGCTCTTCAAGGTTAAATGTTTTTATTTTCAAGTTCTATCTCCAATTTATCTATGTGTCTATGTTTCTATTATCTATTTATAAGCTATGTATCTCATTTACCTACCTATAAGCTATCCTTCTATGAGCTACCTATTTATCATATACCTATCTATTTAAGAGCTATATTATCTTTTATCTGTCTTTAGTTCTTGAAATAAAGCTTTTATTATTTACATAAATTTTCAGAAATGATATAACAGAGAAAATAACCTAATAATGTTCATTAATTGATAATCTTTCTGAAGTATACAGTAAGAGATCATTAGGGTCAGGGATTGCATTTTGAAAGCTTAATAGTTAAACACATACCTGCTAAAATAAATATTGCTTGTTTTTTTGCCAGGTTGAAGTCAGAATAAAATGTTCAGTAATTAACAAATATTATATTCCGCCCCAGTTTTATTTTTTCATTATGCTTTGATGATCCATTGTAAGAAAATCATTTTGCACAAAGTGACTCAATGTTACAATGTTTAATTAGTAGGAGATGGATTTTGTACCTCCTCATTGTAAGATGCTTTAAGATAGATGCAAAGTGAGTGGGAAGGGGTAGGTCTGGTGTGTTCTTGGGTTCCTCTAAATTCTATCACTATACTGTCATTCACATCTGCTTTGCCTGGGGTTTAGTGCACAATGATGTTGCAGAGTGTAAGTGTAAGCTTGAGCTGACAAGTAATGCTTTTTCTTTTTGTGTCTGTATCCCCTAAGAAGACAGTAAGGAATTTTTCACATTCTCCTGAAAACTCTTAAGGGATGCTGAAATAGGATTGAATGTAATTAACTAGTAAAAGTTATTTGCAAAGAAAAGTATACACAGTATTATTGTGTTATTGTTTAGAATGTCTAAAACATACGTTAGAGTGGCACCAGTCTTTTCTATGAATGACAAAATAATATTAATATTAATTATCAGCAAAATGCAGCATATCTTTTTCCTTTACATAGAAAGTAAAAAATGTGATTGGTTAAAGAGATATGATTCAAGACAAGAATTAGAGAAAGCATTTTCCCCATGGAAAAATACAATAAAAATATGAAAGCAAAAGAAGAGGATGAGGAGGAAGGGAAAGCTGGCATAATTGTTCCAGCTGTATATACAATGCAGTGTATAGCATTGGTCAAGTGTGATAATGCATGCCTTTAATTCCAGCATTCGGGAGAGAGAGGCAGGTGTGTCTTTATGAGTTTCAAGCCAGCCAGGTCTATATAGTGAATTCCTGGACAACCGGGACTATATGATGAGATCTTGTCTCAAAAAAAAATGTATAACTTTGGAAATTAGACTTTAGTAAAAGGGAAATATGTTAGACATTGGCAACGAAAACCTGGTAGGTTCTATAAATAATTTCATTGAATTCAAGTGAAAGGATTTCTTCTAGATTACTTCTGTATTTTTTCAAACATTAAAAATATTTTATATATGCAATTGTCAGGGAATACATGTTAAAGATAATTTCCATGGGCACTGGGAATGATTATTCACTGTTAAGCCACATTATAAAATGTTCTTCTGATTTTCTTATTAATCAGTTTCAAAGATATATTTGATTTACTTGAATGTGAGTGTGTCTGTGTATCTATGTATTGGTGTGTATGCAAATATATATATATATGCAAGTGCCCATGGAAACCAACCAGGGACATCAAATTCTTTTGAGCTAGTTATAGGTGTGTGTGAGCTACCTGATGAAGATTGGAATCAAAATTATAGTCCTCCATTGTACTGGAAAGCACTCTTAACTACTGAACCGTATCTCCAGGCTCCTTCTCAGTAATCTTTAAATTAATGTTTTAAGACAATTTTAAGCTACACAGTGCTTACTTAAATTCTAGAATTTTAAGATTCTACATTGTATTTTATACTACTAAGTAAACTGTATCCAGATGTGTGGTTGTCTCCTCAAGTTTTCTCAAGAAGCCTATTTCTTCTCATGGATCTTTTTTATAAAATTGATTTTGCATCATATTGCACAATCTCCAGGCACTGTGATATTTTAATTGCTTAAAGAACCTGCAGTGCTGATAATAACAGCGCTGAGATGACCCCCATTTGGTGCTACATATTCTGAGCAGTACACGAGACTCCCCCAGTAAGTAATTGCTCTAACTTTCCTCATTTTGCAAACACCAACGCGTTCCGTGACTTGTTCAGCATCACGTCATGAACAGCTAGGAATAGTGCTGTTCTATTTACAGTACTGTAGCTGCAACTGGGTATTGGCTTTTTTGTTTGTTTGTTTCCTTTTCTTGAAAATAGAGTATTTTCTAACATAATATACCCTGATTATGATTTTCCCCCTCTACTCCTTCTAGCTTCTCCCCACCTTCCCTCTCATCCTATCCATTTCCTTTCTGTCTCTCATTAGAAAACAACATGATTCTAAGAGATAATAATAGAATATAACAAAATAAAATATAGTAAGATAAAACCAAAATATCACATTAAAGTTGGCCAAGACAAACCAGCAGAAGGAATAGAACCCAAGAGAAGGCACAAAAAAAAAAAAATAAGATACCCACTCCACTGCATGCTCATACAAAGACTAAACTGGAAGCCATTATACATATGGAGAAAACCTGGTGCAGACCCTTACAGGCACTGTGCATGCTGCATCAGAGTTCATAGAGGATTGCTCATGTTGACTTACTGGACCTTGTTTTTGTTTTTTATTTTGTTTTTTGGTTTCCTTCATCTCCTCTGGTGCTTGCTCTCTGCCTTCTCTTCCACAGGGGTGGTAGGTCCCTGAGCTCTGGCAGAGTAGGCTTAAATGTAGAACTACCATTTAGGTTTGAGTTTTCCAAGAGCTCTCTCTCTCTCTCTCTCTCTCTCTCTCTCTCTCTCTCTCTCTCTCTCTCTCTCTCTCTCTCTCTCTCTCTCCCTCCCTCCCTCCCTCCCTCCCTCCCTCCCTCCCTCCTCCCCTCCCCTCCCCTCCCCTCCCTTTCCCTCCCTCCCTTCCTCCCCGACCCCAAGTCTGAGGGCCTCTGTATTTGTTCCCTATCTGCTTCAGAAGGAAGCTTCTCTGAGGATGGTTGAGCAAAGAACTGATCTCATTAGGAGTCATTTATTACTATAGTTTTTTTTTTAAATTTTGTTTTGTCTTGTTTTGGTTTGGTTTTTAAGATTAGTAGCATTTGGTTAAAAAAAAAAAAAAAAGAAAAAAAAGATTACGGAAGTACCCTTCATGGCCAAGAAGGAAATGACCCATGGAGAGGCATAATGAAATATGGATTTAGTTAGCCAGGCTGATTCAAATTTCTGGAGTCAAAACCTGAGCAATTTAGCTTTTACACATTTAAACACAGTCAAACTCTGGGAAAAAAGGTTTTTTGTTTTTTTGTTTTTTTTTTTTTTTTTGGTGACAATTATCACAACAAAGCTTAAGGCATAATTACATCAAAATTCTCTTGCAAAGTACATCACCTTTTGCAAAGCACATGTGAGCTCTTCCACAAAAATGGGTTCTATCCACTGAGAAACAATGCTCAGGATAAGGGTCTAGGGAGGAATAATTTGTAATAAGTATAATTGCAAACTCTTTGCAAAGTACACTGGGCCTTTTTCATAAGAATATGTTATATTGACTGCAAAACAATGCTCAGGAGTCTAGGGAATTCAGATAAGGGTTGGCTTCACAAAATAGCAAAAAAATCACCAGGCTATCAAACAACATCCACTCCAGCCTTCTGGGTGAACAGGTATGAATAACTTCTTTTGAGGACAAAAGCCAGTTTGCTTAGCAGTTCTGGTTTCTCCACCACTGTCTGTAAGTACATGGGCCTCCTGTCCTTCCACAGGCCTCTAATTCTCTAGATTTGCAAAGTTTCCTTCTGAGATGTTACTGAAAATTTTCTATGCCATTATAGGGAATTCTTCTCCTTTTTCTATGACCATTATATATTGATTTGCGCTTCCCATAACAGAAAAGATCTTGCTTATTCCCTTCATGTATTTACTTTTTATATGTGTCTTTTCCTTTGACTGAATGATTAAATTTCCTTACTGCTCTTCAAGGCTGAGAGTATCTTTTCTATGTGACCCTCTGCTGGTGAGGCTTTTCACTGGGCTTTTTCCTTGACCAACTGAGCTTTCATATTCATCTTCATTTCTGTCTGAGTTTTCTTCAGTATTTCTATCTCATTATCCATTTCTATTTTTATATCCTGAGCTAAGTTGACATATAAAATTAGTCATCATGCTTTCCTTTCTGTGAAACTCAGTTTTTTCCTTTCCTTCTGAGGATAAAATTATGACATCCAATTATTAATCAATTAAGACACATTTTGTGTTCTAAGTAATTTTTTTCAGAATTTTAGTTTTATTATAGTTAACGCTACCTCTATGATTTATTTTTATCTTATTATTACACTCCACCCAAAGTTTTATGCTTGCTTACATAATAGAACATAGCTTGCTTACATAACAGAACATAGCAGAACAAGGAAAATCTTGTTTTAAAACTTTCTTATAAACCCAAAAGTGGTGAAATGTTCCATTAAATATCTAGCTTTAACATAGTGTATTATGGTTAATTCACTGTTATAAGTAAACCATGCTACAAAGAACCAAAATATCAAACACACGTATTAATTTTGTATCTAAAATGTTTTGCTGCTAAATGATTCACTGATAATTATTTTTACAATCATTATTATTATAATTTATTGTTAACTGATATTGCTAAATGGAAATGATAAAAGACATTGAAATTTTAATGAAAGACATATATGAAAGTAAGGGTAAAATAATAAAGTTGAGATTACCTATCTTTTAATTCTTTTTGTTAGGTATATTTTAAAATATAATTGTTAGTTCAACTAATGACTGGTCTTTAGCCTCGCAAGAGGCCATTTAAACATAGAGAGTAACATTAAAAAGAAGCTGTGTGTGCATGTACAAATGTGCTGGTTTGTATTATGTATGTATATATGTATGTATGTATGTATGTATGTATGTATGTATGTGAGTGCATGTGTGTATGTGTGTGCAAAATCAATTACAGAGTAAAGTGGCAGAACTTACCAATAGGGTCATTTTTAGGGTGCATTTTTGAGTGTGATAATGAACAATACCCTAAGGGACTATTGTCAGATAATGTGCTTTCAAAAAAACATTTAGTTGTCTCTTGGATAGTATTTTTTATAAATGAAGACTTTATATTTTAGAAATGGTAAGTCAACTATTCTTTGTTTTCTGCTATGGATATACTTCTTTTAAAAATGCAATTCAGTTAATACACTTTTCCAAATGTTTCAAAGAACTTATGCTAAAATATTCCTTAGGGGCTGTGTTAACTCTATGTTCATAAATATAAACATTTCCATTTTCTGTTTATTCAGAATATTGCTAGAAACTGATTTAAACAATTTATGCAAGGCTTTTGTGGTTATGTGAGTTAATTAATTTAGTTGTTTACTATTTCAAATTCATTGACCCTTCAGTGAGTTAAGTTTTTTTATTAAAAAAAATCCCCAAAACTAGATAGAAACTGCTAGACTAAATAGTAAGAAGTTATTTAGTTAATTTATTCTCTGATATTTATTGAAAGTGGAGCTGGGTAATTCCCAGGTGAAAACTGCTAGCATATCATTTGGGCGTTTCAGCTTTTTTGTCAACACCAATGACATTACAAGCTGTTAAAATCTAATGATGTATACCTGTAAGGCCTTGGGGAACTCATGGCCCCATCCCACTGTGTATGCACTGCTTATTTATCATATTCTCATGGTACTATCCTTTATGTTTTGATACTAAATACCATGAGATTCTTCTGGATGTTGCTTCACTTAATGGTACACATCCCAGAATGCCTGATTTTGTTGTAGTTGTTGCCTTTAAAAAAATTGGTTTTACGTTTTATGGATGTTTAATTAAAATATAATTGTATCTCCTTTCCTTTCATCCCTATCAACTCTCAAGTCCCCTCCATCCAACGTCTTCCATGCCTGCTCACTATCAAATCAATGGCCTCTTTTTCCTTGATTGTTATTGTTATATAACACAGACACATATATGTGTGTGTTATGTAATAATATATATGTATTACATATATGTATGTATATGTGTATATGTACATGTATATATATAACCTGTCCAGGCTATTTCTTTTGTGGATTGTGTATATAACTTCTTATTTTATATCCAATTAGACTACTCATCTTTGGGAGATGATAATTCTCCCTCTCTTAGCAATTATTAGTTCCTGTGGTTCTTTGTCTGGAGTTGGGAGTTTCTTGTGAGATGTTTGCTTTTCCACATTACCATACTTATTGATATTGCCATTGTTCAGAGAGTTCTTGTTAATGGAGACATTTCTATAAAAGACTGTTTTACAGCAGACATCCTGGCATTCTAAATTTTACAATTTTTTTTACCTTAACTTCTTTGATCTTTTTTTTTTTTTTTTAACCAAGACTTGACCTTTATTATTTGAAAAAGCTGCATATTTATTTCACTTTCTGACTGTGCTTGTTCCTTCAACACCTTCACAACAATTTTCTGCTCCTCAATAAGGAAAGCCTGCTTGATCCTGTCACGGACACACTTGGCACACATGGACCTACCGTAGGCCCTGCTGACATGCTTCTTGGTCATAGACAACCTCATAAGGACTTTCGGTCTCACAGCACAAACCCCTCGAAGCCTGCCTGGGCACACACCGCATGCCGATTTAGGTGCTTTCCCAACCTTCTTGGTATAAAGGTAAACAATCCTGTTGCCAGGGGTTTGAGACAGCCTAGTTTTGTTAGAGGCTGTGTTGTAGGAAAGCCTACGACGGTATGTCAAATGCTGGACCATTCTTAGTGCCTCTAAGCACCGTCCCGGAAGAGGAACTTTTTTGATCTTGCCTTAGCCATAAATACCGGAACTGGGAGGCTGATGTTCCCATTGAGACGGGGCTTTCCATGATCCGTAGATTTCTACATGTGTTCAATTGTGGTTTTCTATGATAGTCTCTACTTGTTGCAAAGAGAGGATTCTTTGACTGAAGGCAAGAGCTGTCCTTATTGTGTGACTTGGGGTTTCACTTTGTACAGTAGTCTGATCTTAAACTTCTGCCCTCAAGCCATCCTCCTGCCTGCCCATGTAGTTGGTACTAAAGGAGTGCTGTGGATGATTGATTGATAACTAAAGCTAATTGGCCAGTAGCCAGGCAGGAAGTATAGGCGGGAGTAGAGAGAGGAGAACTGGGGGAACAGGAAGGCAATGAAAAGAGACACCAGCCAGGGAGCAGCATGTAAAGGCAGCAGGTAAAGACACAGAACACGTGGTGACATATAGATTAATAGAAATGGGTTAATTTAAGATTTAAGAACAGTGAGCAAGAAACCTGCCACGGCCATACAGTTTATAAGTAATATAAGTCTCTGTGTGTTTACTTGGTTGGGTCTGAGTGTCTGCAGGACTGGCAGGTGAGAGAGATTTGTCCTGACTGTGGGCCAGGCAGGACAAGAAAAACTCTAGCTACAAAGGAGTGTATAACTCTGCATGTCATTGAATTTATAACTTAAGCATGTCATTATAGCACTTGCATAGCTCTTCCCATTGCCTATGTTAGTACTCTAGAAAACATTCATCTTAATGGAGTACCTGCTGTGATCCATAATCTGTGATTTTTAAAAATAAAATGCGTATTTTAATGAAAAAAATTATACAATATTCTAATCTCATCCCCCTAACTATTCCAAGATCCTCCCTACTTTCCCTGACCCAACCAACTCCATGATTTCTTTCTCTCTCTCTTTAGAAAATGAACACACAAAAACACAAACCAAATAGAAAAAACACTAGAAACACAAATGCACACACACACACACACACACACACACACACACACACACACACACTCATATACACACTTCATAAAAACACAAAATCAAAAAACCTTACAATAAAAGTAAAAGACTAGTAAAATAAAAAATGACCAAAGAAAGCAATATGAGACAAAAATTCTATGAAAATATCACTGAGTTCCTTTTGTGCTGGCCATCAACTACTGGGCACAGGGGATGCCCTTAAGTATGGTTTATACATCAAGTGAGACACCACTGGAGAAATCTAATCTTGCCTTTGCATGTGATTGTCAATTAGAGGGAGCTTCTTGGTTAGGGATGGGAGTTCATACCCACTCTCCCTTTTCAGTGATGGGATTCTGTATTGTGCCCCAGACTCTGTGATTCATAACCTATCAGTCCCGTTGTATCTGGGAAATACCATTTCCTTGGTGTCATCCTTCCTCTGTGACTCTTACAATCTTTCTGCTTGATCTTCCATGTAACTACCTGAGCCTGTAAGTTTTGACCATTGCTTCTCTTCCTGAATTTCACAGTCTTACAAGCATATATGGATTTATTTTAAACTGGTTTGTTGTATTAGTTTTATAAAGGTGTGTTGCTAGAGTTTTCCGCCTTGCCCACAGTCAGGACAAATCTTTGTCACCCGCAGTCCCACAATCCACTTATAAAATAATCACTCAGACTCTTATATCACTTATAAACTATATGGCCGTGGCAGGCTTCTTGCTAACTGTGCTTATAGCTTAAATTAGTCCATTTCCATAAATCTATACCTTGCCACGTGGCTGGTGGCTTACTGGCATCTTCACATGCTGCTGGTCATGGCGGCGGCTGGCAGTCAGTCCTTCTGCCTTCCTGTCCTTTTATTTCTCCTCTCTGTTAGTCCCGCCTATCCTTCCTGCCTAGCCACAGCCGATCAGGTTTTATTTATTGACCATTCAGAACAACTTAACATACAGACCATCCCCCAGCACAGCCAAGTGCAGACCATCTCAGACACCTGCACTCAGGCCCATGGTCCTAATCATCCTCTATGCGGACCTGCTGGGTAACGCCACAAAGAACCCAAGAAGGGCTCCCACAGGACATACAGAACATCCCACAGCAAAGGTGTTTCTTTTTAACTGAATATGAAATTGATTGTCATTGTTGAAAGGTAGTGTTTAAGTGAATCTTGACCCAGAATCAAAATACAAAAATCAGGCCACAGTTGGTGCAAATAAATTCCCAGTAGAGAAGGGAATACGGCATCTCACACTCCATTTGCTCTCACTGGTGATCTAACTTACAGTGCTTACCCAAACTGGCCTTTTTCATTCCTAAATAATTCTTTAAGAAACCCACAAATGGAGTTACAGCATCTTCACAGAAGTCCAGCAGAGCCAGAATGCTGTCTGAAGCAATGTTCTCACCTCGAGTAGAGAGGGTGGGTTTTTTGAAATTAGCAAGGATGGCTTTGATATATTCTCCTGTCTGTCATGAAAGACTCCACTTCATCCGGCTTGTGTTCTTTCTGACTGCCTCTGATTGATTCCATGTAATCCTGATGTGCTCTTTGCCGTTGCCTTTCATGAAGCCAATTTCCTGCAGGTGGTAGTTCATTGCTTTATCATAATACAATGATAGCGTGTGTTATCTTTTTTTTTTCTCTAGTCAAGCTGAGGTATTATCTGCAGAGATAATAAAAATATTTTCCTTTAGATAACATTTCAGATATGTCACCTCATTAAACCTTTCTGAGCTCTCTTGATAGCTTGTAAATGATGCCATGTCCACTTGAAAAATGGGAAAATAGAGACCTTGCAAGTAAAACAGGTTGTCTTTCTATTGCAAGCAATTCTCCAGGATTGAAATGTTATTCTGGAATAGAATTTCAACTTTTTTTTTCTCTTTTCCATTAACCTACGTCTAGACAGATATGTTCAGGAATGTATGCATTGCTCAATAATAGTAGAGCCTAGGTGTATATCAACTTTCCTACTCTTTCCCTAATACAAGAACAGTTCCTAAATTTTACAGCCTTTGTGAAGTATTTCCAAGTAGATCATAACTGCAAGATATATACATTTTCCTGGTAGCTTATGTGAGACTCCTATTGATAAGAATAGAGATAATCAGCCCATACTTGGCACATTCTTTCACACAAATGATCACATCATTCATATTAGCAGCAGATACATAGAAGAATTAACGAGGAGAGTGTAACTGGCATCACCTGTTTGACCCACTGGCATCATAGACATTTTGCAGAGAAACTTTCTAGGTGATATGGTCACTAACTTGAAATTCTGTGTCTTGAAACTTTCAACAACTTGGAAAGCATATCCAACTCTATGGTGGTATTTTATTTGTTCTGAAATGTGATTTTAATTGTATGTTAATAAATAAAGTTGCCTGGGGGTCTGAGCTATTAGAGCCATATAAAGAGCGTGGTGGTGGTGGTGGTGGTGGTGGTGGTGGTGGTGGTGGTGGTGGTGGCACATGCCTTTAATCCCAGCACTTGGTAGACAGAGCTGGGTAGATCTCTGTGTGTTCAAGGATACAGCCAGAATTGGAGACACACGCCTTTAAGAACTGGAGGGCTGTACTTACAGGCAGTGACGAGGCAGTCACATGTTTGTGTTTACAACCAATGAGAAGGCAGAACAGAAAGACTATATAAAGACAAACACACAGGAAGTAGCTCTCTTTTGGAGAGGTAGGACCACCGCAGGAAGAAGGGTAAGGTTTTAGCTCTGAGCTCTGACCTCTTGGCTTTCTCTTTTACATTGGTTATGTGTTTCTTATTTAATAAGACAGTTGGTTACATCTACACAACTCCTTAAGAATACACTAAGCTGCAAACTAACTTTGCTCTGATGCACATCAGCTTCATTCCTCCCATTGTAGCTGTTCTAGAAGCTATGGCAACACTGTTAGAAAAACAAGAATTTGTTCTTTCCACCCAAAACAATCTGTTGGCTCTAATAACTGAAAGAGTAGCATTTAAAGTATTTTATTTACTTGGATGGTTTACCCTAAATTTTTGCAGAAATGGATATTGATACCTAGATCAATACATACTTGGAAACAAAATTTATTTAATTGAGGTGTTATCATAATAACTGACTACTGATCACAGGAACTAAGAACATCCTCTTAGCCTGCATTTCATTAAACAGTGAAGTAGAGAAGTCATGCCTACTTTACACATGTTCATTCCTATATTTGCTTGCTGGAGATAAGGGTCTCAAACTAGTGGGTTCAAGTCTTCTTTTCAGCTTATTCATCAAGTACACTGGGCAGCAGCTGTGCCCCACAGTGGAAATGCAGCCATGTCCCACAGTAGGAGTGCAGTTGTGCCCCATAGTGGGAATTCAGCCATGCCCCATAGTGCCCTGCTCTGCTCCATGCTCATGATCATCAGACTGAGTTGTCTTCTTTCATAAGGAATGAAGTATTTATAAAGAATGCATGTGTTTTGCCTCCATCTCTCCATCCTCGGGGTGGGGGTATGTCAGAAAATAAAACAACACCAGCAATTAAACAAAAGGCCTGAGAGGTTGTCGCAGCCTGAAACAGATGTGCACTATTCTTCAATGAGGACAGTCTGATCAAGGTCATTTAAGAACTACGAAGGAAGGAAACATTAATTTTAGCATGGCAGAGAAAGATTCTGATTTCCCACATTGGGGACAACTTGAAGGAGACAGAATAGAGGTAAGGAGGGTGGCAGAGAGAGCCTTGAAAAGGGCAAATAGAAAATGCATGGCATTTTTACTGTGTATTAATAATAACAAGCATGACCTAGATTCCATGTGGTGTGATTTTATAATAAGATAGAGGCAAAATGCAGAGCTCTACTCAAGGTGCTAAATGGCACATGCTCTTATAAAGTAAAAATTCTGATACATCAAGAGAAAAATTTCTTTGTATAGATACCCATTATTTGCGATTGAACAATTTGTTATTGCCATTTAGAAGAAGTAGCTGATAGCCATTGAAACACTATTCTACTCAGATGAGGATCCTGGGATGACATCAGGGCAAGAGAGCAAACATGGATATTCCAGAAAGATAAAGCAGTTAAACATCTTCCAACTGATAGGCAAACGTGAAAGCATCAGGATTGATGGCACTTAATGACCCACTCTCCATCATAGAGCATACCACACTAACTTTGGCTTTGACTCCTTAAAGTATTTACTTTTTATTTATATGAATTTTTGCATATCTGCATGTGTGGGTACTCTCAGAGTCCAGACACTGATTCCCTAGAGCTGGAGATACAAGTGGTTGTGAGGTGCTGATGTAGGTGCTGGGAGCCAACCTCTGGTCTTCTGGAAGAAAAGTAAGCAAACATTGGTCAGCCATCTCTGAATGCCTCTTAAAGCATTTGCCACAGATTTCCCTTCTTACCATTTTCTAAGACTTGTATTGTGTCTGTCATCAAATGAAAGTATGCTTTGAGATGAGCACAGGGCAAAGGGAATGTCACGGGCCAGTGACTCCATATCTTGTACTTTTAGTGTTGTGTGTTTTTACAGAACTTGTCAAATCTTGTATACATTGGAAACACTGCATATGTCTAATTTTGTTTATTATTTTACCTAAGAGAATTCAACAATTTAACCTTAAAGTGAAAACAAAGGGCTTACCTTCGTTCTCATGTTCAGCGGCCACTTATAGAAACTCGATAGCTTAAGTGTATTCTAAACTTTTGAGCCTCTCCTTGAAACTTCAGGTTGGTGTGAATGTCACATGCTAACTTTTAAAGTATGATTGGCAGGGAGGGCCTATGCCTTCTTACTGCTCTGGGAACTTCGAACAAAGCAGGAAGATGATGAAGGGCATTGTACCAGTTGAGTCTTTTAATTAATCCAGTGCAGCAGCAGCAGCTAAACTGTGGTAACAGGATTCACTTGTCAATGCCCACTGCCAAAGGATCTCGGGGATTAATTTAGCAAGGACTCACTGTGAACTCTTTAACTTCTTTTGAATTTTCTTATATTTATAAAATATGCAACTGCCTGGATGAATAATTACCCAATTTTTTAATAAGAGTAATACATTTTTGCACTGTTCTCATTGTTCTTTAAATTGTTCCTTTGTTTTCCTTTTTCTAAAGTCTTTACAGATTAAAGACCCAGGCTAAGTATGAAGCAGTGAGCCTGGGCAGCTCTGAGGTTATTTGTCTCTTTCTTTATTTTTCAATAACTAAATACACTAGTCTTCATTGACCATCTAGCTCCATCTACCTATTATCCCCCCTTCCCATCCTTCATTTAGCAGAGCAGTGTAACACGAATCTTAAAACGTCTTATTAATAAAAAACCCAAAGCCAGGTATTGGGATGAATGCTGGAAGATCAGAGAAATAGAACAAGCCACATCCAACCTCACCTTGCCAGTTCCTCAGCTAATCTTGTTTCCTCAGACTGAAAGCCTCTGAGTTCTTATCTGAATGGATCTCACCTGAACTATTGCTCAAAAGCCTAAAAGCTTAAAAAGCCTCTAGTTCCTGGTCCTCATGCCTTATATACTTTTCTGTTTCCTGCCATCACTTCCTGTGATTAAAGGCATGTGTCATCATACCTGCTTGCTTTCAGTGTGGACTTGAACTCACAGAGATCTGGATGGATCTCTGCCTCTGGGATGCTAAGATTAAAGGCATGTGCTACCACTGCCTAACCTCTATGTTTAATATAGTAGCTGTTTTGTTCTCTAACCCCCAGATAAGTTTATTTGGGTGTACAATATATCAATCACATTTCAACCATAGAGACCTGGACAGACAGAAAGTGACAGAGCTGTGTAGGAAGAGGAAGTGAGGTAGGTGGGTTAAGATAGCCAATGAGAGGGCAGAAGAGCAAGGCAATAAAGGCATGGGTAGACAGGAAGTAACTCATATTTGGAAGCACAGAGTTGGTGAGGTAAGATTGGCTGGTGGCTTTCCCTATTTCCCTGATCTCTCTAAGGCTTTCATCCCTATATTTTGCTCTATGTTTTTTATTTAATAAAACCATTTAGAAATTCATCTGCAGAGTAGTTTGATTTACTACAATGCTTTGTTGATCATATTAATTATAATATTCTTAGGAAAAATTGTATGAACTATATATGGAATTGTTAATGTAGAAATACAATAGGTACTTATTTTTCAGGTATGAAGATTCAACAATATGTTCTGTTGAGTTTGAGAGAGAGAGAGAGAGAGAGAGAGAGAGAGAGAGAGAGAGAGAGAGAGAGAGAGAGAGAGAGGAATATTTGCCAAAAAAAGGAAATGCTGCTACAGATGATTCAATTTAAAATTAATTATTTGTGTTAGAAGGCAGGCCATCCAAAAGGGGCTAACTACATTTCTAACTTAAAAATTTTCTAAGTTCAAAGTTATAAAATACACCAATTAGGTCATAATGATATGTGTTTTGAAAAGTAGTATGCAATGTTTTTGTGTTAATTGTAACATGTATAATTTTAAAGGGCCATAAAAAATAAGAACATCTTTTTCTGTTACAGTTTTTTCCCCTGAGAAAAATAGCAAATATTTTTAGAAAGAAACTGATTTGAAGAATAAGAAAATAAGGTTATCAAAAATAAAGTGGAATATCTTATAGGATGATCTTTAAAATGAAACCAAAACTCAATAAATTTCTTTTTCCCATGGAATGGTTTTCATGTAAGAAAAATTCTATATTTTTAAACTGGAAGGGAAATTGTCATTAATATGTATATCATGAATAAAATCAGTTTTATCTTAGAGACATCTTTTCATGTCGAGTAGATGTTGACTGATTTCATATACTACAATATGGGTTTTTGTATTATAAAGTTTAGATCTCTGACTTTGTTCCAAGAATATTAAATCCATGTTGGGAGGGTTTATTTCTTACTGCTTAAATCTTTCTTTGAATTTGCATACTCAGCAAGAGATTGATTGGAACCAATAGGGAATCTTAAAAGCCACTTGGTGTCAAGTATGCTGCTGTTCTTTCCTCAGAAGCTCCCCTTTCTCCACATCTCTCTTCTGTTGAGTGCATATATACTAGATAAGTAAAACAATTTAGGCACTGATACGCATTACTGAGGTGAAAGGCAGCATTAATCCAAAATTCATCTATCTATCTAAATAACTATCTATCATTTACTGGTATGACAAAAAAAAATGATGATTTGTATTGTAAGGGTAAATCACTTCACAAATGGCCTGTGACTTTCCTCTTTCATGTTCTTGGACTGTGGACTTGAATATAGAAATCTGCGATGTGCGAATTATGTCTTTAGATGCACATTCCTTTCTAATGTCTCTACATGCTTCTTCACCCACAAAAAAAAATAATTTTTATTATAGCTCATTTGCTTTTTTAGAAGGTGGATGATTTCAATTCCATTATAGGATAAATTTTGGTTACATGCCACCAAAACAAACCCTGCTCTGATCTCTTCTGAACTTCTAGGCTGGGGTCATAGTTCATAATTCTCTGGGGTTTATCTACTCACAGTAGAAAGTATGTTACCTCTTCTGGGGTACAGAATTCCATGTGGCATTCAGAGGGAATGTTAAAGGAGCAGTCTATAGAGTTGGTTGCTTTCCAATGTTATCTGATGTTAAGAGTCACTGCAAGGGGTCAAAAGGGATTCCTGGGTTTCTATTAACTCCCAGAGGCAATCCCCAGGGGTTGCAGCCACAAATCTGAATTTTCCAACTGATTCTTTTGATCAGGAATGTTTTGAAATACTATACTACAAAGAAACCTGCTAAATACTCTTGAGGGAAAGTACAATTCATGAAGAAGTCTTTAAAGCCTGTTAAGTACGGCTTTAGGGATCCCAGTATAATTTCACTGCTTGAAGCTGAGGTAAAGAAGTCCATACCTCAATCAAGCTATCCTACATGCAAACAGTAATACTTGTACTTTGTAAGATCTGGATACAGAACCACCTTGTTTCCTGCAAATACTAATGCAGAACACTAATTTGGAATAGGGGCAAATCTCGTATCAATGAAAAGAAAAGACACTTAGGTCAGGCCTACCGTTAAACAAAACATCAGGTTTCAGGCCCTCTGCTATGAGTTAAATGACATATTTATGTCTGGCAAGTGTTGATATATTTTAGCAAAACTGAAAGACAAGTTATAGTTTTCAAAGAGTGGTTTTGTAAGACATACATGGAGGGAACCAATCACTGATTATACATAACCCAAATTGTTTCAAGAGGAACAACTCTTCCAATAAATTTACTTGGAGTGAATCCCTTTATAATGAAACTTATTAGTTTCTTACCAGATGCAAGAGAGAAACTAAAGTCGGTAGAATTTGCTTATGAAATCCATACTTTAAAACTCCCTTGAGATAAAAAATAAGAATATTAATATTTTTTCTTTCCAAAAGTTAACACTTGTCTAGACATAATTCTGTCAATTCAGAGTCATACTCCACCATGCAAGGTTTTATGATGTTTAATACTGTTTTTTTCTCCTATTTGTAGCACACAATATATATTGCTTATCCCCTTTGCCGTTTTATTATTTTCTTAAGACTACACTAAATCTGCCAGTTTTCACTTCCAGAGTTATTTACTGAGGTCGGATTAAGTGTCACACATTACAGTCAGGCTCTTGGATGTGGTTATGTGTGACACAGATGCTTGAAATGTTATTCCTGAAGATGTGTTAGAAAGATACATAAATTTGGTATTCGTGAGTTTATATAGTAAATCAGCAATCACCATTTAATACTTCTCCCCTCCTGTGCTCATGAATAGCTGTCAAATGGAACACCTTATTTTAGAAAATTTTAACTACAGCAATATTTTTCTGGATCAGGAGCTAGACCAATGCTTGTAAGTGTCCTGTCCACTGGCAGCAGTTGCTCATGTCTGGAGAAGAGAAGTAGAACATTTGAAGCATGCATGACAGTTGTGTCTTTAGATAGTTCCTACTAAGCTGGCACTGAAGTTTTTTGTTAGTGAGACAGGTTAAGATTCGTGTTACATTTGGCATCCAACTTGTGGGGTATAAATTCATGAAAAAGCCACTTGCTGTGGCCTTGCATTCCCCAGTGGCCTTGCATTCCCCAGCTCAAGCCTAAGCTACACATGGCTGGTTGTGGTGGTGCAAGCTGGTAGGATTTGCTGAAGGATGTGGAGCCAGGAGGATCCCAAGTATGAGACCAGCCTGGGAGGCTTGCTGAGGAGAAGCTGTGGCTAGGCCATGTCACAGATTGTGGTGATGGGACCATGAAGGTGGTAGCTACTGCTCCTCATTGGCAGCAGCTTCTCATCATATTGGTGATGACAGTGATGGTGCTATGGGGACTAAGTGTTCACCACTGCTTGTTCAGAGAATAATTGCCAGGAACATTGTGCTGCAAGGAAGCATTGGCAAAGGTCAGTTTGGAGAAGTTTGGCAAGGCAAGTGATGAGGAGAAGAAGTTGCTGTGAAGATATTCTGTTCTAGGGACGAACATGCCTGGTTCTGAGAGGCAGAGATTTATCAGATTGTGGTGTTACACCATGAAAAAATCCTAGGACTTATAGCAGCAGACAAAAAAGACAATGGCACATGGGCTCAGTTGTGGCTAGTGTTGGATTAGCATGAGCATGGATCCCTTTTGGATTACTTAAATAGATACACTGTTACAGTAGAAGGGGTGATCAAACCCGCTCTGTCCATGGCAAGTGGTCTTGCCCATCTTTACATGGAGATTGTTGGTACCCAAGGAAAGTAAGCTATTGCTCACAGAGATTTGAAATTAAAGAATATCTTGGTGAAGAAGAATGGAACCTGTTGTATTGCAAAGTTGGGACTGGCTGTGAGATATAATTCTGCCACAGATACAATTGATATTGCTCCAAACCACAGGGGAGGCACAAAAAAAATCTGCAGGGAACCATGACCATGCCTAACAGTGAATTTGAATTCTCCAAAAAGATGACAGGATCCCACAATGATGATTCCACATGGACTATGATAAAGACATTAAGCTGATTAATCACCTAAAGATAGGCTTTGGACTACAAACTGCTCAGGACAATTTCTAGATGGCTAACTGTGATTATTCAGATTCACAGACTACTTGAGCAAGAACTTAAGACAAGTCCTGCACTTTGCCATTATGCAGAGACTGGACAGATGATGCAGCTAACTCTCCCAGGACTTGACAATTAACCCAAATTTTATCTTTTCAGGATCCCCTAAAGATGCCTTCACCCCCAAACAGCAGGATATAATTTTAAGAACACATTGCTCACATTCCCAAGAGGTGGGGTGGATGTTTTTGTTTTTTAAATGAGTTATTGATATTGTCATTGTTTATAATTGTTGGTTAGAAGTTGTTAATTGTTATTGGTCAGAAAAAAAAGCTAAACAAAGGAGATTAGATACAGGGTTCTTGTTTAAAAGAAAGAAAAACCAAAAAGAGGATATAGAAAAGGGTAGATTACTGAATTTACTCTGAAAAGAAAAAAGGGAAGATATAAAATGATAAGATAAAAAGTAGATTTTTAAATCTACTCAGAAAAGAAAAAAGAGAGAATATAGATATAGTAAGATAAAAATGTAGATTGTTGAATCTACTTTTAAAAGGAACTACTTGTTTTAAATAGGATAAGTAATGAAATTTTTGTCTGAATCTGTCAAATGTTAATGGATTAGACATTGTTAATGTAATTCTTGACTGTATATATTGTATATACTTATTGTATATACTTTTTCCTTATATTAGTTATAACTTTTTTTATTTAAAAAAAGGGAAATGTGGTTAATATATTGTGCACCCTAATAAACTTTTCTGGGGTTCAGAGAACAGAATAGCCACTATATTAAACATAGAGGTTAGTCCGTGGTGACACATGCCTTAATCCTAGCATTCCAGAGGCAGAGATCCATCCTGATCTCTGTGAGTTCAAGGCCACACTGGAAACAGCCAGACATGGTGACACATACCTTTAATCCCAGCACTTGAGGTCTCATGTCTTGCTTGGGAAAGACATGCCTTTAATTACAGGGAGTAATAGTAGGAAGCAGAAAGGTATATAAGGCATAAGGACCAGGAACTAGATGCTTTTAAGCTTTTAGGCTTTTAGCAGCAGTTCAGCTGAGATCCGTTCAGATGAGGACTTAGAGGCTTCCAGTTTGAGGAAACAGGATTGGCTGAGAAGTTGGCAAGATAAGGTTAGCTGTGGCTTGTTCTGCTTCTCTGATCTTTCAGATTTCACTTCAATAGCTGGCACTGAGTTTCTGGGTATTTGTTGTTGTTGTCGTTGTTAATAAGACCATTTAAGATTCATGTTATACTACTATCCCTTAATGTATTGGTGAACTGTGTTCTAAATTGTTCATCATTTGATGTGGTTATTATTGTATTGGACTTCTTTCATTTTACCTTCCAATTTTTTTATTGCTTATAATTTTTCATTTCTTGTTTAGTAATGTTCCTTGTAATGATCACATTTTAGTGCTTATGTTATCTTTTTAAAGATATACCTCTCATTCTCACATTTTAACTGCTTACGTTTGATCTACATTGGAGCCTTGGGATATGTTGTCTGCAGCATGCATGCCCCACCTGCCATTTCCTTTCACCTTTCACCTCATTTTAAAACTTATGGTTAATATTAGGTTGTTTTTTTACAGTATCAAGTGGCATTACTTCCCTTTCTCACAATGTATAGACATTAACATGTACACAAACATTTGTGCATATATTATATGTATGTTTAGTAATCTTGAAACAGTATGTTTCCCTATGCTCCTTACAAACATCCGTGATGTAGGGTATTCTTATAGCCTTTGCCTGCATTCATTCCCCATCTGTTCAGTTTTGGTCCTTATGCTCTTATTCTGGTCTGTTTTACTTTCTGATTCCTTTATGTCCCCATCTCTTAAGTGATTAACACCCTCCTTCTGTGCTAGAAATGACTGCATCTTTATTCTCGAATAACACTTTGTGTATAGCTTGGTCTCTAATGCTTTTGTGATGTTCTCACATTTGTTATATTCCTACCTTCTAATTGTTTTCCCTTCTTTGGCTATCTGGTTTTAAATATATGTATTCTGATATTTCAGTTTCTTGGATAGTCTTCAATTTCTTAGATGTATGCATGTAGATTGTTTTCTATTTATTTCCACTCACACTCAGTTATTTTCTTTTAAACTCCAATTTTTAATATCCTTGTGTGAAATTCTCAGCCATATTATCAAAGTTTTTATGGTTCCGTTCTATTCTAACTACAAATTCCCTTATCCAGTGTTTTATTTTTTAATTAATCACTCAACTCACATTTCAGATTTGGGTGGGTTTAATCATCCTGTTTGGTTCTGAGCTATTTGCTTATGGTTCTTTTCCAGATAACAGTTACTTGAAGCTCTGTGCATGTGAGCTCCTTCACACGGATTAAGTTGTATCTGTTTTCTCAGAGTAGTACTCATAGTCTGCCTCCAGTATAATTTACACTTACCAAATGTGTTCAGTAAAATAATTCATAATCTGTCTTTGAGAAAATTGATAAAGTTGGCAACATTTAAATGAGAAGCAGCACAGTGGAGATAATTGATGTTTTCATTTTCATCATATATACATTTTCAGCTATTTTGAAATAATAATGAAAGTTCAGAGAATGTATTTAGGGTTAATGGCCAAAAGTATTTTCCATGCCAGCCATTAACCTTCACATGGTGTGTTAATCCTAGGTCATTACTGTAATTATAAGGCCAGCGTTTAAACAGCTTAGTTGTACTAGTATATATGTTTTTGTACTTAGGTAGTATTATCATAATTAGCATGTGTAGAAGATTTCTGAAAATTTATGATTAACTTATTAAGCATAAAAATTGGTTGTCTAGATTATTATTCATTTTCCATTCACATTATTATAATTAACTTGTAGTTCCAGTTGGAATAATGTGAGAATCAGAGGCTACTTTCAATGATAAGTTTCATATTGTAGTTAAATAGGCTGGAAGTTTACTATTAAATTAAAAACATATCTTGTTAAGAATATTAGTTAAGGTGAAACAACTGCAAAGCTCCTGTTCCTCTAACGCCAGGAAGTACAGATATTAAAGAGAAAAGTGATATATAATCTATAAAGTATTATAGAACATTTCATACCATGTGCCCCAAATAGAATGTCCTACCTTGGGGTTGCTTTAGATGTAAAGCTGCTGGGTCTCTGATTGGGTTTTAAACCCTAACACTGACTTCCACTATGAAAGCTCAAGGTGAATGAAGGAAGCAGAGTGGAAATGCAAGCTTTTTTTTTCAACTGCTCTCCCAGGCTAACAACTAAGTGAAATCTGTATAGATGCTGTCATTCTTTCCCACCAACATAACTCCCTACTGCTCTCCTCCTGGTTCTATGCTCTCTGTGCCCTCTGGAGAGTCAGAATGGCTAGCCTCTGACATTCAGCCAAGTTTTCTCCTCTCCAGGGCAAATCTTAAAGTTTCTTTTATTATTATTATTATTATTATTATTATTATTATTATTAATGATAGGTGTTGTTGAATCATTCCATATCAAAACAGTCAGCAAATATTTTTTATTTAATTAAATAGATTTCATGGTATGTGGGTAGTAGGCAATCTGGATATGAATATTTTTGAATATAGAGGTATGCTAAATATAAGGCAGGAAATTATAGCCTGGTTTCTGCAGATATTATTTGTTTCATGTCTGCTTTTCAGATTTCATAATCTTGAAATAGTCAGGGAAACCAGAAACCTACCAGAATCACAAGAAGACGGTTCCAGTAAAGACGTCAGCCCCCATGGAGAGTTCATCTAGCACAGTGGGCAGTAAGGAACATGGTCACAGATGCTGTATATACTGGACTCAGAGGTAGAAACCCTGTTTGACGATTATTCCAAAATTATTTCTGATTTTATTTTGATATATTTATTTTTTAAATAAAAGAGTCATGGAATTTTCAAGATTGCCAAGCTATTAGTGATTCTACCCTAAATCCAATAATCAACAGTAATACGGTAAGTAGTACCTATGAACACAGTGGATAGGAAAATTTTATTTTAATAGCGACCAACAAATTTTAAATCTGAGAACCTCAGCAGTGATGCTATTTTACTCCTCACTTACTGTATGAACAAGTGAAGTCGTGCAATATTTCCATTTCATTCTTACATAGTTTAGCAGACAGTGTATGAGTCTTTTAATTATTAATACATGGTGAAAACTTACAGACTATGAAAGTGAATGTATGATTATACTGTTATTAACAGAATGAGAATGCATGGACTGGAATGCTTGGTATTCTGCTAGGGGAAAAACATGAGGTCTGTTACATATTGACAGGGGAATTTTCTTTCAGAGGAATAATGCCCATTTCTCTGGAGTCCACTAAGCATATGGCAACACAGCCATCTTGGGGGAATGATTTAATGTGATTAGTTCTGAGTTTGGGGAGAAACTAATGAAGATTTTAGATTAGGAAATCTAAATTGCATGTATTTTAACAACATAGCAATATTTCAAGTTTTCCTTTGTGACAGTGGTACCATTTGAATGCCACTGAATAAACATTTTAGTAGGAGTGTCTTCGTAAAAAACAAACAAAAACCAATTTCTAGAATTGCATTTTTTTACAGTTTAGTTTACTTTGAATATCCAAGTTTTACATGCTAATCAACACAATCATTGTCTTTATTCACCAGACCGGATTACTTGATGGAATACTAAATAGATGGGATGCTTCCTTAACTTCAAGAACTTAGGTTTGGCAGAACTGGATTATCTGTAATCACAAACTCATGGTATATAATAGGAAAAGGGTTTCCTTGGGACTGATTCTGAACAAACACTTGGGAAATTCCAATAAGAAATTGATCAGACTGAAGGATTGATTGCTAAAACCAACTATCCAGGTGTAAGCCACAACTACTCAGTTTCGGTATTTGGGTTGGAGTTAAATACAGGCCATCTACTGGTACCTATGGAACAGTTACCATATTTGTGTAGATGTCTTCAGCTTGACACTGTCTTCTAGTGCTATGATTTCTTGGTAGGCATTATGCTCTCAATTTTTTCTCTGTTAGATTTAGCCTCCTCTCGACCTCTGTAACATCTCTGCTGTATCATTTCTTCTGTTACAAAATTGCTGTTGCCATTTCCCCTGTCTTTGTTGGGTCTCGGATGGACCTGGGATTATTGAATCCTGAGCATTATCAGGTCTTTCCCCCAAGTCAGCCAGGTCCTCCAGCCAACTCCCCCTCTTTCCCCACTGTGGTGGTCTCATATGGACTGTGAACTTCTTTCTGTACAGAGAGCAAGTAGAATTTTCCAGTTAAACAACTATTCTCTAATATTAAATAAGCTTCTGCCACATCAAAGTAATAAGTATCAGGAGAAATAAACTGGGTATTAGCATAAAGACTGACATGTGGACCAATGGAATTGAATTGAAGACGCTGACATTAATCCACACACCTATGAACACCTAATTTTTGACAAAGAAGCCAAAACTGTACAATGGGAAAAAAAAACATCTTCAACAAATGGTGCTGGTATCACTGGATATCAACATGTAGAAGATTGCAAATAGATCCACATCCATCACCATGCACAAAATTTAAGTCCAAGTGGATCAAAAAATTCAACATAAATCCAGTTACACTAAACTTGATAGAAGAGAAAGTAGGAAGTAGTCTTGACACAGAAGACACCACTTCCTAAATATAACACTGCTACCACAGACACTGAGAGCAATAATTAATAAATAGGATTTCCTGAAACTGAGAAGATTTTGTAAGGTAAAAGACATGGTCAATAAGACAAAATGATAGCCAACAGAATGGGAAAATATTATCACAAACCCCTCATCTGACAGACAGCTGATCTCCAAAAGACATAAAAAATTCAAGAAACTAGACATTAAAATACCAAATAATTAAAAATGGGCTATAGAGCTAAACAGAGAATTCTCAACAGAAGAATCTCATAGAACCTTCATCCAGTAACTAATGGAAGCACATGCAGAGATCTGTGGCTGGGCCCCAGACTGAGCAGCAGGAGTCCAGTAAAAGAGAGAAGAGGGATTCTATGAACAAGGGACATCAAGATCATGATGGCAAAATGTACAAAGACAACCAAACCAAACTAGTGAAAACTCATGAACTGTGGACCAATAGTTCTGGAGCCTCCATCAGACTGGACTAGGCCTTCTGCATAGGCAATTGTGCAGCTATTGTGTAGAGAGTTGTGTAGCTAGACCTATTTAAGGGGTCCTCTGGCAGTGGCATCACAATCCACGCCTGGTGCATGAACAGGCTTTTTGGAGCCCAGTGCCTATGGTGGGACACCTTATATAGCCTTGGTGCAGGGGAAGGGGCTTGGACCTGCCTCAACTGAATGTATCAGGCTCTACTGACATCCCGTGGGAGGCCTTGTCTTGGAGGAGATAGGAATGTGGGGGGGGGGGATAGGGGGAAAGCCTGAGGGTGGGATGAGGGAAGAGGGGGGGATCTGTGGTTGGTATGTAAAATGAATAGAAAATTTCTTAATAATAAAAAAAGATTTTTTGGGTGGACTGGGGGCTGGTGGAATAGGAATAGGAGGTATCATGGTGGGTGGAGGGAGAGATGACTAGAATTAGGGGCACTTGGGGTGCAATGTGGAAATTTAGTGAAGTGGAAACTCCCTAGAATCTACCAGGATGACCCTAGCAAGGACTTCTAGTAATGGGAAGATACAGAGATTGAACTGTCCATCTTCTGTAACAAGCCAAGGCTCCCTTGGTAAGACTGGGAAACCAATCCAGCCACAAAATCTAAGACCGACAATTTGTCCTTTTTGTAAGATGTGCTGGAGTAATGGCTGCACAGAACTTGGGGGAGTGCCAACCAATGACTATAACTTGAGGCCCACACCATGAGATGGAGCTCAAACCCTACACTGCCTGTATACCTGGAACCAGAGGGTGGTGTAGATGTAACCTTCTTGTTAAATAAGAAACACAGAGCCAATTGCAAAGTTAGAAGCCCAAGGGGTCAGAGCAATAGCTAAGAGCTAAAATCCTTACCTTTCACTGCCGCTGCTATCCTCCTCAGCCAGAGACTTACTTCCTGTGTGTTTGGCCTTTTTACTGACTTTCTATTCTTCCTTCTCATTGGTTGTAAACCCAACCACTTGACCTCCTCGTCACTGCCCACCTATACAGACCTCCAGGTCTTCTATGGTTGATACTGAGATTAAAGGCGTGTGTCTCCATACTGGCTGTATCCTTGAACACACAGAGATCCGCCTAGCTCTGCCTCCCAAGTGCTGGGATTAAAGGCGTGCACCACCAACGCCCGGCTCTGCTATGGCTTGCTATTAGCTCTGACGCCCAGGCAACTTTATTTATTAACATACAAATAAAATCACATTTCAGTACAAATAAAATATCACCATAGGGTGGATAGCCTAGAGACCTAGATGATTTAACATGACTGGCAAAAATAAATAAATAAATAAATAAATAAATAAATAAATAACTCCTAATGATATTCTGCTTTACACATAGATCGGTGCTTAGCCCAATCATCATCAGAGAGGCAAGTGATGAAGGCTGATACAGAAACCCATAACCAAATAGTAGGCAGAACTCAGGGAACCCAGCAAAGATTAGGAGAAAGGATTATAGGAACCAGAGGGCTTAAGAACACCAGAAGAGCACGGCCTACAAAATCAAATAAGCAGGGCTCATAGGAGCTCACAGAGACAGAAAAGGCAATCATGGAGCCTGTATTGGTCTGATCTAGAGCCTATGCACATATGTTATGGTTATACAGTTTGATGTTATTGTGGGATTCCTAACAGTGGGAGTGGGGGTGTCTCTGATTCTTCTATATGCTCTTGGGACCCCTTTCCTCCTCCTGGTTTGCCTCATCTAGCCTTGATAAAAGGGTTTGTGTCTCTCCTTATTGTACCTTGTTATATCCTGTTCAGTTGATAATCCTGGGAGGCCCACACTTTTCTAGAGGCAAATAGAGGAGGGGCAGATCTGGTGGAAAGTGGGGGGAGGTGGGGTTGCGGAGATAGGGTGGGGGAGAGGAGGCCTGGGAGGAGTGGAGGGAAGGGAAACTGTGGTTGTAATGTATTATAGGAGAGAAGAATAAAATGAAATAAAATGGTATGAATTGGGGACTCAAGATTTGATGCATTGAGAAATACCTTGTCAACCAACACCCAATTCTAAACTAACAGGTTTCCAGTTTCCTCAAAGAAGTTTCCACAGAACTCTTCAGAAAAGAGTGTGCCCAACTGAATTGTTATCTTTGATTTTTTGTGCTAGATACTGAATCACTTGAAAATAACACAAATAAACATGATTTGTTTGCTTTTATTTATTTAAAGAGGCATTAAGACTCACTAAACTCCAGGTAATAACACATAGAAAGTGAAAACACAATGTTTTTGCACAGTGTATATTAATAGAGCAAATGAGTCTGTTGATCTGAATAACTTTGCTTCTCAATACAATGACAGTTCAAAGAAAGCTCCCTCTCCCCTTCACGCCCTGGCTTATATCTAACAGTGGGATGCTTGTTAAGAATTATATTGTTGTGTCTCTACTGACATTACCACTCGTTAGATGCATTTACAATTATTATCTGGTAAATTTCTAGAGCTTCCACCAAATCTTTTGCCAAAATTGTTAGCAAATGGTTAATTGCCTAAGTTATTCTGATCATAATCCTCTGGACTCTAAACCGACTGCTCATCATGGTAACAAGTGCCAAACAAGATGCAGAAAAAAGGCATCGAGGTCTGGGAAGCCTGCTGGGCAGTCACTCTCCATTTGCTGCCAGACTGGGCTGTGGAGATGCACATATGCTGTTTCCCAGATCTGCACGATGCTCTTTGAAAAACTAGCTTCTACTATGGGACATTACAGTCTTATTTTCCTCTATTCTTGCCAAAATATGCACAGTTATAAGAAGATCTTGAGTAACATTCAGTTTACAATATAAGAATCATTTAGTTTTTATTTTCATTTAGTGCTTGCTTTTAGAAGTAAAAATTATCTCTGTTGTCTATTATAGTATTTCCTTAGTATTAACTATTATGATCTAAATTCTTTGCCCTTGTCCATATCCTGGTTATATTTTACAATGTAAATAAGAGTGTGTAACAATATTTTATTCAACTTTAAACATTTATGTACAGAGTTGGTGAATACAATTTTAAATTTTAGAGAGCATATTCTGCAATATAATTGTTTCTGGTATTTCTCATTACCTTCCTGCATATAGTTTAAGAAATCATGTACAATTCAATATGTTTGCTTCTGATAGCATATTATAAGATCATTAAAATTTCAACAAATTATAATAGCATAAGTGAATTATACAAGGTGAACAAAAGAATAACGATATACAGCAAACTAGTTTCATTTACTTAAATCATTTACTTAGTGAATTTTTTGCAAAATCTTTAAATTAGGGTTATGACAACAATTTATGACCAGTCATACACAGAGAAACACATGCACCCACAATTATACACACATACACATGTATTCATACACACAAATGCCCGATCACATATGTGCATATATCTTAGAGCAAGCAACCCCAATTTTTATTTGAACACATAAGGAACTAATCCAGATCTTTAAAAGTATAAAAAAAAAAAAAAGAAGATCATGGTGAACTCCATTACAAAAGTCACATTATTCTGACATAAAATAGAACTTGACATTTGGCCTAATTATACTTTTCAAGTCTTCAATAATCTGCTTATCATTATGGATATTTAAATAAAGAAAACTCTTCTGATACCTTTTTGCCCTTTTACTGTTTCATAGACTTCTTGGAATTAAAAAGGAAATTAAAGTTGTTTCAACAGGAAGTTTTAAGAGATATGTGAGTAATATATAAAGATGCTGAAACTTCCCTTCCCTCACTTTGGAGTAAAGCTATATTTTACATCAATAAAAGTATCTGTTACATTCCCCAAATGCCTTAAGAGACTCATTGGAAAAATCAGTGTAAAATTTTTGCATTTTTACCTGTTCAATTATATTCATCTATAAAAATTTTAAGATTTCCTTCAACATCTTGGTATATCTGGCTTAATAATATCTTAATATTTTAATGCATCTCCAGAAATCAAGAAATAAAATCAATGATTAGATCATCAAATTATATTAAGTGTACAGGGAAATACTTCATTTATTCTTTCAGACATTCAATGAAGTTCAACAAGTTTGGCTTTGTAAAATTCTATGAAATTTTAAATTTCTATATTTTGTTAGAATAATTGAAGTGAGATTAATATTCACCTTCTGGTTTTCATGTCTCTAATTTTAATTTTAACATATGATTTTTATCATATACAAGCACTGTTGTAAAAATGTTAATGTGAAGTGTTTTAGCAAAATTAATAGTTTACATATATGAAGATGAATGAAATGCTTTGGTAGATAAATAACAACAGAATTAGTTAAACAACAAAAATAAAATGAAGGTGAAGAGAAACTTGCTGAACACTGATGGACTTACCTAAGTTAAGATTAAAGAGTGATTTCATTTGAAGAGTGTAAACCTAATATAATTATTTTGTCTATATTGTCTGTTATTAAATATTCATTCCTTTTAATAAGTGTATGCAACAGAATGGATATGCTGTACATTTTATTTTGTTCTATTTTAAGATGAAATTTTAATTCTTGCCTTGGGAATTCATCTGTTCTCAAGATTTAATAATTTAGTTTCCTACTGCATACACCTACACTATTAGTGAATTATTCATTATATTTTGATGACTTCCAATTTAGCTTTTCTATGAAAATTCATATTAAAATCTAACATTAAAAATTACTATCATCTTCAAAATATGAAGCAATACTTCCTCTTACTTATGTTATTTGCCCAGTGAACCTTGGAGTTCACATTCCATAAGACTTCACATCTTTTTTTTTTTTTTTTTTGGTTTTTCAAGATGGGTTTCTCTTTGTAGCTTTGCGCCTTTCCTGGAACTCACTTGGTAGCCCAGGCTGGCCTCGAGCTCACAGAGATCCGCCTGGCTCTGCCTCCCGAGTGCTGGGATTAAAGGCATGCGCCACCACCGCCCGGCAAGACTTCACATCTTAAAACTATCATTCATTTGTCATTAAGGATATCTAAATAGGTAACATATATCTATTGTGGGAATTAGATGTTTAGCCAATGGTATTGGGGTGACTAGCCCTATGGGGCATGGTCTTCTCTGAATTATGTTTGGATAAGATCTGAGGAGAAGGGTCCCTCACTCTCTCTGGGACAAGGAAGGTTTCCTGATGCCGCAGTTGGGTGAACTGATACAGAGTTTTCTCCATCCTTTCCTAGTGGAGGAGGAAGCAACAGAGCCACTTCATTTTGTATTCATGAATGTATAATTCTTATTTCATCCCTTAATAAATTATTGACCAGACTTCCATGGTTTCCCACATCATGTATTAAATTTATTTCAAATGTATTTCTCCAAATCTTCATTCTAAAAACTACTCTTGATTTTCACTTATTTTATTCTGTTAGTAAGAAAATGGTTTCCCAAATTAGTATTCCCAAATTGGATTCTTTTTAGTATCATTACAACATTAAGTGTTTCAGATTATAGTTGGAATCAACATATATTCAAATCATTTCTGTCTTTTAGAAGAGTCCTAGATTTATGTCACTTAATGTTTCTTCCCAACACTTAGTGTCCTTTCATATAGTAGGTAACTAAAAGCTACACTTACATGAATGAATAGTGAATAGAAAATGCAACTTTCTCTACACTAGTAAAATATGTAACCCCATAAATGTGAGCATGTTATAGATAAATGCTCTACCGAACTTTACATGAATTCTACATTAAAGAACTCCTGCCTTGCTTTTATGACCTTTGTTTCTTGTGACTTCTTTCCATGTTATACACTCATTATTAAATTGTTGTTATCCTTAAAGTTCTGATTAAATGTTTCCTTATTTTAGATGGTTTCTCTTATGCTGCAGGAAAATTCAAGCTTTGGATCATTTTGTTTTCTTATCCATGAACATTACCAGAGTCTTCCTTTAATAGCTAGTTATATAAATGGAATGTTCTGTTTCTACTACCTCAGCATGTGCTATTGGGTGCCTTCTTTATGTTATTTGCTTTGGAATGGGATCATAGTAGAACAGGCTGACCTCTAGCTATATAGCCAAGATGACCTTGAACTCCCAGTCTTCAGCACTCCACTGCCTCCACTGGGATTACAGCCATCTGCTACTATGCCTTGCTTTCTCTGAATTCATGGTCAGAAGTGGTCATCTTCTACTAGATATTGAGTGCAAGGCTTATCTAGGATACATGAAACCTTATCTCAAAGAAAAGAAGTGTAGGAATCATCTCAAAAGTCTTCCTCTTAGGATATTGATTTCATGAACCCCAAATTTCTTCATCTAATTCATCTGCATTCCCAGGTCTTATAGCTGTAACCATTGTTTTCTGCTCTGCTTACATACTTTACCATTTGAATAACATGCCTGTCATTTGAAAATACGTCACATTCACAAAATTCGCCAGTACATAAGGCTTGGGAAACATTGTACAAAATTGGGTGGAAGAGCTAGAGGATCAGGGAGTGTGCTGTGAATTTCTGTCTCTTAGTAATATCAGAAGCTATGTCTATAAAGTCTCATCAATATGACAGCCCAAATGTGTGTTGAACAAGGATGAAACCAATGGACATGTCAAAGTGCATGGGGAAAAGCCCATGAGGTCTCACTCTTCCACTCTTCACAAAACAGTGTAGGCAACTATGGAAATCTGTGAATAAACGATGCAGTCTTCCCCAGGGAAGAGTACACCAATTGTTGCCCAGTGCCAAACAGTCTGCTTTGAAAATATACATATAGTAGAATAATGTAGGCTGAAAAGGTTGTATTTAAGAACATATATGTGTATACATATACATACATGCATGCATTAACAATTAGTGAAAAGGAGGCCATGAATTTGAAACATGGGAGTGTTCGGAGGGAGGAAAGGGAGAAATGCTGCATTTATAATCATAAAAAATAAACACAAAGTATATTGAACTTGCATTACAGAACCTTGTATCTTCCTAATGTTCTCAGAGCATATGACCCTTATGGGGCAACTTAGTGAACAATAAGCAGTAAAGAGCAAAGCAATAACTTTCCCACAGTTTTATGTTTTGTTCTCATCTAAGGCCTGAAGAATTAGTTCTGCCCAAGTAAAGGACATCTTATAAAAATAACAGTTTTCCTCTAGGCCCAGCCACTAACACCAATGGATTACCGTCCCCAATATCCCAATATACCTGCTAAGAAATCTCTTTGTCTCCACCTGTTAATTCTTTTAGGGATATTGACATTACTCACTTTCTTCTAAATAGAGTATTCCTTAGTTTATTAGCATTGCTTCTACTGTTCCTCCTATAAATTTGTTTTACAATATTTTCATTAAATGCTGTGCTGTGGGTAGACATTTTTGATAGTAATATTCCTAAAATAATGTTATTTTTATCATCCCTTTGTTCTACATTCTTTCTGTGGTGTTCATTCTGTCCCATCCTCGAAATTGCCCACTTTGTCGGTTTTCCAATTAGCTATTTGTTTCTTGCTATTCCCTATCGACAATATCCTTGCCCAAGTTAGTTCACTGGTTGGTTCATTTAAACTTGACACAAACCTAGACATATCTGTGAAGAGGAAATTTTAATTGAGGAAGTGCCTCCACCATACTGGCACATAAGGAAGTCTATGGGGCATTTTCTTGATTATTGATTAATATGAGGGACCCAGCACACTTTGGGCTATGCCATCTTGGGCATGTTGTATAGGAAAGCAGGCTGAGGAAGTCATGGACAGCAGCCCAGAAAGCAATTTTCCTCCCTGGCTTCTGCTTAAGTCCCTGTCTCCAAGTTCTTTGTTTGAGTTCCTATCCTAGCTTTCTTTAGTGAACTGTGACTGAGATATGTAAGCCAAATAAACCATTTCCTTCCTGAGGTGCTTCTGATCATGGTCTCCATCAGAACAATAAAAGGCAGTGGCTTTATTGTTCCACATTCTCATGATAAGCATCATCTTTTCTCCCTGTCTTGCTGAAACATGTGGAAGCTCTTTCTTCTGCCACACAAACACATCCTAAATCCTCCTCCCACCAAGATCCTATTAGCCCCTTCATCAAATCTCATCTTCTCTCTTATATTTATGAAAGTTTGGGGGGAATTTATAATTTATTTCCCACTTACTTGGCCACAGTTTTATGTGAAATAATGTAAGGAAACTTTGTGGTAGATTAATGTTTTAAGTTTTTTTTTTTCTTTTTTCTTTTTGGTTTTTCCAGACAGGATTTCTCTGTGTAGCTTTGCGCCTTTCCTGGAACTCACTTTGTAGACCAGACTGGCCTTGAGAATCACAGAGACTCACCTGCCTCTGCCTTCCGAGTGCTTGGATTAAAGGTGTGTGCTACCCCTGCCTGGCAAGTTTTGTTTTTTTGTTTTGTTTTGTTTTTTTGTTTTTGTTTTTGTTTTTTTTTTCATGTTGACTGTAACTTACAAAGTGATGATAAGGTTCCACTAGCATAAATGTAGTCATAAAATCCAACATGTTATGTAAGACAAGGCATCCCCTGGACAACACAACACCCTTTTTAATACAATTGTATTTGCAAAGAAAGTCACATTGGAAGTACTAGGGAAACGATTTTTGGCAGGTTGTTTTGATGGCCATAGTTAAGTTCACAACAATTACAAACCAATGGGGCTGATTTCAACACAGAACTTCAAATCTCTGTAGTTAGCACCAGTATATGATTATCAAGAGTTTCAAGACATTCAATCAGCAGAAAAAAAGATATATCACTGCTAGGGGGCTGCTGTGTGGAATAAGAATTCTTTAGGATGAACAAGTTCTAATTTTATAGAAAACTTTTGAAAGTAGGAGTTTATTGTACATTTTACCTCTGCTGGTGCTTGATGAATAATAAACACAAAAGGACTAGTTCAACAGTACATCCTCCAATTCCTTAAAGTATATTTTTCATATTATTCAGTAGTCTCAGAAAGTAGGAGCCATGAAGAAGTTGTGAAGTTTTCTGCCAGATATAACTTTATGAAAGTTGATAATACACTAAATATGAGGTTGCTGTAGGAAGAAAGGCTAAAATAATCAGAGCCTCATGCCAGGAACAAATGAATAATGTCTATCCTGCCTTCATTACTTTTGCTCCCTGTGACAGAGATAAAGTTAATTATTCTGAGATAGCAGAAAAGCCTGTTTATTGAATGTGACATGCTAGATGCAATTCTGGATTGCAGAATATTGTAATATTAAAGATCAAGGAACTTTTAATGGGCATCAAATGCAATTTTTAATTGAGCCCATTTATTACACACGTGAGCTGTGTTACAGATTATCCTAAATCAAAAGCTCAGCAAACAGGGTAACAATTAAAAAGTGAATCTTCTAAGCTGAGTCTTTTTCAGTTAGAGTTTCTTTAAGTACATTATATGTTAAACAATTATAAATTACTTTTGATGACTGTTAAAAATTAATGTGAGCTCTAAGCTTTCTTTCACATATTTGTCCTCCTCCCTTTTGACCTTCATAATGCACTTTCTTCACCACAAAGACTCTATTGATACACTGTCTATGTGAAGCATGACATCTGAGTGAAGGGCTTGGTATTTGCTTTCCAGATGCTTCTCCTTGCATTCGCCATCTGGATGCTTGGCCTTGTTCTTACAAACCATCTGGGCTTGCTGCTACATTTTCTACTCTCCATCCAGATGTTATAGCATTACGTGGACAAAGCATGTGCTGTTGTCTGTGATATAAACACATAAAAATAAATAACATTGTGTACCTAATTGAAGGAATAACATTATCCCCTCTATTAGTCTCAATAATTTGGGTGTAACATAGTCATGATGCAATAGACATTCCTAGATACATATTATTTTTAAGTGTCACATGTGAACAACTAAGGAAAATACAAAAACATTATTATAATTTAAAGAAATTTTCTGATATTTAAAAAATTGTAAGAAAAAAATATATAGTATAAATATATTACATGAAATTCACTGACTTATCCTGCTTCATCTCCCAGAGCTACCTGTGCCATCTGCATAACACTTACAGGCTTGGCCACAGACACTCATGATATACCCCTGGTTAGTCCACAGAGAAGCTTGTGTTACCTCCGTATTCCAAAGCTTAGATCTTGTCATGCAGCACCTACACAAGTCCAGCCAAAGGTAGGTTATTGTCTTAGCTAGTGTCTCTATTGCTATGAAGAGAGACCATAGCCATAGCAACTCTTATAAAGGAAATATTTAATTGGAGGGGCTAACATTTTTAGAGGTTTAGTTCATTATCATTATGGTGCAGCCTGGTGGCATGCAAGCAGACATGGTGCTAGAGAAAGAGCTGAGAATCCTACATTTTGAATTGAAGGCAACAGGAAATGAATTGGGGCACTGGGTGTGGCTTTAGGATATATGAGACCTCAAAGCCCACCCCGCAGTGACACACTTCCTCCAACAAGGCCATACCTACTGCAACAAATCCACATCTCCTAATTTGCCACTCCCCATGAGCTTTTGAGGGCCAATTACATTCAAACTACTACAGCTATAATACCACGGCAGAAATATAACAGGAAAAAAATGTCTACATGTATAGCTCATATTGCAAAGCACTAATAATGTGAGTGCAAAGACAGTATGTTCTACTTCCCTAGCCCACTTGTCATATAGAAATGTTCTCCTAGTTCAGTCCCATGGATATTTTCCACCTGACAGTCAAGAGTCCATGAGCTCCTACCAGCTTGGGTCAGCTGTCTCTGTAGTTTTTTCCATCATGATCTTGACCTCTCTTAACTCCTGTGATCCCTCCTCCCTCTCTTCAACTCAAGTTTTGTAGCTCAGCCCAGTGCTTGGTTGTGGATCACTGCATCTGCTTCCATAATTTACTGGATATAGGTTTTATGATGACAATTAGGGTAGTCAGTAAACTGATTATAGGGAAAGGTAAGGTCAGGCACCCTCTCCATTATTGCTAGGAGTCTTAGTTAGTGTCATCCTTGGGGATTTCTTTAGCACCAGGTTTCTCCCTAACCCCCCTAATGGTTCCCTCTATCAAGATATTTCTTTCATTGCTGCCCCTCTCTGTCCATCCCTCCACTTGGCCATTTCAATCCTTGCTGCTCCTCATCCCTTCTCTTCTACCCCTCTCCCAGTTTACCCAGAAAATCTCTGAATGTGGGTGACAGTTATGTGGCTAGAGCTGTTTGGGGGAGCCCCTGGCAGTTGGACCAGGACTTATTCTGGGAGCATGAAATGGCTTTTTGTAACACATTCCTTAGGGTGGGGTTGGGATGCCTTGACACAGCAGGGAGGGGCTTGGTTCTGCCTCAACTTAGTATGCTAGACTTTGTGGACTCCCCATTGGAGGCCTCACCCACTCTGTGGAGTGGATGGGGGTGGGATTGGGGAAGGTAGGGGGGCAGGATAAGGAAAGGAATGGGTAACTGTGAGTGGTATGTAAATGAAAAAAATAATTTTAAAAATAAATTAATTAAAAAAAATGCTCTCCGATGAGAATCAACTACATGAACCCAGGCACATAGAATTTAAAAGAGCAATTATAAAATTCCATTGAAGAATTCAAGGAGTTTAAAGAAGAAATGAACCAACAGCTCAATGATAATTAACAATAATAATAAATGTCTGAATAATATTCAAGAGAAGATAGATATATGTCTAAATGAAATGATGAAGACAACTCAGGATTTGAAACTGAATGCAGTAAAATGACAGCTAGAGACAAGAACTTAAATTTAAATAAAGAAAAATTGAAAAAAATTCAAGAATCCAATTCAGGGGAAAGTCTTACAATAAAATGGATCAAGTAAAAGATAAAACTAAATTAAAAGAATTGGACCACTGATGCAAAAAATGTGGAAAGAAAGAAGACAAACAAACAAACAAAAAATGAAAACCTGAAAGAATTGCGCCCCATGAAAAGACCACATCTTAAAATTATTACTATATTAAGAAGAACCAATGTCATTGTTACATATCAGTTCAAGAGGACTAGAGAAGACAACTTTTCCAAATTAAAAAAAAGATGTATCCAGATAAACAAAAGAAGCACATAAAACATCAAACAGTCAGGACCAGAAAAGAAGCTTATCATGACACATTATAGTTAAAAGAGTAAATATAAAACAGAGAGGGGAAAGTTGCTGGAAGAAAAAGCAGAAGTCACATACCAAGGAATACCTATCAGAATAATAGCTCTAAATAAATAAAATGCAATGCCACAGTAGTGTCTAATACGTCAACTCACCTTTTCTTGTGACTGGGTGAATTATGTAGAAAAAAATAAAACAATAACTGTCAGCATTGAGAATGTTTAAGTCTAAAAAAATCTTTGTAGTCTATTTCACATACACCCACAGATTTTTATTGTTTAGCTGCTTGCTTTGGTTTTAATTTTGTTGTTGTTGTTTTGCAGGGAGTACATGAAATTGGGTGGGTAGGTATGTAGGGAGCATCTGAGTAGAGTTAATGAGGGTACAAAATGTGAACAAACTTTATTGCATGGAAAAAATTTTTAAAAAGATAAAAATCTTCATGAAATATTTACTAAAATACTATAGTTTAGAAAACATGGGTTAGAAAAGAACAAAGTCATAGAATTGCTATTGAATTTGATTTCAACATACATTTCCAAAGGCCATCCATGAAAAAGACAGTGTAAAGTTCAAAACCTTCTACAAGAACTTGTTAAAAACATATTTCCCTTTTTAAAGGCTGAATGCTTGAAACCTTAATATTTATAAGTGACAGAGAGCCACTGACCCTGCAGGAAAAAAAAAATTGACTTTCACAATACCACTGTAAATGTAGTAGAGTCTGAGATACAGGGGATCAAAAGATGAAATTGTACAACTCTTAATGAAGGTATAACATTATCAAGAAGAGATCATAGTTTGAATAAAGACAGCACAGAAGGAAGAAAAAGGACAAGATGGCTTCAGGAGACATGAGTTAGAATTTAGAAGATTGATGAAAAGTTATTTATGGCAGATGATGGAGACTTTGAATGTTTCTCAGACATCTGACATGAGCAATCAATGCCTACTCCACCAGCCATGGGCACAGGGCAAGCAGAAGCATGGATGCTAGTGGATGTTAAAGTGACTGTGAGCATTATAGTTATTATCTAAACAAGTTGCTGTGGACTCTTTGATGAATCGGCAATCTAAGCTGTCCCCAATACAGATGTAAATGCTAGTTTTCTACTGGTAGAAAGTCTTTTTTGTTTGGGTTCTTATTCTTAGGTGAAAACATCATTTTTCTTTAAAACTGTTGCTCTCCTGTTCCAAAAGGCAATGACTGCTGCTTTTGCTACTCTGATGCAATAAAAATAAACCTCTCGGGGTTTTTGAATGGACGTCTAGGCAGTACCTGAGTTAATCCCTCTTCAGTGGATGTGGGCTTGAACACATCCTCACAGGAGTTGGTTACTACCTTCCTCTTGCAAGGACAAAGAAGGTTACTGTGATAAAGGGAAGCTGCCTGAACCACAGCTTTCAGCGCAGGGAGGCTATTTTAAAAAGCCAAGGATTGAGTCAGGGTAACAGCTAGCCAAGAAGCTTAAATGATTTAAGTTAGCTTATACACGGAGTAGATAAAAATGATATTCCAGTACAGAAATTTCCCATGCTTTCAGATAAAATGTCTCTAACCATGTTTCTAAGGGGAACAGAGGCGTTACTTTGATAAAAGTATACTAATATGATATTTATGTCTCTGTTTCTTGTTGGATGCAGATGGGGAGCCCTATTCTTGTTTTCTTTTAGTCGTGGATTCTTTTTTTCAGCAGGAAGTATTATTTTGTACATGCCAGTGGCTGTGAGACCTTGATCTACATCTGTCTAATATAGGAATGAATATATGTGGAATATGTATAAACACACACACACACACACACACACACACACACACACACACACACGTGAGGAGGAGAAATAGAAAAAAGATGAGTGCAAAAGGAAGGAGTGATTTAAAGTCCAAATTTTACTATAAAAATGCCAAATTCTACAATAATGAAGACAATATTAGAGAGAAACAATTAAAATCAATTAAAAAAGCAGGAGATTTATACTTTTATATTGGTGGGTATTTTTAGCGTTTGTTTGGTCTTGCGCTAGGTTTCATCAACATGTATCAATTGTTCAAAATGTCTGTTTCTGCAGTGTAGTTATTACTTTCAATTTACAATGGTTCCTTTAAGTCCTAACAAGTACATATCTAGAAATCTTCACAGCTAAGGCAGCTCAGAGAGAAAAAGTTTTCAGGTTTTCCTTCTTGGGTGTGTTGTTAGTTTTAGCCTTATTATCTTGAAGTGATGTTGAATATTATAGGTGGCTTTTTTGCATTTTCTTAGATGATCACATAGCTTCTGTTCTTCCTTGTTTTGATGTGGTGTTCCAGGCTTTTCACTTGTGTATGGTGAACCATTCTTTTATCTACAGGAAGGTCTTGGAGGGCATTCCTATTAATAATGGTATCAGATTGAGTTTGATAGTATATTTAGGACACTGTGCCTGTGTCAAGTACATTTGTCCATAGATTTGTGTTTTTATTTTCATTTATTTAGCTTTGATATCAAAACAATTTATCATGAGTGTTAGCCAAGATCATGAAAACAGGTACTCTTTCTAATCATTCATATATATATATATATATATATATATATATATATATATATATATATATATTACTCACATAGATATTCACATATGTGTGTGAGTGTGTGTAGTCCCATATATAGCCTGTGTGTGTGTGTGTGTGTGTGTATAATTTCAACATATCCAGAAAAATACTTCATTCATTTATTGCCACTTATATCAAGAATAATAGTAAAATGGACAGTTGCTTTTACTTTATACCAATCACTGTCTGCATGATAAAGAAGATCATGTCTCAGGGTTTGGAGTGTGACATATCCCATGACCTTCCAGAGTTATTGGGAATTCTCTGGTTTAAAAGTCCTGTTATTATTTGAGGCGAGCTTTCAGGTCTCTGTTGTATCAGGCGCAAAGAGAGCAGTAGTTGTCTTAACCTCATATTTATTAGACAAATGAGATTGTTAAAATTTGATATTTTTTCTATTTTTATATAACTGCTAGGAAATATACAATTAAATGTAAATTGAACATATTGCTTTATATTTTGCCAGTGGTTTCTAAGGAAGGATTGAGGGTGGTCATCCATAATTCTATTGTTTTCTGGGGTTGCTTTACTACATAGCCGAATTTAGCATTAGACACTCTATATAGCCCAGAAGAGCCTCAAGCTCATCATCCTCTTCATCCATTCTTCTCAGCTCTAAAATTATAGGTATGTGCCACTCTCCTACTTTATTTATAGGTTTTAAGTATATTTACACATGAGATAATGTGCTCGTCCACAAATGACAGCATATATGAAGGTTGTCCTAAGATGATACAATGGAGCTAGAATTTCTGTTGTCCAATGTCATAAGACCTAACTTCATAGTGCCACGTGTCACCACACATTTGTATTGGGACTGGTGCAAGAAAACCCAATGCACTGCCAGGAATGTGAAAGTAGATTATATATAGCTACATTCAGTAGAACATACTTAAGCCTGGCAAGTGATTATGTTAGTAGTTTATGTACTTGGTACATTATGTGTAGTCTGTGTGTTTTAATTTATAAAGGTGGTTACCCATGCCCAACAGTGTGGTTGGTTAAGCTGGTTATGGCCTTATAACTTTTGTGTTTTTGTGCTGATTGTATACTTTTCTCTTATTCTTGACTCTTTTATGCCATTTTCTTTATAATGGCCACAGTGCATACAGCATTCATTGCTAGTGCTACTAGCAAACTAGCAAGAGGTCACAGTGATCTTCATTGTAAAATCATAATTAGGAATAATTAAGACATGTAAAGATGGAAAATGCAATGGTAATTATTGTTATTCAGGCATGTCGTTTTGTACTAGATATCACTATCTGGAAGAAAGAGAAAAGGAGACATAATTTGATAACTGATTTATTTCACTGAAAATATCAAGACTGGTAAAAATTCCTGAAGGACTTACTCCAGATATGCATAAACTTTTCCAAACTCATATGCAAGATGAGCCATATTTCTCAATCACTTTCAACACAACCACAGCAAAAGCAGTATGATGAAGATGTTGAGAAAAAAATGCTGAACTTGATTATGATGTTGAGACTACTGCTGTGGCCTAAGTAATTCATGAATCATTACTCATTCCATAATGTGAATGAGTAGAAAGTCTGCTGATGCTGCTACTGCAGCAGCTGTAGAGTTTTGGGAAATTCTTGAGACACTGAACATGGAGGAAAGCTATTTGCCAGATGACATTTTTTTATATGGATGAAATCGCTATTTTGGAAACACATAGCTAAAAGGAGTTTCATCTATAAGAAAGCTGAGTTAATGCCAGAGTTTGAGGCTTTTAAATTCTTCACACTATCTTTATTTGAAAGCAATGTCACAGATTGTTACCCGAATCTCTGGCACCACGAGAACCTAGGGACCTCAAAAGCCTATCACTAAGTTCACATTGTAGTTTTCTACATAAGCACTGACTATCCAGGGATAAATCAACCTCTTTTCCAGTGTGCTCTCCTGAACTGCCATGTCAGCACATCAGGAAAGTCCAGTGTGGAAAATAATGTTCCTTTCAGGATTTTGCTTACGATTGGTAGTGACCCATATACAGATGTTTTACTGAGAAGCTTCACTCCAGTAGCAAGCTGGTTTCTTTCTCAAACACTGTGACTTCGATCCAATTAATGGAACAGGAGTTAGAGAAATTTGAGGGAGTGCCTTGGAATATGCCACAACATTAACTGAAGATGGTGCTGAAAATACACAGGCTCAGTTTTTGTCTGTATTAGAAATTAGACTTGGGTTTGAGGTAGTGGTATAAAAGAGCATATGCATGGCATTTGTAGAGGAGGCTCAAGAGATCCATCCTCACATCCAAGCACTCTTCAAGGAAGAGGAGGAGGTAAAAATCTATAGACTAAATTGATATAATAACTTCCACTCTGGTGTGGATGAAGATGGGACTGAGGACCCCAAAGACCTGGCACATATAATGGAACAGGAGATTGGAGAAAAGAAAACTGGGGGGGGGGCAGAAAAGCATCATAGTGACGGGGTTGGAAGAAGCTTCTGAAAACATCACAAAGTCCTTAAAAATCCGGATGGGTCTGCAGCAGATGGGGTCCCAGAGCTGAGAGAAGTGAACATACCCCACTTTCCTAGTGCAGAATCTGTCTCCCATTGATAACCACCAACAAATGAAAAATAGATTTTCTCCAACATAACTCACTGGGGATATAAATCACTCTTAAGGGTAGTCAAAACAAAATGAACTCAATTGATCTGAAAGTAGGGTTTTTGTCTCATAATGTTTTATTGGAGCATTTTTCTTTTTCTTTCTTTGTTTCCTTTACAGAATCTTTGCATACATACTATATCTTCATGTTTTAGGTTTCTATGGATTTCTATGTGTCTCTGCATCTGTCTGTGTTTCTTATGCCTTGTCTTTGCCTCTTTTTCTTTTTTAAAAATTCTTTTATGTTTTGTTCTTGTTTATATATTTTATGTAAATAACATTTTTTAAATTTCTTTTACAAAGTGATCTCATCTTCCTCTCATCCCCCAGGCTTCCCATCTACCCCTCTCCTTCTTCCATCCCATCTCCATTCAGAAAGGGCAAGGCTCCCATTGGCTTGAACAAAGCATGGCACATCAAATTGAGGCAGGACCAAGCTTCTTCTCTTGTGTCAAATCTGGGCAAGGTAATCCAGCATGGTGAACAGATTCTTCAAACTGCTAGGGACAGATCTTGATCTCACTGCTAGAAGCCTTCTCTTTGTTCTTTTATTTTATTCTGGTTGGACTAGGTTTGTTTTGTTTTATTATTTTTCTTTAGATGCCTGTTTGTTTTCTAAGGAGAGATGGAAAGGGTGTGGATTTGTATGGCAAAGGAGGTAGGGAGGATCTTGTAGGAGTTGGGGGAGAGGAAACCATAACAGAATATGTTGCATGAAAAAATAATCTATTACAACAAAAAGAAAGTTCTAAGTAAAAGCCCCCATGTGAAAGTTATTCACTAATAGAGAAGAATGTCCATTATTAGCTCACAAGTAGTCTATATTATAAAGAAGAAAAAGGAAACAACTGAAATGAAGTAAATCTCCATTGCCTATTTCTGAACACTGCCTCCTTCAGAAATACCTACAGGAAGCACCATCACCACAGAAATGGCAATGCTATCCATGGTTTTGCTCCTGAACATTGGGAGATATGAAGGTAGAGAGGATAATGATAATGAATAGGATGTTGTGAATGCCAAGGACAATGAGTGCTTGTGTATTGGTTTTTAATGAAATAATGAAAGTTAGAAAAATTAAGTAGTTAGTGCTTATAGAATGAAGAATTAGGGAATGGATACATATTTTATGTTGCTATACAATGGATTTTGAACTGTTAGAAGAGCAAATGAGGTTAAAAAAACTCTAAACAATCAAAAAAGTAAGCAGATGGTAGGATATTCCTCAGGAAATCAAAATATTCATACATTTTTACTGTGTCAGTATGTATAGTAATTGACAGTCAAGTACAGTAACAGTCTGTAGTAGTGTACAATAATATTGATTGTAGCAATTATTTAATAATATTCCAATGTAATGTACAGTAATATAGTATGGAGGAGTGTACAATAATATAACATGGAATAGTAATATAGTATGGAGTACTATAAATTAGTACAGTCTGGAGTAATGGACAGTAAATAATTCACTCTGAAGTAGTATACAGTGTTAAAGTGCACAGAAGTGAACCCTAACGTAGAACAGAGTAACTTATAGTACTCCAGTCTGGAGTACTAGACAGTAATCCACTTTGTATTAATCTGTGAAAATACACGTTGGCAGTAATACAGTGCAGAGTGCTATAACATAATATGATCTATATTATTTTCCAAGAATGCAGTTTGTAATAGTTTATTATAATACAAGCTGGAGTAATGTGTACAATGCAGTCTGTAGCAGTGTACAATCATTTCTGCAGGCGAGTACAATAAAATTTTAGTATTTCATATTCATTCACCTTTGAATGACTTGCTCATGAAGTTTCTAGTCCATTGAGCTCAATTTAAAAGTGTGTTCTACTGGTGGTGATAGAAAAAGAAACTAAGACAGGAAACGAAGTTTCTTTAGAATTCAAGGAAGGGATGACAAGGAAAAAGACTGAATTTTCTGCATGGAGGGAAAGTAATGGATTTGGGATTTATCTTATGTTTAGAAATAGAATCAGTTGGGATTGATCTGGAAATAAGATTGAGTTAGTTGGAGGAATTGAAGGTTGGACCCTGAGTGGGAAGATGCAAGCTTATAGTGTGACCTTTAATTGAAAGACAATAAAACACCACAAAATGCACAGGAACAAATTTGGATGTATTAATATAAATTTGTCAACTAAAATTTGTTTCTAGTGCACTTTAAGTATTTTGACATTTATATGCTATTAAATAAGCTAAAATAATATTGATAATTCATCTATTTCTTTTCCAAAATGGAACATTCATTGGCAAAAATGGAAAGTAGAACACATTAACAAAGTATATACTGTTTGAGACTGGGTTTCTCTATGCAGCCCTTGCTGATCTGGAACTCATTCTGTAGACCAGGCTGAACAAGATATTTTTTAACAAAAACAATTTTCTAAACTTAGAAGTAATAAAATAGTTGTGGTTCATAAAATAACTGAGTTTAATTATAGAGTTGAGTAGTCATTCCCACTTGACCTACACAAATTTGCACCATAAACACCACACCTGGATTGTAAGCCCAGAAAAGCTTTTAGTGCATAAGATTCAGTATCCAAATACACTCAGTGATCAACTATAATGTTAGTGGAACAGCCATAAGACAGGTACACGTTAGTTAGGCAAGGAAGTTAAAAGCTGAGTTACAGCACAGGTTCAGTATTAGAGCTTAGATATTTCTAAGGGTTCTAAGTATGAAGGGGACATTGATGAAGTCCACATTCTTCCTTTTCTCTCATTTATGCAATTATTTATTTATTTATTTATTTATTTATTTATTTATTTATTTATTTATTTATTTGCCCAGGCTGGCCTTGAACTCAGAGATCTGCCTGCCTCTGCCTCCCAAGTGCTGGGATTAAAGTAGTGCGCCACCACCGCCTGGCCTCTTTTTATTTTTATCTTCAACCAAGTAGCTATGACTTTCCCATTGGCTTGGAAATCATGTCTCTTTTCTGAGTGAACTAGGTTATAGGGATATATTTTCCTGTTTGGTGCATGCTTCTGAACCATTTTAAATTATACGTGTTCATTTTAAATTATGACATAAAGTAATGAACTATTTCCTCAGAGGAGACCATTCCATTATACTTAAAAGAATATATTGCATTCCTAAAGTACATTCTTCTATGAAAATTTGTAAAGATATACCACAGAATACTTTGGCACCTGATAGCTCAATGAGAAGCAATGTGAAGGGCCATATGTTTTAGAGGTTTGAGGCAAGAACTCCAGTCCCCTTACTAGTCATCATGCTCAACTTCACAGTGAATTTGCCTTTTCCAAGATCAGAAGGTGGTATCCAATGGAACTCACTGAAACTTGGAGAGCCAGTATGCCTCTAAAGACAACTGCAAACACTGCAGTTGACCCTGACACCCCATATCACACCAACACCAGAACCAATGTTCCTCAGATTAAAGGCTAATACCCTCACAGACTCTATTAATAACATTAATACCCAGTCAGCACTAGCTCATAAGGTTAGAGACAATTAATCCCCTACCCTAAATTGAATTATCTCAGCTTTTCCATGCACAAATTGGTAGCAACTATTCCTAAAACTGAACTCTAAGCATCCTCAAACTCTAAGGAGACTAGGGATAGAGGTACCATATATCAACATATTCAAATCTATATATGGTGAACCTACAGTTAATATCATGCTAATGAAAGGAAATTCAAGGCATTCCTACTATAAACAGGAACAATAAAAAGGTATCTACTCCTTTCCATATTATTTGGGATTGGGCTTGAAGTCTTAGATGAGTAAGATAAGAGAAGGAAAAATAAAAGATACAAACAGAAAAGGAAGGAGTCTAAATATTTGAGTGCATGAAACTACAGTGCTTTGTTCTGCATAGCAAAGGAAACTCTCAGTTGAGTGAAAGCCAATGTACAGAAAGGGTGAAAATCTATGCAAGCTATACATTCAGTTGAAGATTAGTGTACAAAAAACTAAAAAACTACATTTCAAGGAAATAAACAACCTAAGGAAGAAGTTGGCTGTGGTGCTGGGCAGTGAATGCTCAGAAGAAAGAGAAGTGGCTTATGAACGTTCTAAAATCATTCAATATCTTTAGCCATTAGAGAAGTGCAACATTAAAATTATTTTGAGAATCCACCCCAAATTCAGACAGAATGGTTATCATCATGAAAACAAATGACAACAATTTCTGAAAAGAATATGGGAAAGGAGTACATTTATTGACTGTCGATGGAAGTGTAATTTGATATAACCTTTATGGAAATCAGTAGTGATTTTGCAAAAAAACTAAAAACGAAGCTACAGCGGTATAAAACAAACTTCATATATGATCCAGATATAAAGGAACCAATACACTCCATATTCGTTGCTGCTCCATGACTAGGAAATTGAAAAAGTCTAAATGTCTTATCAACTGACCACTACATAACAAAGATGTGGGACATGTACAATATTTAATTCTACTTATCAATAAAGAAAAAAACTATAGTAATGAAATTAACAGGAAATAGATGCAACTGGAAAATGTTACATTTTATAAGGTAAGCCAGATATGGTTTTATGTTCTCTCTCAAACATGATCCAAGATTTTAAAGTTTAGACTTTGCTGTTAAAAGTCAGAATGAGTTTTTGTAGAGGTCAGGAAGTAAAAAAGGAGCCATGAGAGAAAGGGGGTTCACACACATGTGGTTTGTAAGTAGGGGAAGAATATGAAAGAAACTAATATTTAATCAGTGATAAGAGTGGGAAATGAAGTAGTGGTGTGATACATGGATGGGTCATTAAAAACAAAGGCTATAGAAATGAACCATGCAGAAATATACTAGTTTACAATCTAACTAAAAGAAAGACTTAATTGACTTAATTGTAAAAGTTTGGAGGAGCTGGAGAGATGGCTGAGAGGATAAGAACGTTTAATGTTGTTCTAGAGGGCTTGAGTTTGGTTTTTAGTATCTACATTAGGTGGCTAACAACTGTCTTTAGCTTTGGATTCAGGAGATATGAAGACTGTTCTCTGTTTGGACACATACATGCACACACATACACAAAATAATAAAAATGAATAAATCATTGGAGCTTAGGGATCACCTAGTGTTTAGGAGCACTTGATGCTCCTCCGGAGGACTTTGGTTCAGTTCCAAACAGGTACACAGGGGCTCAAAAACCACCTGCAAATGCAGTTCCAGGGGATGCAACTCTCTCTTCTAATTTCCATCAGTACTAGGCACAGACATAGTTTACTTATACACATCCAGACAAAACACTCCACTGGTGATATATTGTGTACCCTAACATATTGTGTACCCAAATAAACTTATCTGGGGATCAGAGGACAGAGATAGCCACTAGATTAGACATAGAGGCCAGACAGTGGTGGCACACACTCTTAATTATATCACTTTGGAGGCAGAGATCCATCTGGATCTCTGTGAGTTCAAGGCCATATTGAGAACAGAGCCTGGCAGTGGTGGCACATACCTTTAATCACAGCACTTAAGATCTCATGCCTTTGCTTGGAAAGCACACATGCTTTTATCACAGGAAGTGACATGGCTGGGTGGAGAATGGTACATAAGGTGTGAGGAGACAGGAAGTAAGCAGCAGTTCAAGTGAGACCCTCAGGGGTGAGGACTCAGAGGCTTTCAGTCCTAGTATTTCATGGAAACAGGATCAGCTGAGGAATGGTGAGGTGAGGTTGGCTGTGGCTTGTTCTGCTTCTCTGATCTTTCAGTTTTCACCCCAATATCTGGCTCTGGTTTTTTTTTATTAATAAAACCATTTAAGGTTCATGTTACACACTCATACACATAAAATAAAAATAAATAAAAGTTTATGGAATATTTCACATGGATGGATAATGATGTCAATAGACATGAGTTTTTTAATAAAACTTCTAGTTCTAGGTTGTTGGCTAGGAACCCCTCAGAGGCTCTCAAAGCACTATGGTGCTTTTTTCATTGCTTTTTCACCCACAAAACCTTGATAAGACGCTATTGCTGAAGACACAACATTCTGGATACAGCACACAGATGAATCAACTTGAAATGGAGCTGGAAAGTTTCTCCCCACAGGCTCATTTTAGAGTGCTGCACATTGCTTTGCAGTCTGCTAGAAAAAATGTACTTGCTGAATTTGTGCTATGATGATTTTGCATGTAATCTACTGTTTTCTGATTTGATTTGAAGCCTACTTCATGGAAAGGGATGTATACATCTTATTATGAACGTGAGCAAAAATAAAATTATATGGCTTGAAAGTCAGAGGCCCTAGTGAGGAACTTATTAGTGATGTTATAACAGACAGAACCACAGCCAAACTGATTTTTAAATAATTATGTTTGTATCCTTGTAGTAGTATTGTTCTCATTCTTGGTCAAAGAAGCATCTTTTAGCAGTGGGCCATGGTTAATATAGAACTCATGCCTGGCCAGTATGTTGAGAATTGATGGCTGGTGAGTGCTCACTTCACCTATATACAGGACATGTATATCAGATACTTTAATGCCCTGAAACATCATGGCAAAGATAGTGCAAAGACAATAACATCTAGCAGATTGGAAAGATTGTTATGGATGCTTGCTGTCTTCTGGATAGAACATGGTCAATAGAACTATGAACAGCAGCTATGGCTTATATTAAAATTATTATACAAAAGGCTTACATAAAATGAGATATGGCAGAAGGAGGGGACTAACTGAGCAGAAGAAAGAGGCCTGCAGGTTGCAAAGGGGATATGAGAAAGTAATCAGGGCTCAATATGTTTATAATACATTGCATAAATGCATGGATTGTCAAAAACTAAATAAAATGTTTCAAAACCATAAACACATAGTAATATGAAGATTTTTCAAGCACTTGTCAATCATAGCCACATTTCTAAGTGTTTCACATTTATCGTATAATTCAATTTTCATGACAAACATAAAGGTGAATATTACTATTATCTGATTTTCATGTCAGAAAATGTAAACAGAAACAATGAATACATTTGCCAATGTCTCATAAAGTAAATCTAAAAAAATGGATTCAAACCACATACCTGTGATCAGAGGGCCCATGTCCTAAGTATTGTCAGGTAATCAGAGCATCTAAACTGGGTCTATTCATTCAGAGGCATTCTGATTTTCAAGGGAGAAAATAAAACATGAAAAGGTATCTTTAGTGATCAAAAGAATATTAAACACTGAAATTATGTCAGAAAACTCTAAAGGTGAACACAGCAGGGGTTGGACTTTTGTCACTAGGTGACAAGTTTAATGTTTTATAGAGCTATTCAGTTCCTAGTATTAGTTTAGGGATAAGTAAATTACAGCTATAGAATATCAAGTGATCAAAGACTTCAGATAATGCTTTTGTTAGGTAGAAGCACTGTCTGCTCCCATGCAGTTCAGACTACCTAGAACTAACCCTGTAGCTGAATATGATGCTTAACTGATCTTCCTACCTCTGATCTTTGTATCTCTTAAAAGGATGCTGTTTTAAAGCAACATAACAACAGTAAGGAGGGCATGAGATTCTGGAAATGAAGACAGAAGAACAGAGAGGGCCGAAGATGCAGGTGGCCCAGATCATGCATTTATGCTATGGCTACCATATAAGTGATTTCCCTCTCTCATCAATAGCCAGATTAAGTGGACTCAGCCTTCTTCTCTGAAATGTTGATGATAATGCTTACTTTAGGACTCTGAAGATTTTAATAGTAAAATTTAATATACTACCTTAGGAAAAAAATTAATGATAAGAAATTACATATGCAATGATTGAGTATATATTAGTAAGAGCAGAGGGAAGAATGACATGTGTTTGCTACCATTTAGAGGGTTCACTATGATAATGAATTGGGGATCAAAAAACATTGAATGCTTAGTATACATATTGTCCCATTAAAGAAGCAGATGCCTGGGTCTCAAATTTGTCAGTATTTTAGCCTCAATTAGAGCTGCTCTGGTTACAGAAGGCGGGGGTGTTGACAAACGGAATGCAATTGTGTGAGCAGTGTACACTCTAGGCAATGTAGGAAAATGTTAAGCATCTTATGATTAGATTACTTCTTATTTTCTACCTAATTTCAGAATTCTGTAGGGGCCTGGAACACATATTTAAAAGGTGTGCACAGGATGTCATTCATTAAAACCCAAGAAAACCTAGTTGGAACTTTATTAAAAATTGACTAATAGACACTCTAGATAATTGAAATGACAGCTTGTTTTGACAGCTGCAAGCAAAACTGTTCTTGTTCAAAACAGTGAGTATAAATCTCTTTAATTTCCACACAGAAGAACCATGTATAGTATTAATTTAATTCAGTCAGCTTATAGAGTGTATAGTAAAATGAAACTCCTCACTGCCCATGGAGACTAGTCATTTGAGGTCTCGCCAATCATAAGGGTACATAAGGTCTGTACTTGAGGGCCTTGCAATAGAAGCAGGAGAAAGTGAAAATTCACTCAGGAGTGACCAAGTATATAAGGAATAGCACAACCTTTATAAATAACACAGTGTCATATTGGGAGATCATGAAACAGTTCCAAAGTGTTTTGTCACTGACATCCCCTAACAAGTAATATGAAATGGGAACACATTCATCACCTCCACGCCCCTGGAGGCATTTCATATTTGTATTGCAAATGCTAAGGAGTGAAACAGGAGAAATAACTGAGTTTTCTAAGTAACAAAACAAGTCAAATCCCAGGTCAAGTATAACCCACATAACACAAAAGTGTATCAGTTTCTCCTTGTTCGGTCAGACATGGCTGACTTGGTTTTATTACATTTACATCCATAAAGGAAATCATAAGGGCAAAAGTAAGTGGTGAGCAAATTACAGCTTGCCAAGTGGATTCACATCAGATTAGAATGGAAAGTGAAATCTACATGCCAAACTCCGGATGTGTTCTTCATGCTCCCCTGATATTTATTTAATTTAATTCATTCCTTTTATTTCTTTTCAGTTTGCATCTCAGTAGTCATTTTATCTGAGACACCACAAGCTGCAATTTAAATTCCATCTTTACTAGGCTTAATGTCCTTTTACTAAAAGATTGAACTCTCACAGAAAGTAAAATCAGCCCATGAATGCGATGTGATTGTATATTGAGACTTGTCTATTTTCTATGTGGGGCAGATTGGCATAAAGCTCATTTGGCTACAATTGTACAGAGCATAGAGTTGCCAGCAACAACTTAAGTTGGCTAAATGCTTCCTCCAAATAAAATCACAAAGGCCAAGGATCTTATAACACTTTGTGGAAACCCAATGTTTATCTTTCAAGTGAACCGGTTTCAAAAATCAAAGAATTGCCATTGTTTACTGTAGTCAGATCACTGTCCCAGCACAGGGCCTTTGCTTCTCTTCTTTCCCAGTTCATCCACACTGCAAACTAATCTGAAAACCACAGCAAGAAGTGTGAAAGGGGGTTTGAGATCATCTGAGTAAACAGTCCTTTCTATCTGCAGGAAAATCCAGTTCTTTATAAAAGCCATGTCTGTGGCATTAAATGTGAAAATAATCCTTGATTTAAATTTCCTAGGTTTTTTTGTTCTTTCATATTTTTGTTTTCTTTTGAGATCATAATTTAATTACAACATTTCTCATTTCCTTTGCATTTCTTTAGACCCTCCCATATACCGCTCCCTATGCTTCTTCAAATACATGGCCTCTTCTTTCTGCAATTGTTACTGCATTCATTTATAACCTGTTGAGTGAATATAATGTTTCTTTTATGTATAATTTCAGGTTGGACCATTTGGCACTGGACAATCAATTAGTGTGCTCTTCCCTGAGGAGGCCCATCTCTCTGTTGCCTGTAGTTTTTGTGGGGAGCTGAGGCTTCATGGTATTTTCTATGTCTAGTTTGGGTTGTCATGTTGAGACTTTATGTGTATCGCTTCTGATGTTGCTAGGAGACACAATCACACAGAAAATCCCTGACCCTCTGGCTCTTACAATCTTTGTACCCCTTTCTTGGCAACATTATCCAAGCATTAGACCATGTCAACGAACAGCATGGCACAATAACCCTACAGTTTTAGTAATGGCACACATACCTTGGCAATAATAACAAATCTCTAATTGGATTTAGTACCTGCTCAACCAGAGTTAAATGATGCCTGGTGCTAGGAACTTAACTACTCAGTGCTAGTGAAATTTGAGGAGAATCTACAATAACTAATTTACTAAACTAGCATAATCCCTAATAACAATTTATAAACATTTGTCCTTATGCCCCAAAATAAGTGTAGTCTTCACTCCTCATCAACAGAACTTCTCTTTACATCAGACAGAGACCACTATAGAAAACCACAACTAAACCGACTCCAGACATGTTTTAATCACAAAACATTTATGTCTTTGTTCGGAGTACAAGATTTATGTAGCATGTGTTTAATATCTTTGTGTAAACAAGAACCATAAATTATTGACTGGTCGATATGGTTCATAAAATGGTTCATTGTTATTAAAGTAGACAGGTTTATTTCTCTTTTTTTAAAAGTGAAGTCCTGCCTAAATATTTAATATCTATGTGCCATTATACAAGGAAAATAAACTGAAATATTTAAATATAATAGTAAGAAATGATATTGTTTATTAAGTTACAATTTTCAATTGTAAAAGTGAATTTTACTCAAAATTTTTAAATAATATAAAGGAGTGTATTAATACTGATATCAAATACACACACACACACACACACACACACACACACACACACACACACACAATCTCCATTACTGTGTTTAGTAACAGATTTGGGAAGAATCCAAAGGCCAGCTTTCCACCTAAATCACCAAAATGCAAATGAGAATAAACAGGGAAATTGCATCAAAAGTTAGATGTGGATCAGCACCACTCTTGCACATATGAGAGAAAGATATCCACTTGATGGAGAAGCTAATCTGAAAATTTTAGGATGAAAACTACTGGTGGTTTCCGCTGATTCATTGTGGCAGTAAAATTTTGGGAGGCAAATGACTGCCGAGAATGGGGATACAATGGTGGCCTTTGACCTCCTCTTCAGTCTAATGTGTGAGATGAGTTGTGTTGGTGGATTTGCACTGGTTGCATGACCAAAAATACAATCCTGGAGTTTCTAGAGAGGTAGAAGACACATCCACCAAGTCCCAGTCCTGGGGATACTCTGCAATGATAGAGTAGGAACTAGCTTTCATAATTACTTAGGAATAAGTTTGGATATTCATGATTATCACTAGTCAAAGCCACAGCTAATTCAGTCACCCTCCCCTCCACTGCTCCACTTATCAAAATTATTATAATGAGAAAGATAGGAGTGGCAGTTAAACCAAATCTCAGAAGGACTCCGGTGATAAGAACAGATCATCTAAGGCAGTTTTGAGTGGGTCTCCCTTTGAGAGAAGCAGGGAGAGGATTGATTTATATTTAGAACTATGCAATAAATAGAAGCGATATAATCTCAAATTAGTTATTTGCTGGAATGATACTAAAGGTTGGGCCCTATTTACTCTTAAATTCATAATCATTGAGTACATACTGTGTCTGTTATTAATCTAAATTTCATGTCTACAACTTTTAAAAATATGGCCTATTTTGTTGTTTGGATTTTTATCTAATAGACAAAAATAACTAGTAACTTGTATTGTCTCTGAACCTAGTCAGTGCCTGACACAGGATTTGAGACAGACAAATTAATAAATAATAAATAAGTGGTTCTTTTTCAAAATGAAAAGCTCAATAGTTATTGAGTTCGACAGTGATTAGAAAATTCATACCTAGCCACGATAAAAAAAACTTAGAATTCTCAGAATAAAGTTAAAATTTACTTAAATGCAAAATATAAAAACAAAACTAAAATCACAAACCCACACAATTACCTAACCAACAGAGGGCCATGGACTTCAAATCAGCATGAGGTGCATATCGTGCCTTGAGGACCCTCTGAGGCAAGGCAATCCATGGCTGAGGGAAAATGACTTTGAATCCTGGTGTAACTGCCTCACCTAAACGTTAACATACAAGGGGAGCAGTGGCTCACCTTCAAACATGAAGAGCAAAGTTTTGATGTCAATATAATCTTCAACAAAAACATACTGAAATACATATTTGGGTGTTTTTAACGGAAACCCTGTGATAAAATGACATTGTGTATATGGGGGAGCAACAGGAACCTTTACTTCAATGAAAATTCACACCCAGCGCACAGCTGCAAGTGATCCCAGGAACCATTCTTGTTTAAACAGGAAGATGGAAGATTTCCTAAGTAATCAGAATCGTTAATGAGAAAGTGTGGTATATGTAACAAACTCTTCATCAAGACATCTTGCATCTTTCCTCCTCACAGTGAGAAAGGGAAATGAAAAATTAATGCTAAGAAAACAAAACAAGAAGTATGACTTTACTAGAAAACTAATAACCTATGATGAGACATAAAGATCATCTCATATTGATGTTTTCTCATTTTTTGTTTGTATGGAAAAAATTAGGGATGAAGCTTCTTTGCATATGCAGCTGCACTGCTTACAGATATTATACATTGCATTTTAATAAGTGATTTTCAATTCAGTCAATCAATGGCAAGGTGCACTTTGGAATTATTTGCAGGAAAAAAAAGAAGAGAAAATAAACCTCTAGTAGATATAAGTTGTCTTGACAATATAAGTGTAAATAAATAAAAAATAAATTAAAAATTGATATTATATAAGAAAACTAACAATGCTGTTTTCCTTGATATGAAATGAATACACTTTACTAAATATTTTTTAAAATATCAAATTGATGCTAAAATACATAATTTAAAATTCAAATGTTGGTACAAATAACTTAAACTGAGAGAGATATTTTGATCAAAGAGTTGACCAGCACTGATAAATCAAACAAATATGACAGAACATATTGTATAGAAAAGAGGCTTTCAATTTCAAAAGTAAAGAAAATAGAAACTATGAAAAATATAAGGTTGGAATGGTGGTATGCCTACTTTGTGTCATTTTCATTGAGTTTTATTATCTGAAATTATAATGTTATGGATGTGTAATGCATAAAAGTATATTAATGAATATAACACACATCTTTATAATTATCTCGACCATTATCTGAATACTGAGATGCGGAATAAAATCAGCATCGACATACCTGGAAAGGTAATGACCTTTGGAAGCAGGAAGTCCAGAAAAAAATGAGCAAGGCTCAGTGTCTCATAGGAAATTATCATTTATTGACTCAGTCCCAATTTTTTAAAGATTTTATTCTAAATAATATTATGGTAAAGTTTCAGCCATGACTCCAGCTTCATGTTCAACCATCAAGCAATCCCACATACCAGTATCACCACAGTAATCTAGTAATTGTACAAATAATCTCCTTACAGAACCCCATTGGATCAACCAATGGAAACAGTCATGAAATTATTTTATTTTATGATTGCCTAATACTGTTACATCTCAGAGAAGGTAAATAGTACTCTTGTAGAGTGCTGGTTCTAAGATTTGAATCATTAATGTTTACCAAAATGTTTCTTATTAATTTATTCAGTGTTCTACATATTTATAGCTAAAATAGGACCACTACTCCATTGGTCACAGGACCGTATTTAGAGTTGGAAATGAGGTCACCATTGTCAATCTAACTGGAGTGATTGTGGGGCAGAATTTTCTGGGCAGGTCATGATGGACATTGATAGGCAGATATTTCTAACAAACTGTAAAGAAATAGAGGAGACACATGAAGATGTTGATGCTATGAAAAGAGGCCAATAAACAGGAGAAATGTTATTAGAGAGGATCAGAAGAAGAAAAAAGAGAGAGATCAGTGCAGTCTGGACTCAACCTTCTCATTTCTGATTCTAGGTCCTTATGAGTTACTGTTCTCATTAAAATTTTAGATCTCTGATAAAAAGACCCATGGTGCACACCTTTAATCCAGCACTCAGGAGGCAGAAGCTGGTAGATCTCTGAGTTTAAGGTGAACAGTCTGTCGGGAGGCAGAGGCAGGCAGATCTCTGTGAGTTCGAGGCCAGCCTGGGCTACCAAGTGAGTTCTAGGAAAGGCGCAAAGCTACACAAGAGAAACTCTGTCTCAAAAAACCAAAAAAAAAAAAAAAAGTGAACAGTTTGGAATGAAGAGTGAGTTCCAGGACAGCCAGGGACACAGAGAGAAACTTTGTCTTGAAAGATTTAAAAAAAAAAAAAAAAAGACCAATTTTTATCATCTTTTATTGGTTTTCTTTTGGGTAGGTTAGTTGAATGACTATCTTTGCTTGTATAAGTTTGCAATAGGCTGTCTTGAACAGTATGTAGGATCCAATGTGAAGCTTGCTCCTGTGCTATCGGATGGGTAAGTTATAAAGAAGTTACAAGTGTAAATAAAAATAAAGTTGTTATCTCTGTGTAGTAAGAAAAAAATGACTCAATTGCTTCATTGTTTTTACTTTTAAGTTATATGTCATTCATATTTTCTGTGACTTAGATGTTGAAAAATATAGCAAGATTTTCTACTAATGGTTTTCAATTTTTGTTAGGTCCTAGTCTGCTTGTTATACAATGAGACATCATACTGAATGTTGGGAATGCCTTCTGGGAAAGGTCAGAAAGAGAAGTTGCTGTCAACAATGATGAAGCAGCAAATGTGGGTACTTGTTCTATGCCATCAATCATATGAAGGAAGATGGGCATATCATATCCAAGTGTGAGCAAGTGAAACTGTGTCATTTGCCTTTGAAAATAACAGGGTAGGAGAGATTGTATGTTCTTTGTGCTTTTCTCCCTTTGACACAAGATCTAAATAGATCCAATGTGCACATCAGATCCTTTCCTAACACCAGAGCATCTCAGACAAGCTATGGACTGTTTACTTTATTTCTATCTACTTTATATTTTCATCTATCAAAGAAGTTCTATGGGACAACAGTGAAGTCTGCTAATGAGAGGAGAGCAGGTAACTTTCTTGGTTCAGAAAAAGTTACTCAAAAATCATGGCTGTTCTAATTTTCAGGGTGATGAGATCAGTTTATTCTCATTAAGACATATCTATGAAAGAAAGCCCCAAATAACCTGAATGTGATTTATACCAAAAAAAGAACATTTATAAGTACTTGTATTTGTTAATTTCAAGTTTAGAATGATACCAAGACATAGAAACAGGAGATGTGAGGCTGGATGATAGGAACATTATAACAAAGACTAGGAGAGGGGAGAGAGGCATTATCAAAGTAAATCAACTCAGAAGCCTCCTGTTTCAGAAAGAAAAGTCCTGCTTCTATATTTTACTACATATATAACCTTTAATTTTGTAAAACACAAAAAGAAACATTAGACATGTCCCTTATATCTTTGTTTCATTTTCTCTCTAACTACATTTATGCAATCTTCCTTTAATGTCATAAGAATTACAATATTTTCTCCTTACCAAGTTTATTACCCTTTCTAGAACCCTCTAAGGCTTAGGAACATTCTAAGGTAGAGGTTGTAGAGGAGAAGTATGTACATTATCTCCCCTACTTTAAGAATAACAAGTGGCATCAGGGATGTAAAGCCATTCTTACCCGTCCCCTACTCTGTTTCTCTTTTCACATGAAACATGATTTCATATTGAGATTTATGCACAATGGTGATTTCTAGCATTAACATTTTTGAATTCCAAATTTCTGAGTCCTTATTTCTGAGCCCATGTTTAGTTGAAACATTGTAATCAAATCTCCAGTGTGTCTTCTTCAGCAGTATATTCCACACAGATTCTAAAAATGCCAGAAGAGTCATAGGTTGTCTCTAAATTATTGTTTTTCCTGTGGTGACAATGACATGTTTTATACAAATTTACCATACAAGCTAGACACTAGAAAATTCTAATTAGTTTAGTAAGGATTTTCTGTGATTCAAATATTCATTCAACACTAGACTTTCCCATTTTGAGACCAAAAATGAAAACATGAACTTCAAGGGAAAAGTTGTTGATTTGATAAAAACACATTACTTTAGCACTTGACATGATATATTTGATAATATAATATTTAATAAATAAACAGAAATTAAAATTCAATGGAAATAGTATAAAAGTATGTACAAGGCAGAGTAGGAAATAGAAAGGTAAAGAGGGTGAGAATCTGAACATGTGTCTTGTACATTTGGTGAGGGTAAAATTTTAAAAGCTGTGGCTGGATATGTTGTTAAATCATTACATATCTGAGTTCACTGTCTCAAACACAAGCTTTGAATAACTTGGCATGTGGCCAAAACTAAAAGAAGCATTTTTTTTCTCTTTTGAAACACACAGCTGTGGCATTTAAAGATGCCCTATCAAACTTGGCTCCTAAAGTGTGCAAGGATCACTGCCAATACAGCTTCAAAACATAAACTGCATGTAAATAAGAGTGAAGCATCAGACATTTGCATGTCTTTGCTATCATGTCAGGTAAAGAAGGAATAGATGGAGGCACATGTCTCTAGAAATATAAAAAATAACACACATGGAATAAATGACAGAATTACCTTGTCAACACTTCACATAGCTTAAAGGATCTAAATATTAAATGTGAAAATTCCTACTGTATGAAAAACAAAACAAAACCAAACAATCAAATAGACCCAGCCTATGGATTCATGGACGATACCTGAAAAATTTTTAGAAGTGTTTAAAATAACAATATAAACTTAACGTTAGTATCTCTGGATGCACAATTGGATGATAAAATAAGGAGATAGTTAATTATAAAATCAGCAGAAGTCCACTCAGAGAAAGGGGGCTGTGACTGAGCGAAGACTAAGGGGCCCCAAAGGGAGCTAGCTGGTCATGTTTTCTTACCTGATCTCAGTGATCCTGAGAAGAGTTTTCACCTTTGATAATTTAGGAAGCTACATTTTTGTCTTACGAGGCTTTCTATGTTTTATTTAATAGAAAGAGTATTTTAAAACACTATTACCAAACTTTAGCAAAGAACATGTCCCTTTCACACATTCTCAAATTGTGATCAGTTAGTAAGTATTTATCTCTTTACATTGTTCCTTTAACTATTCCAAATATCTTATTTCTTTTTCTGAGTACAAGTTTGTGTCTAGAAGCCATGGCATAAAAGTGGTACTCATGTTTTGCTGAATTAATATACTTCCTAATCTCTTTACTTATTTAGTGGAAATCAGTATCTATCAATTGAATTTATGCAATTTGAAAAATCTCATTGGGAGTTGAAAGAACTATTATAAAAGGGAGTGAAACTGAATGCACACACACACATATACGCAAATAAATGTACAGATGGATGTCATTAAGATTCTTAAAACACAACCTCTGAGCACAGCATTGTCAAAATTATCTCTTTATTAGCAAAATAACATAAGTTCTATCCATCAAAGCTCTCTGTAAATGTGTAAGAACAGGAACCATTAATACATCCTATTAAACCAGAGAGAGACAAAGGCATTATGAGGTTTGCAGGCAAATTTATGGAACTAGAAAAGATCATCCTGAGTGAGGTAACCCAGATTCAGAAAGACAAACATGATATGTTCTCATTCATAAGTGTATACTGGATATAAAGCAAAAGATAACCAGACTGCATCCTAGAGCTCCAGGGTGGCTACCTAGTAAAGAGGACCCTAAAAAAGACACAGGGATCACCCAGCAATGGAGAAATGGATGAGAACTACAGGAGCAGACTGGGGGTAAGGGGGGGGTGGTAATGGAGAGCAAGGGTCGGGGAAAAGAGATCTTAGGGTAGTGGGAAGTTCAAGCTGGATCAGGAACAGAGTGGGAGAACAAGGAAAGGAACATTCCTTAATAGCTTGTTCTAGGATTGCTCAGCCTGTTTTTTGTTTTTTTGTTTTTTGTTTTTTGTTTTTTTTCTTTTTGTACAGCCCAGCATCACCTGTCCATGAGTGTCACCTTTCACATGGGCTGGACACTTCCATATAACCATCAATTAAGAAAGCACAAGTCTGCTTACAGACCCCTCTGATGGAGGCATTTTCTTTGTTTCTTTGTTTCTTTCTTTCTTTCTCTTTTCTTTTCTTTGTGCTTATTCAAGAGAGGGTTACTCTATGTAGCTTTGGTGCCTGTCCTGGATCTTGCTCCATAGACCAGGCTGGCCGCAAACTCACAGAGATCTGTCTGGCTCTGATTCCCAGGTGCTGGGATTAAACGCATGTGCCACCACTGCCTGGTGGAGGCATTTTCTTAATTGAGGTTTTCTCTTCTCCGAAGACCCTAACATGTATCAAGTTGACATAAAAACTAACAAGCACACCAAGACTACTGAATTTGTTTTCATTTAAGTCTGATGTAAATATATACCTAAGGATAATAGTTGAAAAAATAATGGGAGGCAGGTAGGCCTGGCAGCAGCCCACATTGAACAGCAGCCCAGAGAGGTAGACAGGCCCGGCAGAAGTAGGCAGGCCTGGCAGAGGCAGACAAGCCAAGTGCAGAGGCAGGCAGGCCCAGCAGATGGCGGCCGAAACACAGTTGCAATAAAGAACAGAAACTGAGCTATTACCCACTGAAAAGCTAGTGAAAACAAGCTCTTAATCAAGAGCTTGGAACAGGGACCCTGTAATCCCAACATTCGGGGAAGAAGCTATCTCCATGGGATAGAATCAGAACGAATCTAAACACTCTGTCTGAGGACAACCCAGAGCCCAGCTGCAGATCCTGCGAAACCCAACAACTTGGAGGTGTTGGTGAGTCTACCCTGCTCAGCTGAAATCCATCCGGGAGAGGATTCAGATCCCTACAGTTTGAAGTCTGAAGAAAAAAGATCAGCTGAGGAGTCGACGAATGAACAAAACGTGGGACCTAGGAACACAGAAGGTGCTGCCCAGCCACCAAACCAGATCACCAGAATCATAAGTATATACTTCACCAACTGAGATCAGCTGCTCCTGAAAAAACAGCCCAAGAGCACCAATTTAACCAAGAACTCGTAGTGAACCAAGACAAGAGAGGCACTCTCAGACACAGACACCACCTGCACCGAGCAGAGGAAGAGATGAATAGACGCCATTGCAAAAATACAGGCAACAACATAAAGACCTATATGGCAACATTAGAAGCTAGTGATTCTACACCTGCAAGACCTGAACATACAAAGACAGAAGAAACAGAAGAAATCAATCCTAAAAATGACTTTAGGAAGATGATAGAGGCCCTTAAAGAAGAAATAAAAAATTCCCTTAAAGAGGAAATAAAAAACTCCATTAAAGAGGAAATAAAAAACTCCCTTAAAGAAATGGAAGAAAAAAACAAACAAAAAATGGGAAGAAATCAAAGAAAGCCAAGAAAAAGCAATTAAACAGATGAAAGAAACATTCCAAGATCTGAAAAATGAATTTGAGACAATAAAGAAAACACATACTGAGGGAATGCTGGAAATAGAAATCCTGACTAAACAAACAGGAACTACAGAAACAAGCATAACCAACCGATTGCAAGAGATGGAACAGAGAATCTCTGACAGTGAAGGCACAATAGAGAAAATACATTCATCAGTCAAAGAAAAGACTAAAGACAAAAAAGTTGTAACACAAAACGTCCAAGAAATTTGGGACACCATGAAAAAAACCAAACCTAAAAATAATAGGGATAGAAGAAGGAGAAGAATATCAACTCAAAGGCACAGAAAATATATTCAACAAAATCATAGAAGAAAACTATCCTAACTTAAAGAAAGAAATACCTATGAAGATACAAGAAGCTTACAGAACACCGAATAGGCTGGATCCAAAAAAAAAAAAAAAATCCCCTTGCCACATAATAATCAAAACACTAAACACACAGAACAAAGAAAAAATATTAAGAGCCGCAAAGGAAAAAGACCAAGTAACATATAAAGGCAAACCCATCAGAATAACACCAGACTTCGCAAAAGAGACTATGAAAGCTAGAAGGTCATGGACAAATCTTATGCAGACACGAAGAGACCATGGATGCCAACCCAGACTATTATACCCAGCAAAACTCTCAATCACCATAGGCAGAATAAACAAAATATTCCAGGATAAAGCCAGATTTAATCAATACCTGTCCACAAACCCAGCCCTACAGAAAGCACTAGAAGGGAAAATCCAACCCAAAGAAGCTAAACACATCCATGAAAAATCAAGCAATAGATAATCCCACACCAACATACACCACAGAAGGACAACACAACACAACCACAAAAAATAACAGGAATTAACAATCACTGGTCATTAATATCCATCAATATCAATGGTCTCAACTCACCTATAAAAAGACACAGGCTAACAGAATGGATAAGAAAACACGACCCATCCATCTGCTACATACAAGAAACACACCTTAAATTCAAAGACAGATACTACCTCCGAGTAAAGGGCTGGGAAAAGGCTTTCCAAGCAAATGGACCTAAGAAACAAGCTGGTATAGCTATCCAAATATCAAATAAAATAGACCTCAAACTAAAATCAATCAAAAGAGATCAGGATGGACATTACATATTTATCACAGGAAAAATCCACCAAGATGAAGTCTCGATTTTAAACATTTATGCCGCAAATACAAAAGCACCCACATTCATAAAAGAAACACTAAAACTAAAGTTTAAAATGCACATCAAACCCCACACATTAATAGTGGGAGATTTTAACACACCACTCTGACCAAAAGACAGATCTACCAGATTGAAACTTAACAAAGAAATAAAGGACCTAACAGATGTTATGACTCAAATGGACTTAATTGATATCTACAGAACATTCCATCCTAACACAAAAGAATATACCTTCTTCTCAGCACCCCATGGAACCTTCTAAAAAACTGACCATATGTTTGGCCTCAAAACAAATCTCAACAGATACAAAAAATTTGGAATAACTTCCTGTATCTTATCAGACCACCATGCCTTAAAGTTAGACCTCAACAACAAAAACAAATCATAGAAAAACCTACAAACTCGTGGAAACTGAATAATTCCTACCTGAAACATCAATGGGTCAAGAAAGAAATAAAGACAGAAATTAAAGATTTCCTAGAATTCAATGAAAATGAAAGTACAACATACCCAAACTTATGGGACACTATGAAAGCAGTGCTAAAAGGGAAAATTCATAGATCTAAATGCACACCTAAAGAAGATGAAGCAATCCCATACCAATGAATTAACAGCACAACTGAAAGCTCTAGAACAAAAAGAAGCAAACTCACCCAGGAGAAATAGACGCCAGGAAATAATCAAATTGGGGACTGAAATCAACGAAATAGAAAACAAGAGAACAATACAAAAAATCAATGAAACAAAGAGTTGGTTCTTTGAAAAAATCAACAAGATAGACAAACCCCTAGCCAAATTAACCAAAAGGCAAAGAGAGAGCACCCAAATTAACAAAATCAGAAATGAAAAGGAGACATAACAACAGACAACGAGGAAATCCAGAGAATCATCAGATCATACTTCAAAAACCTGTACTCCACAAAAATGGAAAACCAGGAAGAAATGAACAATTTTCTAGATAAATACCACATACCAAAATTAAATCAAGACTAGATAAACCATTTAAATAGACCAATAACCCCTAAAGAAATAGAAACCGTTATCAAAATTCTCCCAACCAAAAAAAGCCCAGGACCAGATGGTTTCAGTGCAGAATTCTACCAGACTTTCAAAGAAAAACTAATGCCAATACTCTTCAAAGCGTTCCACACAATAGAAACAGAAGGAACACCACCAAACACTTTTTATGAGGCTACAATTACCCAAATACCCAAACCGCACAAAGATGCAACAAAGAAAGAAAACTAATGACCAATCTCCCTCATGAACATTGATGCAAAAATACTCAACAAAATATTGGCAAACCAAATCCAAGAATACATAAAAACAATTATCCATCATGACCAAGTAGGATTCATCCCAGGGATGCAAGGATGGTTCAGCATATGAAAATCTGTCAATGTAATACACCATATAAACAAACTGAAAGAAAAAAAAAACCACATGATCATTTCATTAGATGCTGAAAAAGCCTTTTACAAAATCCAACACCCCTTGATGATAAAGGTCTTAGAAAGATCAGGAATACAAGGAACATTTTTAAACATAATAAAAGCAATTTATAGCAAGCCAACAGCAAACATCAAATTAAATGGAGAGAAACTCAAAGCGATACCACTAAATTCAGGAACAAGACAAGGCTGTCCACTCTCCCCATATGTATTCAATATAGTACTAGAAGTTCTAACTAGAGCAATAAGACAACAAAAGGAGATCAAATGGATACAAACTGGAAAGGAAGAAATCAAACTTTCACTATTTGCAGATGATATGATAGTATACATAATTGACCCCAAAAACTCTACCAGGGAACTCCTACAGCTGATAAACTCCTTCAGTAAAGTGGCAGGATACAAGATCAACTCAAAAAAATCTGTAGCCCTCCTATACACAAATGATAAAAGGGTTGAGAAAGAAGTCAGAGAAACATCACCCTTTACAATAGCCACAAATAATATAAAATACCTTGGAATAACACTAACTAAACAAGTGAAGGACCTTTTTGATAAGAACTTTAAATCTCTGAAGAAAGAAATTGAAGAAGATATCAGAAAATGGAAGGATCTCCCATGCTCATGGATAGGTAGGATTAACATAGTAAAAATGGCAATCTTACCAAAAGCAATCTACAGATTCAAGGCAATCCCCATCAAAATCCCAACACAATTCTTCACAGACTTGGAAAGAAAATTATTCAACTTCATATGGAAGAACAAAAGACCCAGGATAGCTAAAAGAATCCTATACTATAAATCAACCTTTGGAGGCATCATCGTCCCTGACCTCAAACTCTACTATAGAGCTATAGTAATAAAAACAGCTTGGTACTGGTATAAAAACCAACATATGGACCAATGGAATTGAATTGAAGACGCTGACATTAATCCATGCACACATGAACAACTGGTTTTTAACAAAGGAGCCAAAACTATACAATGGAAAAAAGAAAGCATCTCAACAAATGGTGCTGGCATAACTGGATCTCAATATGTAAAAGATTACAAATAGATCCATATCTGTCACCATGCACAAAACTCAAGTCCAAGTGGATCAAAGACCTGAACATAAATCCAATTACACTAAACTTAATAGAAAAGAAATTAGGAATACTCTTGAATGCATTGGCACCGCAGACCATTTCCTAAATAAAACACCAACAGCACAGACCCTGAGCATAACAGTTAATAAATGGGACCTCTCGAAATTGAGAAGCTTTTGCAGGGCAAAAGACACAGTCAATAAGACAAAAAGACAGCCCACAGAATGGGAAAAGATCTTCACCAACCCCACATCTGACAGAGGATTGATCTCCACAGTATATAAAGAACCCAAGAAACTAGACATCAAAATACTGAACAGTCCAATTAAAAAATGGGCTAAAGAGCTAAACAGAGAATTCACAAAACAAGAATCACAAATGGCTGAAAGACATTTAAAGAAATGCTCAACATCCTTAATCATCAGAGAAATGCAAATCAAAACGGCTCTGAGATACCACCTTACACCTGTCAAAATGGCTACAATCAAAAACACCAATGACAGTCAATGTTGGAGAGGATGTGGAGCAAAGGGAACACTCCTCCACTGTTGGTGGGAATGCAAGCTTGTACAACCAATGTGGAAATCTGTATGGCGGCTTCTCAGAAAATTAGGAATTGAACTACCTCAAGACCCAGCCATCCCACTCTTGGGCATATACCCAAGGAATGCTGATTTATACCATAAAGATCCATGCTCAGCTATGTTCATAGCAGCACTATTTGTAATAGCCAGAACCTGGAATCAACCTAGATGCTCGTCAACAGAAGAATGTATAAAAAAATGTGGTACATATATACAATGGAGTACTGCTCAGCAGAGAAAAACAATGAAAGCATGAAATTTCAGGCAAATGGATGGAACTAGAAAAAATCATCCTGAGTGAGGTAACCCAAACCCAGAAAGACAGTCATGGTATGTACTCACTCATAAGTGGATTCTAGATATAAAATAAAGAACAATCAGACTACAACCCACAGATCCATGGAGGCTATATATATAGCATGGAGGTCCCTAGTATGACTGTGGCTTATAATTAATTTTGGTTTTACTCAATTACTGAGCAAACCTCAATGAAACATCTCACTATTAAGATAAGAATACATACTCTATCAAGCTGATAATAGAAAAATTAATTAATTAATATTAAAAAATAAAAAGAAAAGAAAAATTTTGAAATATTAAACCAACATTTTACTAAAGTTAAAAAAAGGGAGAACTAGGGATTCATCATTCCTCTCCACATTCTATTCTTTCCCTTGTTTTATATATTTTAAATTTTTTTATTGGTGGATTCTGCTAGAGTATATCAGTGGATTCTGCTGGAGGATCCGATGCAGATAAGCATTGGAGGGCTCCTGTTGCAAATCACCCTCTGGAGCAATGGAAGGATCTTTCTACTAGCATGTGGAGGAGACCTGATCTAGTGTTGCTGTGGCCCTGGAGTTTGGTTTATGTCTTTCCTCAGGACAATGAGGTTCCTCTTTGGATTCCTGAGCACTGAACATGCCCTGTGGCTGCTGCTGAAGCCCAACATGACAGAGACCTAATGGGTCTCCATTAAAAAAATCTACCCTTCTGATGCCAATGGAGATTGAGAGCCCAATATGGCCAGCTTTGGCAAGCATTAATGTAAGCCTAGGAACTGTAGCCATGAGATTGGATTCTCCTGAAGAGCTGCCAGCTAAAGTCATGCTGGGATCAAGAAAAACAAGCCTTGGTGGTTCATGTTCCTGGAGTTGTATCCATGCCAGTGGATGTCCACACAATCCAGAAGAGAATCTGACATTGCTGCCGCCGCTGTTGCTGTTATAACAATGGTGCACACCGCTGCTACTGTTTCTAGGATTACCATTTCATAATTGCTTACTATGGCTAGCACAGTGGAGACCCTGGTAACAAAAGCAGCTACCACAGATAGTTAATCTTTCATTCTATTGGGCATGATAAATTTAATTCAGTAGTTATATACATCTCGATTGGCTTTGAAAATTATTAACTTATAAACTCAAGTTCAGTTGCTTTTGGGATACTATCTTACAAGGACTAACATACAGTATGGCTCGTTAAGGAAGGGAATGGCTCAGTTCCCTTTAGCCTACTGGCTATGGGTGAGATAGGACCTCTGTTGGTCTTTTCTGTATCGAACACACAGATTGCAAGCCCAGTGCCACTTTGAGATCTTTGGCAGCAATTAACCATGCAGTTCACACATGATTGAGCTGGTATGATAATGAGTATTCAAGATGGGTAATGCCTGGGGGGCACTCACCAACCTAAGACAGAGCACCTGGGCAGGCGTCTCCACGACGGGTAAGGTGACCTGCTAACGTCCCACATAACCCAAGTCAGAAGCTCATTTTTTAATAAAAGGGGGACCTGCAGGGCCCTGGCCCCCGTTTTGGGTAACTGTTGCCTTGCTTGCGGACCTTGACCTTGATATCCTCCCAATGCTAATTCCCTGCCAGATTCTATCCTCCTGAATGCTTAAGGGAAGTTCCTTGTCTGTGTATCCTGAATAATGGGCATTAACAGCTTAGATGCAAGATTGCAAAACATCAGGAGAAAACTTCTGCTCTCCCATTGTGCTATAAGCCTGTATTTAACCTCATACCCCCTTCAAGAAATGACATTCGACATTAAAAATTAATATATATATCATATATATTAATATATGATATTAATATATATGATATATATAATTGAATGAATACTGCGAATGTAATCTATGAATACCACAAATGTGATTAATATTATGAGTGTAAGTAATGAATATCATGAGTGATGAGTATAATTTAAAAAATAAAAATAAATAAAAATAAATGAACAGAAAAATTTTATCATGTTAACTATTATAAGGCCTTGAAATTTTTAAGTATATTAAAAAACACTAAAATCTACTTAAATGTCTTCTGTCTAACATCTACATAAGTTATGGAACCAATGATCTCAAACAAACTCTTGAAATTCCAGATTTATTAACATGTTTATGTAATTACGTAAACTTCAGATCTAATATTTTATAACAAACATATATATAAAACAAGTGTTTTGTGCAGTTTTAATTATTCAGAATCAATCTGTGGAAAATACTTCATATGTAAAATGCATGCATTGGAATATAGTACATTTTTAGTTTTCAAAAAGCATATATCCTGAAAATAATCTCATCCAAAGAATTCTTTAGGATTTATATATAGCTACACACAGACAAAACCCCTTCATAAAAACTTCTTATTAAACACTAACCCAATGCCTCTTAATGCATAGTAGTATACTTTGTTAAGAGAGGTTTCTCATCAAAGAAGAAAGCCATCCGTGGGTTTAAACTAAGGGCTTGATTCTCTAAGGAATTAGCTTATATTTCATGCCAGATGGTAGACTCCATATTGCTCCTATGCCAGGGACTACTGTAGCCAGCAAGCAACCTATAATTGCTGAATAGGGGCCCTCCATTATTCTGAATCCCACCATGACCTTCAGAAGAGTCAATAGTCCTTTATTTTAATCATGCTCTTGGAAGGCATTACCTGCCTTCATCAGCATTTGAAGGAAGTTGTATGTCTCATTGACATCTCCTTACATTTCCTCAGCCTTCCCTTGACCTTGTAAATGGTTTTCTCAGTTTATGTCTTCAAGAAATTGATATTGACATATTGTAGGATGAGATAATGTCTCAGATGACTTGATTGAATGAGTGGCATTTATCTTTAAAAATGAGTACTGAGACCTGAGTATTATAGACTAGGTCACTGCTAACAACATAAAGGAAAGGATATATAGTAAAAAAAAAAAAAAAAAAATCAAGGTACTGGTCATGAATAACCTGTCATTTGCCTTTATCATTTGTTTAATAGTATAGCAAATCATTAGTTACTTGTATTAAGAAGGAAAAATATCACTAACATATACCTTTTTATTAGAACTATCTGTTAAGTAAATTTATGCCAGATAAAACATGGAGGTATTTAATAACTATGGATGTTTGGAGCTAGAAATGTTTTCATTTGTCCATTGCCCAATTCTTTACTCTTCTACACTGTAGTGGTAATCTAATTGTATTGAAATATTATTTTGATTTGTACTGAAATATTAATTTGATTGTATGTTAATAAATAAAGTTGTCTGGGGGTCAGAGCTATTAGAGCCATAGCAAGAGTGTGGCGGTGGTGGCACACGCCTTTAATCCCATAGATATCTGTGTGTTCAGGGTCAGAGCTATTAGAGCCATAGCAAGAGTGTGGCGGTGGTGGCACACGCCTTTAATCCCATAAGATCTCTGTGTGTTCAGGGATACAGCCAGCATTGGAGACATATGCCTTTAAGACCTAGGGGGCTGTACATTCAGACAGTGACGAGGCAGTCATGTGTTTGGGTTTACAACCAATGAGAAGGCAGAACAACATACTTTAAAAATACGAACCGACAGGAGGTAGGTCTCTTTTCGCGAAGCTGGGACAGCAGGAGGAAGGGTGAGATTTTAGCTCTGAGCTCTGACCTCTTGGCTTTCTCTTTTACATTGTTTCTGTGTTTCTTATTTAATAAGACGGTTGGTTACATCTAAATCTGGCGCCCAACGTGACAAGAATCCATTAAAAACTGCTTGGCTTGGCGGCAGGTCCGCTTTCCCGCAAGGGCGGCAGGCGGCCCGCGGCGGCGGCAGCGGCGGCACACGGCGGCTGGCGGCGATCGGCTTCTTAGTCCGAGCTGCTGGCGTCCTAGTCCGGGTAGCAACTTCTAGCCCGGGCCTAGGTCTGTGAGCAGCTTGCCTAAAGCCGGTGCTACAAACAACTCAGACCTGCCCTGCCGAACAGGGCCCTGCCTGTAAAGCCAACGCACGTGGTCGGAGCTTAAGGAAGCCAGACCCAAGCCTTGACTCGGCACAAGAGGGAACACGTGGCTGCATTTAAGCTTTAGCCGGCTACACTTTCTTGTGCGTTCTCTCTTTCCTCTCTCTCTCTCTCTCTCTCTCTCTCTCTCTCTCTCTCTCTCTCTCTCTCTGGATTTACACCTGGGACACTAGGTGGCTGCTTTGAAAATCCCCTCGGATTTCTACTGTTCTACGCAGATTTGGTAAGTCATAATATATCAGATATTTTAAAGGAAACTATCTAAAAGAGAATTTTTTTCCACATTAAAAAACAAATGGGTTTTATGTGTACATTGGAAGAAAATTGGTTTTTGTTCGAAATTTTAGGCAGTCTGGCAATGGAACAACTATATAATATTAGTATTGGTGGAATTATGCACCTCATCACTATAATAATCCACATTTTAATATTTAAAAAGATAGTCAATTTAAGTGCCAGGATAACAGCGTTAGAAGAACTTGTTAAACCTGTAAAAATTCAGACAGAAGAAATTAACAGTGAAGTTGTTTCAAGTCGGGATCATAAGGTTGCAGAAAGAAAGCCTGTTTTCACACAGTCACCCTTAATTTATCCTGTAACAGTACAGCAGATGCCTGATCAAATGGCTACACAAAATACTTGGGCTCCAATTGAAATGTTGGATTTAAAAAGGTTTAAGGAGGCAATAGTATCTTATGGCATGCATTCCCCATATGTAAAGCAAATGTTAAACACTTGGTCAACATATAATAGGATAGTACCACAGGACTGGCGGGACCTCGCACAAGGTGTTCTGGAACCCAGCCAGAGACTTCAATTTCTGACTTGGTTTAAGGAGGAGGCTAAAAACATAGAAAAACAATGGAGGGATAAAGGAGTACAAGTTTGCCAGGATCAGCTTATGGGCGAAGGCCAATATGCTTCAGCACAAGCACAATGTTTATATGATGTCCAAACCCTAATTTTATGTCGAACGGCAGCCTTGAATGCATGGGACAAAGTTGAGGAACCAGGAAAAAAATCTGAGTCATTTACAAAGGTGAAGCAAGGCCCAAAAGAGTCTTTTACAGATTTTTTACAAAGACTGGCTTCAGCAGTAAAGAGAACGGTCTCGGATTCAGAAGCTGGTAAGGCAATAATTGAATCTTTGGCCTTTGAGAATGCGAATGCAGCATGCAAAAGAATAATCAGGCCATTAAGGGCAAGATCTGCACCTATGGAAGATTGGATTAGAGAAACAATTAATGTTGAAGCTGATGAGCATGATGATACATGGGTAGGAGAAGTAATTTCAAAAGGTTTGAGGAGTGTTAGATGTTTTGGATGTGGAAAGCAAGGACATTTGAAAAGGGACTGTAGACAGGTCATTTCCAGAAACAATGTTTCTTCAAGGAACAATGGCAACAGAATGCCCCTTCCTTCTGGAGTATGCAGAAGGTGTGGTAAGGGAAAACACTGGACCAACGAATGTAGATCAACAAAGGACAGACAGGGTAATCCTTTGCCTCAGTCTTCGGGAAACTCCCAGAGGGGCCTCAGGCAGGCCCCCAGTGCAAATCCAGTTCAAACCTTTCCGGCAGCCATAGAGGAAATGCCTGCTCTGGAGAGCGATTAAATAACCAAATGCCTATTGAAATAAATCATGCTGGTCAGAATGATGAAACAGAGAGAATAGAAAATTCAGGAGAAAACATAAAGAAAATTTTTTGGCAAACTTCTATTAATGAACAAAGACCAAAATTAACGATAAAAATAAATGGTGTTTTGTTGTCTGGTCTGGTAGACACAGGTGCGGACGTTACCATAATTGCACCAGAATTTTGGCATCCAACTTGGCCTCTTCAGGAGGTAAACGTTCAACTGTTAGGAATTGGGACATTATCTCAGGTGAAACAGAGTGCAAGATGGCTCGAATGTATAGGTCCAGAAGGACAGAGAGGAAAATTAAAACCATATGTGGCTAACATAACTATGAACCTGTGGGGTCGAGACTTGTTGCAACAATGGAATACTCAGATTAACATCCCTCCAATCTCAGAAACAAATCATAAACTAGCACATGTTACTGAGAGAAATATTAGAAGATATTGTTCTAATGAGTGGTCACCAGCCATCCATATTATACAAGAACAGGGCACAATAACTGATGATCTTCCAAAGACACCAACAGCTCTACCTTTAAAATGGTTAACAGACAAGCCTGTATGGGTCCAGCAATGGCCTTTAACAACAGAGAAACTCCAGGCTTTAGAAGAGCTGGTAGAAGAACAGTTAAATGCTCAGCATATTGAAGAATCAACCAGCCCTTGGAATTCTCCTGTATTTGTTATTAAAAAGAAATCTGGTAAATGGAGAATGGTAACAGACCTTAGGGCCATTAACAAAGTAATTCAGCCAATGGGTTCTCTACAATCTGGGATGCCTTTGCCTACTCTGTTACCAAAAGGATGGCCTCTCATAGTTATTGATTTAAAAGACTGTTTCTTTTCAATACCCTTACAAGAAAAAGACAGAGAAAGATTTGCTTTTACAGTGCCTACTTATAATAATTCTCAACCGGTTAAAAGATTTCAATGGAGGGTCCTCCCACAGGGAATGTTGAATAGCCCAACTCTGTGCCAATATTTTGTACAACAGCCATTGGAAGTGATACGTAAAAAATTTCCTAAATCTATAATTTATCATTATATGGACCATATTTTACTAGCTGACTCAAATGCAGATACTTTAGAAATAATGTTTGAAGAAGTAAAGAAAATTTTGCCTCGCTGGGGATTACAAATTGCTCCTGAAAAGATACAAAGAGGAGATTCTATTAATTATTTAGGATATAAAATAGAGCTACAAAAAATTAGACCCCAAAAGGTGCAAATTCGGAGAGATAGACTACAGACTCTTAATGACTTTCAAAGATTATTTGGAGATATTTCTCATCTACGAACTATTGTTGGGGTAAAAAATGATGAACTGACTAATTTGTTCAAAACCTTAGAAGGTGACAAGGACTTAAATAGTCCAAGAGAATTATCACCTGAAGCTGAGAAAGAATTAGCCTTGGTAGAAAAGAAAGTGCATGAAGGACACGTGAATCGTATTGATCCAAAGCTGGATTGCATTTTGGTTATCTTACCTTCTAGGCGTTCTCCTACTGGAATATTAATGCAGAGGGAAGATATTATATTGGAATGGATATTTTTACCAAATAAACCAAATAAAAAATTAAAAACTTATGTGGAAAAAATCTCTGACTTGATTTACAAAGGAAAACTGAGACTTCGTCAATTAGCAGGCATAGACCCAGCAGAAATTGTCGTACCATTAACTAAGGAGGACATTGAAAAATTATGGACAGAAAGTGAACCTTGGCAAAGAGCTTGCAGTAATTTTTTGGGAGAAATTAACAGCAAATATCCCAAAAGCAATAGAATTGATCTTATAAAGAGAGCTGATTGGATCTTGCCTCGAATTGTACGGCAAAAACCCATATCTGGAGTTCGTACATTTTATACAGATGCCAACAAAGAAGGAAAGGCAGGTTACAAATCAGAAAATTTAAGTAAAGTGGTTCAAAGTCCGTATAATTCAGTTCAAAAATCAGAATTGTATGCTATTCTGTTGGTATTAATGGATTTTTCAGAACCTCTCAACATAGTAACTGACTCTCAGTATGCTGAAAGAGTGGTGTTACATATTGAGACTGCAGAATTTATCCCTGATGCTTCAGAATTAACTTCACTATTTATTCAATTACAAGATACAATCAGGAAAAGGAATCATCCTTTATATATAACTCACATTCGATCCCATACTGGTCTGCCAGGCCCTCTAGCACAAGGCAATGAAGAGATTGATAAATTATTGATAGGAAATGTGCTGGAGGCCTCAGAATTTCATAAAAAACATCACGTTAATAGTAAAGGTTTAAAAAAGGATTTTTCCATAACCTGGCAACAAGCCAAAGAAATAATAAAGAAATGTCCTACTTGTTCCTTCTACAATCAGACGCCATTACCAGCAGGATGTAACCCAAAGGGTACTCAGAGAAATGAAATCTGGCAGATGGACGTGTTTCACTTTGCAGAATTTGGAAAATTGAAATATGTACACCACACTATCGATACTTATTCAGGATTTCAATGGGCAACTGCTTTGAGTTCTGAAAAAGCTGATTCTGTAATCACTCATTTGCTAGAAGTTATGGCCATCATGGGTATACCTGCACAAATCAAAACTGACAATGCTCCATCATATGTCTCTGTTAAAATGAAACAGTTTTTTGCTTATTACAATATAAAGCATATTACAGGCATACCACATAATCCTACAGGTCAAGCAGTTATAGAAAGATCAAACAGAACTCTAAAGGATATGCTAAATAAACAGAAATGGGTAACAAAAACCCCCAGAAATAGACTGCATAATGCTCTTCTAACTTTGAATTTTCTGAATGCCAATGAGAAAGGAACAACAGCTGCAGAGAGACATTGGATAATAGAAAAAACTACAGAATTAAATCAGCCTATATACTTTAAGGATGTGCTGACCTCAGAATGGAAACCAGGGTATGTATTACATTGGGGACGTGGTTTTGCTTTTGTTTCTACAGGAGAAGATAAGCTGTGGGTACCATCAAAATTGATAAAGGTTCGATTTGAACAAGAGAGACCTCTTAATTAGAGGAGGTGATAGTTCATCAACCAGCATGAACATCCAATTTAAACTAACTTGTATCAATAAAACATGCCTTTTCATTTCATCAGATAATAACTTGCCAAAAAGGAACATCCCCAAAATTAGTCTTGGGGAAAGGTTTTTGTTTTTGTCTTTTAGGAGAATGAAGGTTAAGGAATCTGAAGAACACTGGACAAATGAGACAACTGAAGAAAAGGGACAAATCATCTATCCCAAGAAACAGAGTGAAACGGTGTATGGGTATATATTATCTAAAAAAATTTTATGTCTTCCTAAATGTTTGTTTCTGCTTTTCTCTAAAGATTTAACACTCTTGGTTTTCTAATAGTCCCAGTTCAATTAAAATTTAAAGCTGACTTTGGAGTTGGAGAATGGCTCTCTCCTTCTTTAAAATCAAGCATGTTGTTAAAAGGAAAATGCAAACTCCCTGTATCATGCCAGAATAAGAGCCATCTTCTGCTATGGTACAGGACAAAAGCAAAATTAATTAAGGGACTATTCTATTACTAATCTCAACTCTTTGATTCTATTGTGATTCTTTAAACTTTTCTCAAAGTATAAATTTTATATCAAAATTTACAAGATTAATATATATATATACATTTTAAACTTTGTTAAGATATGAATGGTCACATAGAGTACTAACTAATTCTAGAAAAAAGGCTAGCTGCATATATATGTTTTTGTGTTCGAGTCTCTTATCAGTTTTCTGCAGGAAATCATGGCCAGGCCTAACATCAACTGAAGTCTCCAGAAAGAAGATGGGGCCCCACAACAACAACAATTCCACGTGGACAATAATAATATCATTAAGCTGACAAACATCATCCATAGATCAGCTTTGAACTACAAGGTGCTCAGAGCAAATTTGAGATGACTAGCTGAGATGATCCAGTCTCAAAGACTACTTGAATAAGGACTTGAGATAAACCCTCAACTTTGGCATTATACACAAACTGGATAATGAAGGATATAGTTACCTCTCCTAGAATTTGACAATTAACCTAAAATTTTTCTTTCAGGATAAAGAAAACTTCGCCCATACCCAGCAGGAAGCAATTTTAAGAATACGACGCCCACATTCCCAAAGAGGTGGTGTGGGGCGGGTGGTTTTTTGGTCTTTTTAATGGGTTTTGGGTCTGGGATAATTTTCAGTATTTAGGGGGGTTGGTTACAAGTTATTGTCAAGGGTTAGGAAAAAGGCTAAGCAAAGGAGATTAGATTTAAGGTTCTTGTTTAAAAAAAAAAAAAAGAAAGAAAGAAAGAAAGAAAGAAAGAAAGAAAGAAAGAAAGAAAGAAAGAAAGAAAGAAAGAAAGAAAGAAAAAGAAAAGAGAAAGACAATTACTAGTTTTAAATACTTTACATTGGATTGAATTGTTTTATATTGTACACAAATTTGAAACTGATATTGTTAGAAAATGCTATATGTATATTTCTAATTGTATTTATTCCATCCATTTAACAATGTAATGCAAATTTCTGATCCTTGAATGTTATTATTATCAACTATTAGGATATAAAGAAATGAAAGCTAGTAGTTAGACATTATCATAGAACTTGTAGTCATATTAGATATGTTTTAAAAATTGAGCAGAGATGTTTTAGACAGGTCATCTTCAAACCCTTCAGAGATCTACAGAATATGGCATTTAAAATGTTTTAATAACTTAGAAAATTTTTCTTTTTTGAGACATGTCGGCTCCTGGCAGTACCAATCTACTTTAGAGAAAATATGGGCATTGAAGAAACTGCATATGGAGTCAACTTTCATTCTGGCAAAAGTTAGCCACTGGACAACAAAGTATCCTCGAATCAACAGGACAAAATGGACAGACAGATCACGAAACAAGGGACTACTGATTCTTGCCAAAACAAGTGTGGTTATGGCTTTATCAAAAGGCATCTTCTGAGGCCAGGACAATATGGCCCCATCCCTGAAGTGGCCTTCGCATCCGGAAAAGGTATGGTGCCCTTTTCTTCGAAGGCAGCTTAACAGGCAGAGGGCCGATGGATTCTGTTGTACAATGGAACAGCAGCTGAAAGCTCATGCCTCTCAAAAGTAGACTGGCATTTAATAGAGGGATGTGGAGAAGAAGGGGATGCTGAGATGAAGCCATATATACACAGCCAAGAAGAATGGACAGCTGAATTAAAAAACTGTCAACAATTTCCAGAATTTAAAATCCTGAATCATGACAGGACACTAGTGGAATTCAGGTGTTTCTGGTACGTGGACTGCTCTCACCCAATGTGAGGTTGAACTGTTGACCTTGTGTACATCCTACTTCACAAATGAGTCTGTCAGATACACTAAGCCTATAGGCTGAAGATGATGCCCCAACACTGCGGAGAAACCTCAGGTGACTGCCCAGGCAGCTGGCTGTTTCTGTCAACTCACAAAATTTTTTTGGAAGTTGCTTGCATGCACTTCCTGTTTTTATTTTTGTTAGCTAATATTATTCCCTTCTTGGGTCTCTGAGGGAGTTGAAGATTAGTTAGTTATGGTTGAAGATTAGTTAGTTATAGTTGAAAATTAATTAGGATAGAAAGTACATTAGATACATCTTGGAATTATCAAAATAGGATAGATAATGGAATTATTTTCTCTGATTCGTCAAATACCTGTTTAGGTATTTATTACTTGTATATATTGTATATAGTTATTGTACTTTTGTATATAGTTTTTCTTTTGTTAGTCATAACCTTTTGCTTTTTTTCTTTTTATTAAAATAGAAAAGGGGAAATGTAGTGGTAATCTAATTGTATTGAAATATTATTTTGATTTGTACTGAAATATTAATTTGATTGTATGTTAATAAATAAAGTTGTCTGGGGGTCAGAGCTATTAGAGCCATAGCAAGAGTGTGGCGGTGGTGGCACACGCCTTTAATCCCATAGATATCTGTGTGTTCAGGGTCAGAGCTATTAGAGCCATAGCAAGAGTGTGGCGGTGGTGGCACACGCCTTTAATCCCATAAGATCTCTGTGTGTTCAGGGATACAGCCAGCATTGGAGACATATGCCTTTAAGACCTAGGGGGCTGTACATTCAGACAGTGACGAGGCAGTCATGTGTTTGGGTTTACAACCAATGAGAAGGCAGAACAACATACTTTAAAAATACGAACCGACAGGAGGTAGGTCTCTTTTCGCGAAGCTGGGACAGCAGGAGGAAGGGTGAGATTTTAGCTCTGAGCTCTGACCTCTTGGCTTTCTCTTTTACATTGTTTCTGTGTTTCTTATTTAATAAGACGGTTGGTTACATCTACACTACACTATTTAGGTATTTTAGGAAAATACTTATATCAGTATCTTTTAGTAGTTGTGTCTAGGTCAAATATGGAAGCCTAAGAAAGATTTTGTAAGATGGGAGATACTTTCTTTCTAATTTTCTCTCTGACCACAGCCTGCAGAAAAGCTATATCTCACTTTTTGGCTCAAGATACTTCCAGGAAGCTGAATACATATCTTGTGTTACAAATTTCAGAAATGACACTTCTTTTCACTGTTTACTTAACTTTCAACTTTTTCCTTCTTTGTACTCTTGCAAATCTGGATTGCCTAACAACTGACTTCAAATTTCCTAATTGGATTCTCCTCTTTTTCCTTAACCTGTATATCGTTTATCTACTTGTTACATATATTGAATTCTTTCTACATACAAAATCTATATTATGCTTTTTCTCTTCTCCTAAACAAAAGCAATGTGGTGCAACAATTATTAGACTAACATGTTCTACCTCTACTTGGTGACTAAGGATCCACATTTGCACAGCTGTTGGGTGGATTTGGAATCATTCAGCTAACCATAGCCCTACCCTCCTGGACCTAAAGAGTTCTATAAGCAGGAGCACAGAGTTTTGCTGAGGAAGAAGAAAAACCCTAGGGGATGCACATTCCAAGTGCAGTTCTGCCCTGCATAGAAGCACTGTGCTGCCAATATTCACACATCAGCCTTAGTGAGATGCCAAGGAGAGGATTGGTCTAGTAGAGAAAGCTCCAGGCTCTATAAATATTCTTCTGGAAAACTTCCAAAGAAAGGTTAATAATTGTATGTGTAAAATCTCTTAAAATATTGAATATCTGTTGAAATTCTATACTGGTAATGTTTTAGTAAAAATATAGAGAAATCCAATGTAATGCCAGAAAGATGGAGGGTACAAGATTAGAAGGCTAGAAAGCACATCTTAATTCTGCACTTTACTTCTGGCATTGAGACTGTAGCTTTCACCTTTCAGATAGTAAAGAAAAGGCTCTTGATGGACATGCAAAATTGCACACATGTTGTATTGATAATGGGCATTTGGGGTTAAAAAATGGTTAACATTAAAACAGACAGATGAGGAATGCTAGGGATTGGGAACACACTGACAGATAATAGGATGGCAAGGCTCTAAGCCAGTATAGGCAGGGCAGCTGGCCTCTAGGCCATTAGGGAGACCAGTAAGACACTACTTCCTCTCATATCTTCCTTTAACCAGTGTGGCTAATTGCACCAGACCAAGTGAAGATAACTTCTAAGAAAGCCCCCACTTATTTCAGAAAATAGATTTCTGAACATCCTATAGACATGAAGTTAATGAAGCACAAGTTCAGGAACTTCTGGCAGCTGCAAGAACAAAAGGAACTTAGTATAACTGACCCAACTCAATTCATGGGCAAGGTCAAAGGGCAGCATTATCTACCAAGTAACTACCAGAGAGCAGGCAGGTCAATTACTATCAAAGCTTGATTCAGAGATGTGCACAGGTGGACATTAACCACCCCTGAGTAGAGAGCACATGAACAGGTCTGAACCATCTCTCTTGCAGGGCTGAGGAGACAGGCATAGAGCATTTGAGCTTTCCATGAACTCACCTCATTATAATGAAAGCTAGCACACAGAAGCAACCAATCTCCTAGGAATTATCTCAGCCTTTGTGGAGTATCTGCCACATATGTACAACTCCCCCCCCCCAATACAGAACTCAAAGGCTTTTCCTCTTTTAGGAACCCCTTCCATCCTTGGGTGTGTTGTAGCTGCTATGAGTGTGACTGAGTTTTAAATCATCACAGATTTGAGCACCAAATTTGTTTCCACACAGAAAAATGAACAAGTACTTCAAATTAATTTCAAAAACAAACTGGGGGCTACATACAGAATGAAGTCAAAGAATACACAGTCATTAAAATTCCAGGACTTTAGTGCATATGGCACTAGTGATCAATCGTAATTCATTATATAACACCTCTTATCTCAGATATATTCACATTTTTATATTTACTGAAATGGTAAAAGATGGATGGACTCTTCTCGATTGAACATTTTAAGACAATAAGTTTTTTTTGACATTCTGCAGTTCACAACGGCCTATAACTCTAGGTCCAGGAGATCTGGCCTCCCAGAGCACCTGCATTCACATGCATACATCCACACAGGGAAACACAATATACACATAATTAAAATGAAATAAATCTTTTGAAATACGCTTATTAATATTATATTGAAATTATAGACTGAGAAACTACCACCACAATTGAAATCTAGAAACTCTCTATTTTCTACTGAACTTCTTTCTACCCCAGTGCCGTCATTCTCAACTCCACTCCCAATCCCGTTTCATACCTCTATTGTCTTGAAATGTAAATATGCCATTTCCTTGTATCTAATTAACTTTGGTTTCTTTTGTTGTATTTCTTATTTGGGTTGTTGTAGATAATAATTTGTGAGAACTCTAATACTTAGAAATCCAGGGCCAGAAATTAAATTTATGCTTAGTGATTTTTAATGAAACTATAGGGGCATTTTGAAAAGGATCCCACAGTTAGGGTTTCTGTGTTTGAGTGTTCCAGTCTCTGCATGTTTCTTTTTTCAATTCTGTGAAAACAGAAGTACAGGAGTCTGGCTTAAAGTATTGGAATCAAATGACTTTGGCAGAATTTAAAATGTGAAGACTTAGAAGTAACCCTAGAAAGTTAGTTGTGTTAGTTAGACTTTGAGTCCCTACAAAACAAATAAATTGCCTCCACTCACTCACAAATTCAGCAACAATAAAACAATAGGAATTATTAAACACTGCTCAATAATAACTGTGAATTAACCATCTCTAGTTTCCAGTTAGAAGACATAGATTAACACATTGGATTAAAAAACACTATCTTTTTTTCTGCTGCATCCAAGAAACACACCTTACCATCAATGACTGACATCACCTTAAGATAAAGGCTGTGAAAGTATATTCTAAACAAACGTAAAGAAGAAGAAAGCGGCATAGCTTTTAAAATATCTGACAAATTATACTTCAAAGCAAAACTAACTAAGAGAGAGGAAAGGGCATCATACCCCCATTAAAGAATTTAGCAAAAAGAATATTACAATTCCAAGCATCTAGGCACTGAACACAAGGGCAACCAATATTATAAAAGAGTTACTACTACTTCTAAAATCACACACAGAATAACTTTTCCCTTTTCTTTGCATCCTCACCATTGTATTTTTTGTCTTATTATACTTTGTATGAATGTTCTGAATTTTGGTTTTAGTAGTTTTTTTTTTATTTAGAGAGAGAGAGAGACAGAGAGAGAGAGAGAGAGAGAGAGAGAGAGAGAGAGAGAGAGAGAGAGAGAGAGAGGGAGAGGGAGAGAGAGAGAGAGAGAGAGAGAGGGAGAGAGAGAGAGAACCAGAAAACACGAAGTTGATTGATTAGAGAGGTGAAGAAGATATGAGACGGGGAAAAGATATGGTCAAAATATATCATATAAATTTATTATTTGTTAATAAAAATATAAAATAAAATTACCTAATGGGCCAAACACATTGATAGTGGGTGACTTAAGTAACCTATTCTCACAAAAGCAAAACCAAAAACAAAACTAGATCATCCAGACAAAAACTAACTAGAGAAATTCTGGAGTTTGTAGTTTCATAAATTAAATGAATATAACAGAGATCTACAGAACATTCTACACAAACCCTAAAGAACCCATCTTCTTCTCAGCAACCCATGGAAATTTCTATAAAACTGACTACATATTATGACATGAAACAAGTCTTAAAAATATAATAAGTTGAAATAACATCATGTATCATCATATTTGACCACCATTGATTAGAGCTGAGTATCGTAAACAACATAAACAGTAGAGGGCACATAAACCCATGGAAACTAAACAACTTATAACTGAAAGAAAATTCAGTCCAAATATGAATCAAGAAAGGCATTAGAAATGAAATGTCTATAATGCCACTCTCCTCAAAGGATGCCGGTGGACAAGGATGGGGGAAGATTGTAAGGACCAGAGGAAACAGATGATTTCAAAGAAAAACTGTATTTTCAAGACACAACAGGGCAGACACACATATGAATTCACGGAGGCTGGGACAGGTTGCATAAGACCGGCACAAGCTCAAGCAAGACAAAATCCTAGTGTGGAGAAGTACGAGCAGACACAAAGTCCCACCTTAAACCAAGAATATACTTTTACCTGGTAATTGCTGTAAAATCAGTTTTCTTCAATTGTGTGATATGTGATGATATATTGTGTACTTTAATAAAATGTGCCTGAAGATCAGAGAATAGAACAAGCTTGCAGCTGAATGTTTTCCTATGTCCTAGCTGGCCAGTGATTGGGACAAATCTCCCCCACTCATGTCCTTCAAGTAAATATGCAATGGCTTATATTAATAATAGCTGCTTGGCCACTAGTTCAAACTTATTACTGACTAGCTCTTACACTTAATTTAACCCATAATTCTTATCTATGTTTAGCTATGTGGCTTAGTATCTTTTTTCAGTTCTACCTTGACATCTTGCTTCCTCTGTGTCTGGCTGGCAGCTCCTGACTCAGCATTTCCTCTTCCCAGAATTCTCCTTGTCTCCTTTCCCCATCTATACTTCCTGCCTGGCTACTGGCCAATCAGCATTTTATTAAACCCATGTACAAAAGCATTATAACATAGCATTTCCCCTTTTCTGTCTAAACAAAAAGGAAGGCTTTAACTTTAACATAGTAAAATTACATGTTACAGTTATCCAGCAAGATTTACAGTTATAATATCTAGTTTATTTGTATTTTATAAAATTAAAGAAAATATTCTATCATTTATTTTGTATTTGTGAGCCTAATTTTCATATCTAATTTATCTTTTATCATAACTAAGGAAAACTATAATTATAACTATCTAGCCTTCATCTACATTAAAGACCCCAGAAAGATACAATATTACCTAAGTAAACAGGAAATGGATAGTAAGCAACTTCCAAAATTCTGGAAATGACAGAGACAGCTGCCTGCCTAGACAGTCACAAAGTTACTGGGCAACATTGGGGCATCCATCTTCAGCCTATAGGTCTAGAGTCTCTCAGTTGTTTCTGTGTCCTGTAAAATGTCTGGCAGTTTCTTCTGTGGAGCAGGAACCTGAAGGACCATCTTGCCTTGCAAAGTTCAGTAGTTACCTTCCTGTGGGTCCTGCATGCCCAGTCAATACAACATTTTGTCAAGCAGTCCAGGCAAGAACACTTTCTTGCCCAAATGGCTATTTTTGCCAAGAAGAAGATAAACTCCATATGGAGTGTCTTCAGTTCCCATCCTCCTCTTTAAAGTAATTGGTGCTGCCAGGAGCAGACATGTCTCATTGTCCAGAAAAGTCTAAGTTCTTAAAACATCTTATATGCCATATTCTATAGGACTTTGAAGTATTTGAAGATTGACTAACTCATTGAAATATATCTATGTATACCTAGAAAACTTAACTAATGTGACTTTGTTTGATTATCATAGATGACTATTTATTAATCTGTATTTCTTAATTATACATTACAATTTCAAAAGAGCTGTACAAACATAATACCTTAAACAAGAATAGAAATATATATACAGTATAATAAAATTAAATTTTTATCAATAAACTAAAATCCATAGCAATGTAAAATATTTATCCTATATTTCCATATCATATCCCCCTTTCTTCTATGAAAGAGATTGACTATGACCAATAACAATTTGTAACCAACAACCTAAAGAAAGACAAACATCTATAATCCATTTTTTGGGAATGTGGGCTTAGTTTTCCAGGCTGCTTCCTGCTGATATAGGGTGCTGGTAGTCTGATGGGGATACTAAGATAATTCGAGATAATGGTTAAGTCCAGGGAAGACCAGTTATAACCTTTGTTGGTAGGTACCATCTGTTAAGGTTCAGGAGGTCTGGCTTGATCAAATCTAATCCATCTTAACCTGGAACAAATCCATAGCCTCTTGCTTCCTGTGGAAACAAAAGCAGAGCCTCCTTTCCAAAGCAACACATCCTTAGACACAAATTTTGAAGTCAAGATATCTTTAAAATATACGTATTGGCTTAACCGAGCAGCCTTTAAAATCAAAGGTCTTTCTGCAGTTAAAATTCCCAAAGACAATATTATCCAGACTCTTTGTGATTTCCATCTTAATGTGGCTTATTTTTTATATTATTTTCACTTTCTCTTTAAAGACTTTATTTTTCAAAACTTTCAATTTTTTTATGTAACTGTCTATATTCCTTTTCCTCTCTCTTTTAAGCCTATGTACATTTTTATACACACTGTAACCATTTACAGTTTTATTTCATCTGAATCTGTCTCATAGTGAATCTATAATCCTTCTCATACCAGGAAAGATTTTAAACTGCTAAATGGCATGTTCAAGACTGAAGTGGAAGCCTTGGCTACTGACTCTGCCCCATTCAGTTTTTCAACATGGTGAAGATAATTTACCTCCAGCTCTAGAAGCCATGCTCTCCACTGACTCTGGGAGGCAGTGGGTCCATGCCTCCATCCAGCAGCGTGTAGCCCAGAAACATTTTTTTTTTTTGGTCTGTACTAGCAAAAGCTAAAACTGCACAGCTTGGAGACACTTCTGTGTAGCATAACAGGAATCTGCCATGCTGCAGATCAAGCCCACATACTGCATACCCACCTGGCAAGGAGACACGTCACTGTACCATGGCCTGCCATGTGCAACATGTACTAGGAAGGTGCTCTTAGCTACAGTTATAATCTCTTCTTAAGCTCTCTAATATTTTAGGTAGGAACTCTTGGCACCACATTTGGGTGCCATTTGTAGTTGGAAGGTTTCTCTGGTCCTGCCTGGCCCATGGTCCCACAGCTGCTTATAAAATAATCACACAGAAGCTTATATTAATTACCAATTGTATGGCATATGGCTAGCTCCTATAACTTCACCCATTTCTATTAATCTATAAATTGCCACATGGCTGTGGCTTACCAGTACTTTCACATCTTGTTTCTCCTGGCAGCGGCTGGCATCTCCTCTCCTCTCCATTTCTTCTTCCTCTCTATCTGCTTCTATTTCCTGCCTGCCTCTAAGCTGTTCTGCCATAGGCCAAAGTAGCTTTATTTACCAACCAATAAGAGCAACACATATTCACACCCTATAGAAAGACACCCCACAGCATAAACTGCTAGATTAAACATAGAGGTCAGACAGTGGTGGCACACACCTTTAATCCTAGCACTCATGAGGCAGAGATCTGTCTGGATCTCTGTGAGTTCACAGCCAACCTGGACTACATGAGATTGACTCAGTCTAGGAGAGAAACAGAGCCAGACAGTGGTGGCACACACCTTTAATCCCAGCACTTGAGATCTCATGCATTTGCTTGGGAAGCAAACATGCCTTTAATCTCAGGAAATAATTTGACAGGGTGGAGAAAGGTATGTAAGGTATGAGGAAACAGGACCTAAAGCTTTTTAGGCTGAGGAAGCTCTTTCGGCTGGAACTCTTTCAGGCTGAAGAATTGGTGAGGTAAGAGGTTGTGGCTATGGCTTGCTCTGCTTCCTTGATCTTTCAGCTTTCACCCCAATATCAGCTTCTGGGGTTTTATTATAAGACCTATTTAAGATTCAAGCAAGGGTGATACTAGATATATCAACCACTATCCAGAAGAGGCTTTATGTGCAGGAATAATTGGCAACCACAAATCCGAGTCCATGAATTTTTTTTTTTTTATGTTTCTAAAACATTTTTTTGAAGGACATCTCTCATTAATGTTTATCCAACTGGAAAAAAAATAAAAGAACAGAGGGAGGAAATGGCCCAGGTGAACATCATAGAGGTAATAATACCAATAAATGAATAATGGGTCCCAGGTATTATGAGTGTCATTATTTTTTTAAGAGAGAAAACTAAGATTTAGTAGGGTGGTTAGAGATCAAGGATCTGGGAGGGCTTGGAGAAAGGATAAGATTATGATCAAAATGCATCATAGGAAAATCTTTTAGAAAATAAAAAAAAGTTAAAAAAATGTAAAATAATCATGTTTACTCTGTATACTCTTTCCTCAAAATTAGCCTCAAAGGAATAAAATTATTCACTACAAATAAGCAGTAGAAGAATAAAGGAGTTATCTGCCAAGGAATATCAACAGAACTTTGGAGAGTGGGAAGTGTGTAAGTTAGGCATATGATGAAACCTGATACATCAGACTCATGAGTTAGCTGTAGGCCACAGGGAGGCTCACACTGCAGAACCTCAGTGAGGCTCAGGAGTCAGAGATGTCAGTTATCTGACTCTCAACTATTCATCCATGGGGGACACAGTTGGTGTAGTGTCATACAAGCAAATCTAAGGCAGACATTGACTAAATAGTGAGTTTCATGTCATCCTGAAAGAATATATAGCAAGGTCTTGTCTCAGAAAAATAAAACAAAGCATAACAGAGCTTTATGTCTTTAAATATTTTAATCTTAAAATAAGGTAAATAATATGTTTATGTTTATATCATTTAACAAGAACTCATTTCCTGTTTTTGAATTGCTAATCTAGAGTTAACAATGGTTTCCATATATTTAAATAACTTAAAATATATTTCAGTGTATAGAATACATAATTGTTGGAACACAGCTTCGTTTGTTTTTCCATTATAGCAAACAGACATGTCATTTAGATAGTAACTATATTGTCTACAAAGTTAAATCCAGATTGGTTCAAGAAAAAAATGCTAATCTCTGGTATATAATCTACATATACATAAATTCATATGTAATAACTGAAATACTCCTGTTTTGTGTCATGTGGTGACATTTAAATGAACAGTGTGTAAATTCTTCTCACATTAGAACTTAATAAAATATGAAAACTTCATATCATCTACTGATGTCAAAGCCATTGATGTGCTTTAATACTTAATTGTTTGTATTCTGATGGTGGTGGTAACATCAATAAATATACAGTATCACCAATCATATGTATTAACTCTAAGATGCTTTGTAACATTGTTTAAAGTTTATTTTTCTTATGAAATAGAAATTCTGTGAAACAGTATGGCTCTCAAAGCAGCAATAATCACATACATTTCATAGTTAACAAATCTCTTGATTGTATCCTAACGGTGATTTTATCTCATGTCACTTTGCTCATGACCTTAGGAGAAATATGCCATATATATTTTAATTATTGTTCTCTCTCTGTCACGCACACTCTTAAACACTTATACATACACGCATACATCACATAAAATAGCACCTAAGCATATAGTGGGATAGGTGTATAATATAAATTTGGGTATATATAGTCTGATATTTAGACAATGACCTAAAATACATTCTGAAAACATATTCCTGTTATGAAATAATATGTATATGTGTATATTTATAGTTATATATATATAGCACATATATGAAATATGTAAATTTAATCTGTAAACATATGGACATTTATATGCATATGTGCTAAAATCAAATACACACACACACACACACATATATATATAAATATATATATATAAATATATATTATACCTATCTATAAACTGCAACTCTGTAAGAAAGGAAATATAAACCTAGGAGTAAATGAAGTAGATATAGCAGAAAAGGGGATATCAAAAGAAGGGAGAGAACTGTGTACTTACAAATAACTTATAATCAAAGCTTGGATTTAATGTTGATACATGTCCATTATATATAAGTCCAGAGGTAAATGATAGATAAACAGATGACAGTGTCTTATGAATGACAAGATATAATTAATCACATTATGTGTACTTGATATCTACTTTTAAATTATTATTATAATTTAATATTAGTTTTAGATTTATTTATTTATTTGCTTATTTTTTTCAAGACAGGGTTTCTCTGTGTAGCTTTGTGCCTTTCCTGAAACTCACTCTTTAACCCAGGCCAGCCTCGAACTCACAGAGATCCTCCTGGCTCTGCCTCCCGAGTACTGGGATTAAAGGCATGCGCCACCACCGCTTGGCAATTTTAGATGTTATTATGCAACTTATACAAGCAGAAAATTAGTCATTCCATGTGGTGGTAATCTAATTGTACTGAAATGTGATTTTGATTGTATGTTAATAAATAAAGTTGCCCGGGGGTCAGAGCTATTAGAGCCATAGATAGAGTGTGGCGGTGGTGGCACACGCCTTTAATCCCATAGATCTCTGTGTGTTCAGGGATACAGCCAGCATTGGAGACATATGCCTTTAAGACCTAGGGGGCTGTACATTTAGACAGTGACGAGGCAGTCACATGTTTGGGTTTACAACCAATGAGAAGGCAGAACAAAATACTATAAATAGACGAACAGACAGGAAATAGGTCTTTTCAGGAAGCTGGGACACCGCAGGTGGAAGGGTGAGATTTTAGCTCTGAGCTCTGACCTCTCGGCTTTCTCTTTTACATTGTTTCTGTGTTTCTTATTTAATAAGACGGTTAGTTACATCTACATCTGGCGCTCAACGTGAAAAGAATCCATTAAAAACCGCTTGGCTTGGCGGCAGGTCCACTTTCCCACAAGGGCAGCAGGTGGCCGGCAGCGGCAGGCAGCGGCAGGCGCCAGTCGGCTTCTTAGTCCGAGCAGCGGCTTCTTAGCCTGGGTCTAGGTCTGCTTGACCTCAGGCTGGACTATCGGTGAGCTGCTTGCTTAAATCCTGCTTGCTTAAAGCTGGTGTTACAGGTGTTACAAACAACTCAGACCTGCCCTGCCGAACAAGGCCCTGCCTGTAAAGCCAACGCATGTGGTCGGAGCTTAAGGAAGCCAGACCCAAGCCTTGACTCTGCACAAGAGGGAACACATGGCTGCATTTAAACTTTAGCCAGCTACGCTTTCTTGTTCTCTCTCTCTCTCTCTCTCTCTCTCTCTCTCTCTCTCTCTCTCTTTCTCTCTCTCTCTCTCTTTGGATTTACACCTGGGACACTAGGTGGCTGTTTTGAAAATCCCCTTGGATTTCTACTGTTATACGCAGATTTGGTAAGTCATAACATATCAGATATTTTAAAGGAAACTATCTAAAAGAGAATTTTTTTCCACATTTAAAAAAAATGGGTTTTATGTGTACATTGGAAGAAAATTGGTTTTTGTTCAAAATTTTAGGCAGTCTGGCAATGGAACAACTATATAATATTAGTATTGGTGGAATTATGCACCTTATCACTATGCTAATCCTCATTTTAATATTTAAAAAGATAGTCAATTTAAGTGCCAGGATAACAGCTTTAGAAGAACTTGTTAAACCTGCAAAAATTCAGACAGAAGAAACTAACAGTGAAGTTGTTTCAAGTCTGGATCATAAGGTTACAGAAAGAAAGCCTGTTTTCACACAGTCACCCTTAATTTATCCTGTAACCGTACAGCAGATGCCTGATCAAATGGCTACACAAAATATTTGGGCTCCAATTGAAATGTTGGATTTAAAAAGGTTTAAGGAGGCAATAGTATCTTATGGCATGCATTCCCCATATGTAAAGCAAATGTTAAACTCTTGGTCAACATATAATAGGATAGTACCACAGGACTGGCGGGACCTTGCACAAGGTGTTCTGGAACCCAGCCAGAGACTTCAATTTCTGACCTGGTTTAAGGAGGAGGCTAAAAACATAGAAAAACAATGGAGGGATAAAGGAATACAAGTTTGCCAGGATCAGCTTATTGGAGAAGGCCAATATGCTTCAGTACAAACACAATGTTTATATGATGTCCAAACCCTAATTTTATGTTGAATGGCAGCCTTGAATGCATGGGACAGAGTTGAGGAACCAGGAAAAAAATCTGAGTCATTTACAAAGGTGATACAAGGCCCAAAAGAGTCTTTTACAGATTTTTTACAAAGACTGGCTTCAGCGGTAAAGAGAATGGTCTCGGATTCAGAAGCTGGTAAGGCAATAATTGAATCTTTGGCCTTTGAGAATGCGAATGCAGCATACAAAAGAATAATCAGGCCATTAAGGGCAAGATCTGCACCTATGGAAGATTGGATTAGAGAAACAATTAATGTTGAGGCTGATGAGCATGATGATACGTGGGTAGGAGAAGTAATTTCAAAAGGTTTGAGGAGTGTTAGATGTTTTGGATGTGGAAAGCAAGGACATTTGAAAAGGGACTGTAGACAGGTCATTCCTAGAAAAAATGTTTCTTCAAGGAACAATGGCAACAGAATGCCCCTTCCTTCTGGAGTATGCAGAAGGTGTGGTAAGGGAAAACACTGGACCAACGAATGTAGATCAACAAAGGACAGACAGGGTAATCCTTTGCCTCAGTCTTCGGGAAACTTCCAGAGGGGCCTGACGCAGGCCCCCATTACAAATCCAGTTCAAACCTTTCCTGCAGCTGTAGAGGAAATCCCTGCTCTGGAGAGCGATTAAATAACCAAATGCCTATTGGAATAAATCATGCTGGTCAGGATGATGAAACAGAGAGAATAGAAAATTCAGGAGAAAACATAAAGAAATTTTTTTGGAAAACTTCTATTAATGAACAAAGACCAAAATTAACGATAAAAATAAATGGTGTTTTGTTGTCTGGTCTGGTAGACACAGGTGTGGACGTTACCATAATTGCACCAGAATTTTGGCATCCAACTTGGCCTCTTCAGGAGGTAAACGTTCAACTGTTAGGAATTGGGACATTATCTCAGGTGAAACAGAGTGCAAGATGGCTCGAATGTATAGGTCCAGAAGGACAGAGAGGAAAATTAAAACCATATGTGGCTAACATAACTATGAACCTGTGGGGTCGAGACTTGTTGCAACAATGGAATACTCAGATTAAAATCCCTCCAAACGCAGAAACAAATCATAAACTAGCACATGTTACTGAGAGAAATATTAGAAGATGTTGTTCTAATGAGTGCTCACCAGCCATCCATATTATACAAGAACAGGGCACAATAACTGATGATCTTCCAAAGACACCAACAGCTCTACCTTTAAAATGGTTAACAGACAAGCCTGTATGGGTCCAACAATGGCCTTTAACAACAGAGAAACTGCAGGCTTTAGAAGAGCTGGTAGAAGAACAGTTAAATGCTCAGCATATTGAAGAATCAACCAGCCCTTGGAATTCTCCTGTATTTGTTATTAAAAAGAAATCTGGTAAATGGAGAATGGTAACAGACCTTAGAGCAATTAACAAAGTAATTCAGCCAATCGGCTCTCTACAGTCTGGGATGCCTTTGCCTACTCTGTTACCAAAAGGATGGCCTCTCATAGTTATTGATTTAAAAGACTGTTTCTTTTCAATACCCTTACAAGAAAAAGACAGAGAAAGATTTGCTTTTACAGTACCTACTTATAATAATTCTCAACCAGTTAAAAGATTTCAATGGAGGGTCCTCCCTCAGGGAATGTTGAATAGCCCAACTCTGTGCCAATACTTTGTACAACAGCCATTGGAAGTGATACGTAAAAAATTTCCTAAATCTATAATTTATCATTATATGGATGATATTTTACTAGCTGACTCAAATGCAGATACTTTAGAAAGAATGTTTGAAGAAGTAAAGAAAAATTTGCCTTGCTGGGGATTACAAATTGCTCCTGAAAAGATACAAAGAGGAGATTCTATTAATTATTTAGGATATAAAATAGAGCTACAAAAAATTAGACCCCCAAAGGTGCAAATTAGGAGAGATAGACTACAGACTCTTAATGACTTTCAAAGATTATTTGGAGATATTTCTCATCTATGAACTATTGTTGGGGTAAAAAATGATGAACTGACTAATTTGTTCAAAACCTTAGAAAGTGACAAGGACTTAAATAGTCCAAGAGAATTATCACCTGAAGCTGAGAAAGAATTGGCCTTGGTAGAAAAGAAAGTGCATGAAGGACACGTGGATCGTATTGATCCAAAGCTGGATTGCATTTTGGTTATCTTACCTTCTAGGCGTTCTCCTACTGGAATATTAATGCAGAGGGAAGATATTATATTGGAATGGATATTTTTACCAAATAAACCAAATAAAAAATTAAAAACTTATGTGGAAAAAAATCTCTGACTTGATTTACAAAGGAAAATTGAGACTTCGTCAATTAGCAGGCATAGACCCAGCAGAAATTGTCATACCATTAACTAAGGAGGAAATTGAAAAATTATGGACAGAATGTGAACCTTGGCAAAGAGCTTGCAGTAATTTTTTGGGAGAAATTAACAGCAAATATCCCAAAAGTAATAGAATTGATCTTATAAAGAGAGCTGATTGGATCTTGCCTCGAATTGTACGACAAAAACCCATATCTGGAGTTTGTACATTTTATTCAGATGCCAACAAAGAAGGAAAGGCAGGTTACAAATCAGAAAATTTAAGTAAAGTGGTTCAAAGTCCGTATAATTCAGTTCAAAAATCAGAATTGTATGCTATTCTGTTGGTATTAATGGATTTTTCAGAACCTCTCAACATAGTAACTGACTCTCAGTATGCTGAAAGAGTGGTGTTACATATTGAGACTGCAGAATTTATCCCTGATGCTTCAGAATTAACTTCACTATTTATTCAATTACAAGATACAATCAGGAAAAGGAATCATCCTTTATATATAACTCACATTCGATCCCATACTGGTCTGCCAGGCCCTCTAGCACAAGGCAATGATGAGATTGATAACTTATTGATAGGAAATGTGCTGGAGGCCTCAGAATTTCATAAAAAACATCACGTCAATAGTAAAGGTTTAAAAAAGGATTTTTCCATAACCTGGCAACAAGCCAAAGAAATAGTAAAGAAATGTCCTACTTGTTCCTTCTACAATCAGACGCCATTACCAGCAGGATGTAACCCAAAGGGTACTCAGAGAAATGAAATCTGGCAGATGGACGTGTTTCACTTTGCAGAATTTGGAAAACTGAAATATGTACACCACACCATCAATACTTATTCAGGATTTCAATGGGCAACTGCTTTGAGTTCTGAAAAAGCTGATTCTGTAATCACTCATTTGCTAGAAGTTATGGCCATCATGGGTATACCTGCACAAATCAAAACTGACAATGCTCCATCATATGTCTCTGTTAAAATGAAACAGTTTTTTGCTTATTACAATATAAAGCATATTACAGGCATACCACATAATCCTACAGGTCAAGCAGTTATAGAAAGATCAAACAGAACTCTAAAGGATATGCTAAATAAACAGAAATGGGTAAAAAAAAAAACCCAGAAATAGACTGCATAATGGTCTTCTAACTTTGAATTTTCTGAATGCCAATGAGAAAGGAACAACAGCTGCAGAGAGACATTGGATAACAGAAAAAACTACAGAATTAAATCAGCCTATATACTTTAAGGATGTGCTGACCTCAGAATGGAAACCAGGGTATGTATTACATTGGGGACGAGGTTTTGCTTTTGTTTCTACAGGAGAAGATAAGCTGTGGGTACCATCAAAATTGATAAAGGTTCGATTTGAACAAGAGAGACCTTTTAATTAGAGGAGGTGATAGTTCATCAACCAGCATGAACATCCAATTTAAACTAACTTGTATCAATAACACATGCCTTTTCATTTAATCAGATAATAACTTGTCAAAAGGAAACATCCCCAAAATTAGTCTTGGGGAAAGGTTTTTGTTTTTGTCTTTTAGGAGAATGAAGGTTAAGGAATTTGAAGAACACTGGACAAATGAGACAACTGAAGAAAAGGGACAAATCATCTATCCCAAGAAACAGAATGAAACGATGTATGGGTATATATTATCTAAAAAATTTTTTGTCTTCCTAAATGTTTGTTTCTGCTTTTCTCTAAAGATTTAACACTATTGGTCTTCTAATAGTCCCAGTTCAATTAAAATTTAAAGCTGACTTTGGAGTTGGAGAATGGCTCTCTCCTTCTTTAAACTCAAGCATGTTGTTAAAAGGAAAATGCAAACTCCCTGTATCATGCCAGAATAAAAGAGCCATCTTCTGCTATGGTACAGGACAAAGGCAAAATTAAAAAAGGGACTATTCTATTACTAATCTCAACTCTTTTGATTCTATTCTGATTCCTTAAACTTTTCTTAAAGTATAAATTTTATATCAAAATTTACAAGATTAATATATATATATACATTTTAAACTTTGTTAAGATATGAATGGTCATATAGAATACTAACTAATTCTAGAAGAAAGGCTAGCTGCATATATATGTTTTTGTGTTCGAGTCTCTTATCAGTTTTCTGCAGGAAATCACGGCCAGGCCTAATATCAACTGAAGTCTCCAGAAATAAGATGGGGCCCCACAACAACAACAACAATTCCACGTGGACAATAATAATATCATTAAGCTGACAAACATTGTCCATAGATCAGCTTTGAACTACAAGGTGCTCAGAGCAATTTTGAGATGACTAGCTGAGATGATCCAGTCTCAAAGACTACTTGAATAAGGACTTGAGATAAACCCTGAACTTTGGCATTATACACAGACTGGATAATGAAGGATATAGTTACCTCTGCTAGAATTTGACAATTAACCTAAAATTTTTCTTTCAGGATAAAGAAAACTTCGCCCATACCCAGCAGGAAGCAATTTTAAGAATACGACGCCCACATTCCCAAAGAGGTGGTGTGGGGCGGGTGGTTTTTTGGTCTTTAATGGGTTTTGTGTCTGGGATAATTTTCAATGTTTAGGGGGCTTGGTTACAAGTTATTGTCAAGGGTTAAGAAAAAGGCTAAGCAAAGGAGATTAGATTTAAGCTTCTTGTTAAGAAAGAAAGAAAGAAAGAAAGAAAGAAAGAAAGAAAGAAAGAAAGAAAGAAAGAAAGAAAGAAAAGAAAAAGACAATTACTAATTTTAAATACTTTACATTGGATTGAATTGTTTTATATTGTATACAAATTTGAAACTGATATTGTTAGAAAATGCTATATGTATATTTCTAATTGTATTCATACCATTCATTTAACAATATATTGCAAATTTCTGATCCTTGAATGTTATTATTACCAACTATTAGGATATAAAGAAATGAAAGTTAGTAGTTAGATTTTACAATAGAACTTGTAGTCATATTAGATATGTTTTAAAAATTGAGCAGAGATGTTTTAGACAGGTCATCTTCAAACCCTTCAGAGATCTACAGAATATGGCATTTAAAATGTTTTAATAACTTAGAAAATTTTTCTTTTTTGAGACATGTCAGTTCCTGGCAGTACCAATCTACTTCAGAGAAAATATGGGCATTGAAGAAACTGTATACGGAGTCAAATTTCATTGTGGCAAAAGTTAGCCACTGGACAACAAAGTATCCTCGAATCAACAGGACAAAATGGACAGACAGGACACGAAACAAAGGACTACTGATTCTTGCCAAAACAAGTGTGATTATGGCTTTATTAAAAGGCATCTTCTGAGGTCAGGACAATACGGCCCCATCCCTGAAGTAGCCTTCACATCCGGAAAAGGTACGGTGCCCTTTTCTTCAAAGGCAGCTTAACAGGCAGAGGGCCGATGGCTTCTGTTATGCAATGGAACAGCAGCTGAAAGTTCATGCCTCTCAAAAGTAGACTGGCATTTAATAGAGGGATGTGGAGAAGAAGGGGATGCTGAGATGAAGCCATATATACACATCCAAGAAGAATGGACAGCTGAATTCAAAAACTGTCAACAATTTCCAGAATTTAAAATCCTGAATCATGACAGGACACTAGTGGAATTCAGGTATTTCTGGTACGTGGACTGCTCTCACCCAATGTGAGGTTGAACTGTTGACCTTGTGTACATCCTACATCACAAATGAGTCTGTCAGATACACTAAGCCTATAGACTGAAGATGATGCCCCAACACTGCGGAGAAACCTCAGGTGACTGCCCAGGCAGCTGGCTGTTTCTGTCAACTCACAAATTTTTTGGAAGTTGCTTGCATGCACTTCCTGTTTTTATTTTTGTTAGCTAATATTCTTGGGTCTCTGAGGGAGTTGAAGATTAGTTAGTTATGGTTGAAGATTAGTTAGTTATAGTTGAAAATTAATTAGGATAGAAAGTACATTAGATTCATCTTGGATTTACCAAAATAGGATAGATAATGAAATTATTTTCTCTGATTTGTCAAATACCTGTTTAGGTATTTATTACTTGTATATATTGTATATAGTTATTGTACTTTTGTATATAGTTTTTCTTTTGTTAGTTATAACCTTTTGCTTTTTTTTCTTTTTATTAAAATAGAAAAGGGGAAATGTGGTGGTAATCTAATTGTACTGAAATGTGATTTTGATTGTATGTTAATAAATAAAGTTGCCCGGGGGTCAGAGCTATTAGAGCCATAGATAGAGTGTGGCGGTGGTGGCACACGCCTTTAATCCCATAGATATCTGTGTGTTCAGGGATACAGCCAGCATTGGAGACATATGCCTTTAAGACCTAGGGGGCTGTACATTTAGACAGTGACGAGGCAGTCACGTGTTTGGGTTTACAACCAATGAGAAGGCAGAACAAAATACTATAAATAGACGAACAGACAGGAAATAGGTCTTTTCGGGAAGCTGGGACACCGCAGGTGGAAGGGTGAGATTTTAGCTCTGAGCTCTGACCTCTCGGCTTTCTCTTTTACATTGTTTCTGTGTTTCTTATTTAATAAGACGGTTAGTTACATCAATTATTCCATATAGAAAAAAGACTGGCTTTATTCTTTGGAAAGATAAAAGTCTGTGTTGACCATTGCTAATTACAGGGACAATTAACCTGATGGAAAGGAGGAAAAAGAATCTGGAGTTGTTTTTTTTTTTTTTTTTTTTTTTTTTTTTCTTCTCTGATCACTCTCTTACCAATCATCCCAAACTCCAAACATTAAATAATAATCCTCTCACAAATGTAATGTCCAATCCCCACCCCCCAAAAAAAACGCACCAAGTCTTATAGATTCTGACACTGGCTGGTCAGATTCATGCAGGTTTAGAAGCATTACAAACTAATCATCAAAACTTTCCATGTTAAAACATATATATCCACAGAAATTATGCAGCCACTATGGAAAGCATCTTGACCGTTCCTCAAAAAATTAAATAACTATCAATTCTACCTTTGGGGATATAACATGATAATTTCAGGCAGGGATGGAATGCATATTTGCATACTCATTTTCAGGGAAACATTGTTCACAACAGACAAAATGTGTGTGTGGTGTTGTCCATGGACAGATTCATGCATCAGCAAAATGTGGTATACACAGAAAATGAAATATATGACCTTAAAAGGGAATGAAATTATGATTCATACTACAATGCAGACAAATATTGGAAACATTATGCTGAATGAAATAAGACAGTCACAAAAGGTTTTCATGAAAAGAAAAGGGAAAAAGGAATAAGCCTAAAATTTAGAATTATTTAATTCCAGTAGTATGAGGTAGCATGTCAGGATCAAAGGGACAGAGAGTAGAGGAGTGATTTCTAGGAACTGGGGGAGGATAAAATGAAGAATTATTAATTATGTATAGATTTTGACTTTAAAATAAAGTATTGAATGCTTATTTACTTTAACAGAGATCCACCTGCCTCTGCCTCCTGAGTGCTGGGATTAAAGGCATGTGTCACCACCACCCGGTGTGAATTTGTTTTTAAAACAAATCTTGAAATAACAATTCTCTATCACGTAGAAATAAAACAAAAGTTAATGGAAATAGACATTTTC